>NC_082594.1:115964649-116283812 GCF_030936135.1 Gavia stellata | reverse complement strand
CTCAGGACGGAGCTTCACACCCATTGCCCAGGTATTGGTTCCCCTTCTCTTCTTTTATTTTTTTTTTGTTTCTCTTTAACAACTTCCAGGTTGATATTATAGCTCTGAGCAGGGCTGCCTGGTTTTGTTGTTTGGTTGGGTTATTTATTTACTTATTTTAATGCCATTTGTAAAGACACTGCTGCCCTTTTCTGTCATTGCTTTTGCCACTGCGAAACTTCTGATTTTTATGCACCTGGTGATAGTTCACCAGGTCAGAAGAAAAGCATCAGACTTCCCTGGGAGCTTTACTGAGCAGAGAAAACCAGTAGTGGGATATGATTGAAACCGTGACACTGTATCCCTTCAGCTGCCTCTCAGCTTCGTGCCAGTTCTTAAAGTCATTCTTTCTTGCTTGGATGAGTAGAAAACTGGGTGCCAGCTACTCTTGGGCCCAGAACGAGAGAGATTGTGTGCTATCTGTACCTCGATTCTCCTGCTGAGCCCAGGCTTATAGAGACCCTGGGCATTCTTTTGGCCAGTCTGCATGGTTGCTGAGAGCCTCCCAAGGGCACAGCAGCAGCAGAGGGGGCTCCCCTGGGGACAGCAGTTCCCCTTGTGCCTGCCTTAGGCTTCCCGGGAGGCAGCAGCAGCGTTGGCAGGAGAGCTGCTGGCTGCTCCACAGCTCCTGCTGATGCTTGCGGTCCGGAGTGCTTGCCATTGCTGTGTGTCGGGCTCTCTGCTATGCTACGGTGACTTTTTGAATTGTGAATTTCTGCATTCTTCTTACTTTGGCCGTTTGCCGTCCAGTCAAGCATGTTCTCGTTCCTATGAACATGCAGCGCTTTTATTCTTTGCTTTTTGGATCTTCCTAATTCCTTGGCCTCAGTGATATTTTGTGGAAGAGTGTTTGGGGGGAGATTGTGTAGTCCGGCACCTTTTTACCCATTCCCTTTTAAGTCTTAAACATTATCAGCTTTGACTTTGCTTAAGTATTGCCTTTCTCGCATATTCTGAAAGAGGAAACAACTTGCTCTACCCATGTGCTCTAGATCAGCCATAACTTTTAAGTATTTATTTCTCTCAATTTCTCCCTCATTTGTCTCTCGACCCACTCAACTGTCCCACTGTGCTGTTTGGAGAGAGACTACAGGCATGACCTTGTCTCAATTCATTACTTTGTTAGTTTTGGCATTCTATGTATTTTTATATATAGCTTTTCCTTTTATAGAATTAAGTATTTCTGTTTTAAGAGCTTGGTGAAACACACGTTTCCCTGTTCTCCTATCTTAGGCTCGGCAGCTGATCAGCACAAGGCTGTAGATCAGAACTGACTTCGGGCTCCTTCAGACACCGGTTAGAGGAGGTGATGCTGAAATGGTTTGAGGTGTGCTGACGAAGGAGATGACTGGGGATGGTATTTCTGTTAATTGTCAGTTCCAGCTCTCGCTGGAGAATTCACAGTTTTGAGAGGCTGAGTAGACCCCAGCAGGTAGGACTCTGCAGAAAAGAGGGTTAAGTGCAGAATGAAAAGCTCTCAAACTTTCTTTTTCCTCCCTCAGAGCATTGCCTTTTAATGCTGTCATTTAAAGACCGAGTGCCTATCCAAGGGCTGAATTTAATATACAATGTTGATTTAGGTCACAACTATAAGATTGTCCATCCATTCATCTGCTACAAAGCAATAAATACAAAATCTGTCTGATATGACAGGCCAGCCTCTCTGCTCGCTGGCTGAAGTAAATGTGCTCCTATCGTGGTGTGATAGCCTGGCTGGCCTTGACGGTGGATTCCAACAATAGCAGGTTTATAGTCTGTCAGCCAGGGCAAACATCTATCCATCAAATATTCCCCACTTGTTATACCTGGAAGACAGAACTGGGGAGGCATTAAGAACTGAGTCGCAGAGGGAGATTATCCGCTTTGATGCGTGTATTCTCTAGTCTGGGAGACGGAGAGCTGGGATGGTTGTACTCCTGTGGTCTCAAAGATCACCAAAACCCCACCTCTGAACACGCTTGGATCGTAGAGGTCTGAAATGGCACAGAGGAGATCCTTATCCTAATTTTTCAGCTATATCTTGCTCTCCAGCAGAGACGCTGCCCTTCTGAGAGCCTGTAACACAGGGCTTTTAAAAGTTTGGGCTATTGCTTATTATAAACCAAGAATAGTTTATTAAACAAGGCCTGCATTAGTCCTTGAATGGCCCTGTGAAGCAGCAATGTCGCTCAATTGCCGAGTTTTCCAAGGGGAGTGATATGCTGTGAATATACTTTAATAAACTCCTGACTTACTCATTGGGTATCTCTCCCAGCAAGGTGGCACCCTAAGGGACGGGCATGCTCAGGGCTGTGCGCACGCCAGTTAAAAACCCCAGGCCTGCTAGGACTAACCCTGCCTCCTTGCTGCATTGTCTGGCTGTGGGTGCTCAGGTGGCATCCTCCTCTCTGGGCTGACAAACGCTAAACCAAGGCTTCTTTGATCTTAAGTGGTCCCTGCAGTTTCTAACACAGTTAAAGATCCTTGTCTCTGTGTCCTCATCAAATTCAGGTTTCGTTCTTTATGACCCCTTTCAGGCTTCTTGTTGGGACATAGTACTCTACAGGTCTCCAGCTTCCCAGCCTGCGGAGTCCCATGGAATAGGAGATTCTGTGCAGAGAGGACAGAAGGGCACTTCCTTTGGGTGGACAGGGGGATCCAAGGTCAGAAGGAGGGAGCCTGTGAAAGTCAGAAAGTGGGAGCAAGGGATGAAATTCAGAGGAGAGGCATCAGCTGGGGGAAGAAAAGTTATTCTTTGGGCTGGACAACTACATCTTAAGAAAGAGAGCTGAGTACCCAGGGGAACTCTTTGCAGAGATGGTTAGCAGTGGATTCTCAAATGTCTTGCAAGACCTTGTCTCTTAAAAAGCCTTTCAGTGCTCTGTTACTGCATGGACGAGCAATCGGATGCTCAGGGGACAGGTTTTGCTACCCTTTTCCTGCTGAGTTGGCCTCGCATCGCAGGTGGCCTCTCCGGGTGCAGAGGTGTGCTAGGCGATGCAAGGAGGGAGCATTTCCATCACAAGAGGATGGAAGCTCTGCTCTCTGGCCAGCTCTTCCCAGTCTTCCTTGGTAATGCAGAGGCAGACAGGGGAGCTGGAGGGGGTTTCTGTTAGCCAGTCAATCAATCATGTCCCAATGTTTATTATTTATCCCCCTGGCCGAGCCCTCCCCTCATCCCTGCCACTCTGGGCGATGGGAATTTTTGTGATCCCTGAGGAGCAGAGGCTGGCAGGCAGCTTGATCGATGCTAGCAGCTCATTCTCAGCCATGTGAGAGGAGAAACGTCAACAAGGAGAGATGGAGTTAGAACTTTATTAGGAGAAACCTAGGCATGGTTGACTAAAATCTCATGTTAAGGAGAGCACGCAGGTCTTTTCAGGATTAAAAAATACACATATGTAAAACACCTTACAAACAAAAAAATGGTTTCCCCCCCCTCTGTGTGTAAGTATGTATGTATGTATATGTACAAGGAACTGTACCAAAGCTAACTATGTATCGGGAGCAAGGATTCACAGTCCCTTTCAGCGGCCCCTAAGAGAGGGAATGGCTCAGTCCCCTCATAAGCTGGTCCCAGGCCATTCCTTCACGCAGTCCAACGTTGGGAAGCTGTGGCCTGTGTCTGAAAGGGTAGTGCAGGGTAAACAACAAGGAGCTGCTTAGCTCTGTTTAGCAATTCTCTTTAAAAGAGGCATGTCAGCTCTGCAGTGAGAGAATGCATCTGGAGTGGGAGCTGTCTACAGACCTCGCCCACCAGACTCATTGTGCAGTGTTGGGCCTCAATGGCTGCTCTGAGAGGCTACAGTGGTGGAAAGAGCGGGTCCATGGGTGGTTTCTTATGCCATATGCATTAGGGATGGAGTGGAGATGAAGATGACCTGATGGCAGAACAGGGGCTTGCTGTGAGGGCAAATATCTTGGCTTGCACTGGCTGGCAGTCTTGAGAGAGCAGCCAAGAGCTGAATGATGTGCAGGACCTGGAGAGGACTCCTTGCAAAAGATGCTGAAGTGTTTTGGTAGGTTAGTGAGAAAAGACACAGGCCGTACCTCTTCTGCAGATAAACAGAGGATGCTTTTTCTCTCAAGTTGGCAGCTGGCAGCATCCTTTCAGCAGCATTCATGTTGCTTGAAAGATGAGTTTGAAAAGGGGAAAAATCACTTTGATTCCAGATGGTAATTCCTCCTTTTTTACTGGTAGGATATTTGTCCTCACAGGAGAGTCTCTATTTCTGTTAACGGATGTCTTCTTAGAACTGATGATGTAATTATCTTGGGAAAATTCCCTAGTCTTCATCAACTGGTCATCTAAGTGATATCCCCGGGCCCCAGGGCCAGTCTGGTGCACTGACTTAGGAATGAGGAAGGGATTCCAACGTTTGACATGAGGCAGCTGTGCATGGGGGACCACAGACATCCTTATCTATGGGGAAGAGTTATATACACAGTGTCAAAAAATTCAAGTAGGGTTTTTCGTATAGGTAAACTGGTATAAAATATCTGGGTTCAGGTAGAGAAAGGGAAGGTTAGAAAGAATGAGAACAAAGCAGACGAGAAAGTCTTTCTTTCAGAAAGCCTACTGGTGAGTTTCTACTCCCTGCAGGTGAGAGAAGCTTCAGCTCAGTATAATTGCCAAGCTGATGCAGCAAATGTTGAATAGACACCAAATAAGATGCAAGGGGGTTGAGGTCCAGTGAGTCTGTTGAATACAGTGTCACAGTGGATATCTGCTGGGCAGCCTCAGGAATCTGCTGGCCCGTGCTCTACCAGGCTAAGGATGGCGAGTCTCCAATCCCTGTAGGTCCCATGATGAAAATATGGCCAAGAGCTTCACATCTCGAGATTGGTGCCCCTCTTCAGTGCATGTCTCCCAGTGGCTACCCCTGCCTTAAGCTGTGAGAGGTGCTTTCTGCAATGTAACAATGATGTTCACTGTAAAGAAACAAGAAGGTGTTAAAACAGAGAGAGGTTAGTGGTAAGAGTCTGGACTCCACTTTGCAGAAGTTTTACTAAGCGCTGAGACTGCTTCTTCTCCTCATCCCTCCTGGAGACAGGTCACACAGACAAATCATCCGACCTCGCCTTGCTGCTGGCACGGCTGGTCTTGCTGAACCGGCGTTTCTCGTTGAAGTAGTTCTCGGGGAAGGCGGGTGCTGCACATTCGTTGGCCACCTCGGGACTCTCCGTGTAGCTGGACTTAATGAAGGGCCCTTCACCAGCAGCATCCTCCTGGCCATGGACCCTCTCAGTGGCAAAGTTGGCAGTGTTCTGCTGGGAGGCCATCTTGTTGCTGAAGGGGCTAATGAACTTCCCGTTGGGACTTGACAAGCACTGGTTAAAATCTGGTGGAGGAGTGTACATCTGGGCCCTTTCCACTTGTGGGGCGGACTCCAATCTGCCGGGGGCTGTGCTGGGGCTGGGTTTGTAAGACCGGGAGCACCTCTCTTTGGCTTTCTTCCAGCCCAAGTGGTACAGCTCAGCCAGACTGAGGAATAGAGAGAGCACTGCCACAGCCAGCATGAAGACGATGAACACGTTCTTCTCTGTGGGACGGGAAACGTAACAGTTGACGGGATGGGGGCAAGGTGCCCGCTGGCAGATATATAGGGTCTCCAGGAAGATCCCGTACAAGATGTACTGTCCCACAATGAAGGCCACTTCCATGGCAGTGCGAATCAAAATGCTGTAGACGTAGGTGTTCAGCAGACTGCCCCTGAGTATGATTTTGCCTCCTGATTCATCCCAGCAAGACAGCTCAGCCTTCTCTGCCGCGGGGCACTTCTGCTGGTAGTATGTGTCACCGTTATTTTTCATCTCCTGAGCCTCTATTTCTGCCTCCTTCATCTTCCTCTTCTCCTCCATGCGCACCGTGTGCATCGCGTGGCCCATATAAACCAGAGATGGGGTGGAGACAAAGATGATCTGGAGGACCCAAAACCGGACATGGGAGATAGGGAAAGCCTTGTCGTAGCAGACGTTCTCGCAGCCAGGCTGCTGGGTGTCGCACATGAAGTCAGACTGCTCATCCCCCCAGGAGGACTCAGCTGCTGTACCCAGCACCAGCATCCGGAAGATGAAGAGTACGGTTAGCCAGACTTTCCCCACCACTGTGGAGTGTTTGTGGACCTCCTCGAGGAACTCGCCCAGGAAACTCCAGTCTCCCATTTCTGCTCACCAGGAGGGGTGAGAAGTCTTGAAGGGAGAATTGGACACAGCCTCTGTGGGAGAAAATAGAAGAGAGTGGTTCTAAGGAGGGTTATGAAATGCCCAGCTGGGAATACATGGAGTGAAATGATTTGTTTTGTGTCAAGGGAAATGTTTTAATTTGACCTGAAATGAATGAGGTCTGGTTTGCTGAAAACTGTTTCACATCCACTGAAAACAATGTGTTGGGTTTTTTTTTTTTTATTCAGCTACTGAAACAAAAAGTGATCTTTTTTGCATAATCCAATACAACCTGTTAAATGGGCTGCCAAAACTTTGAGGGCGAGCCAGATTGTTTCTTGGTTCAGAAAGTCCTTTCACTGTGGTCTGCATATTGCATCCTCTGTGGACTGTGTAGTTAAAGCAGTATTCATTTGTTTGCAAACTGCGCTCTGGGGAATCCTTAATGGGCTGATCCCCTGGGAGATAAGACTGGAGTCTACAGCTTGGACTGAGCAGTGCCTTGGCACTTTCATATGTCGCCTTTGTGTAATACCTGCACCTGGAACATGAAGTGCTTGCAGCTCTGGGCTTCATTCCCGAGCTTGATGCCACCACTGAAAGAAATGCAGAGAAAACCTTCCTGTTGCCCACCTGCCCCTTACCCATAGGTTTTGCTTTGGTTTTGCAGTGTTGCCAGTTGCGTTTCATTTACAAGCTGCAAATGTTTTGGGGAGTGTAAAGACTTTGGTGATCTGTGCCAGTCCTGTAAACCTAATCTGCTGCCACCCTGTCTTGCCTCTCTGAGAGGGAACTGCTGCAAAATCTAAATGGTGGATCTTGCTCCCTCCTCTTTTCCTAAGCTCTGAGACAAAATTCGCCGTTCAAATGACACAGGCAAAGAAAAAATCCTCCTTTGAAATGCCTCCCAAGGACCATCAGCTCCTGGGAACTGCTGTTTGGTAGGTGGTCTGATGAGAGGAAAGGTTTGGTGGGCTGGTAGTAAGATTGCAACGTGAGGATGTAGGAAAGCCTGCTTCAATTTTGTTTCTGACTCTGACAGACTGTTTCTGGCCAAGTCATTTAACGCCCTGGATAAAAAGAGAACGATGGGCTTAATCCATCTTTTGTGGGGCTCTGTGAGAGTCCCTGAGCAATCATTTGATCCAGTTGTGCTCACCGTGCTTACCTTCCCAGGGCACTGCAAAGCTCTCCCTTGTGCATGAGTTAAGGGCTAGGTGCTATAAAGTGTGCAGTATTACCTTGGAGATAATGTTCTTGCACAGTCACTCTTTTTTAAAGCATCCTTTTAATAAATAAATGAAAAACTTAATAATCATCGTAATGAAATATTAAAAGCACTAGACAAGGTAAATCCCAAAGCCGTAGGGACCAAAAGTGTTAACTCTCCTTCTTTATTGTCCCTTGCCTTGTCTTTAAGAGCCAATTATTTTTACTGTACAAAGAACATCTGTGAAGAGTAGACACTGTTAGAAGCTGAGAATTTACTGCAGCAATATTGTGTAGATTTCCTGTGAGCAAAAGCTGGAGAACAGAGAGGGACGCTTGTTGAGGGAACAATATCCCCTCCTCTGGTTGTGTACGTGATATAATTTAATGTAGCAGCGCACGCGATGACTTATGCCATCGCTTGTTTATGTGTGGTGTCCATCTGCAAGGATGGATGGGACAAAGATCAAAAGTCGAATCCTTAAACTCATGCTGCTGAGGGCTGCCCTGCGGAAAGGTGAGGATTGCCCAGGTAAGGAGACGGGGAGGCGATCACTTGCTGCCCCAGCGCCAGTTGGAAGCTGTGTGGGGAGGGAGAAGGGGCATACCAGGAGGCAAAGGATGGGCTTTGGCTCTTCCCGGCTTTGGCAGGCATGCTGCAATCGTGCTGATGTAGATCCTGGTGGCTGCTCAGAGTGTGCTGAAGCTTTCATCTGCTGCCAGCCCAGAACCGGAGGAGCAGTAACACAGAAAATCAGCCAGTCCTTCTGACTCCTCTTTGTCTGCACTGGTGAATCTGCGGGTCTGTCTTGTCTTCTGAAATGGCTTTGGTGCAGTTACTGCATTCTGAAGAAATTAGCATATGGCTTCATTCTGTGGGCACCAGGGGATTAAGTACAGACAGATAAATCAGTGATGGGAAATACTTACAGACAGTCACACTGAAATCGGGGTTTTTGATATTTTTTTCCCCCTCCAGAGTGCAGACAAGGCCACCTGCTACCAACAGTTCAATGTACGGGTGCATCCAAGGTCAATATAGTGTAGCACATCTGTACGTGTGGAATATTCCTTCCAAGTCAGCCCTAACAACGGTGGGTGTCCTCATTTTTCCAGGTGAGTTTATGTTGTTTGCAGGTGCCCCTGTTGCTCCTGCTGTTCTTAGTTGACAGCTGCCTTTTCTTGATTCCCCTTGCTTGTTAGGGTAAAAATGAACACAGTTCTCCCTGGCTGTGCCAAGGCTGAACTTTCCTTCCTGCCGTGAACATATGCAATCACAAACTGAGCATCTCTTCCCATCAGTTCTACCATGTGCAGGTAGTTTGGGGGTTTACTGTGACTTGTTTTCCCTAGGGAAGGCTGCTAAACCTAGACACTTACAAATTGTAAAAATCAATGCCTCCAGAAAACAAAGTAAAGCAAACGTAAGTGCAAGAGGAGTCCAGAAATAAAAGATGTTAATAGATGCAAGAATAACAGTAATTTACCTGCCTCACACATGCACAAAATTTTCCAAGAGGAAGTAAATCAGAATGATCCAAGGCTGGCAGCAGTGAGTCTAGATAATAGGGCCGTTCCCTCTGCCCTTCCTGCTGGCTGCTCCCCGGCACAGGCTGTTTAAAGGAGGGGCTTCCCAAAGAGCCGAATCCCTTCTCACCATCCTGCTACAGCCCCACAGAGAGCTGAGATGGCTGCTGCAAGGGGGTAGGCGTCCACGGGAGAACAGGTTTTGGAAACCAAGAGAAGTAGTTTCCCTCCTAGAGCAGTGTTATTGGCTTAGACCTTTTTTAGTTATTAGTGAGCTATTTTTGTAATGCTGGACCAAGGGCCTTCTCGAGCAACAGAAGAGAGCATCTAGCTCTCTGCTGCCAGCTAGCAAAGAAGGATTGTTGTCACCTCCTGACAGCTTTTCCTGGCTGAGCAGGACTGCCTCTGACCTAGCCTTTCTCCTCAAGGCTTTACTATTCTTGGGAATTTTCCGTATAGTTCCCTTTACTCATTCCCAGACTACTGTTGTCCCCGCATGCTTTGACCCCTCAGTCTGTGAGCATCTATGGCCTTTTATATTCCTAGTTTGGACTCAGTTGGACAAATCTCATCTCATTCTGGCGTGACTCAGCGAAAAACACCTCTTGGTATCTTTGCGGGGTCTCAGCACCTGATAGCAGGCTGTCTTGACAGCGGAGTCATGCATATTCATGCAGAGTTGTGGGCTGTGCCACTGCCCGGCCGTGCTTTCGGCTGGATCAACAAAGGAGCTGTGCGCAGTCATGGGATATTGGCACCAGGAAACGCGTATGTGACAAAGACCAGCGCAGCCTGGCACAAACCCAGCGATGTGACTGTCCCGGCTTAATTATCGCCTGGAACGCTATTAAAGCTGGGGAAAACAGCGTATCACACCGCAGGCCAGGCGTGGAGTCCACTCAGCTCCAGGCTGCCTTGTGACTGCCAAATTCCATGATAAAAATACCCCAGTGGGGACGGCACCTGCCAACACACCAGGTTGGCTCACCAGCAATGGGCTGCTCTCCACCATCCTTTTTTTGTGCTGCCTTTTTCTGTGGGAGGGGAAGCGTCCGTCACTCTTGGAGCAGTTTTGCCTATCCTTTTCATGATGCTGCACACTTTGAACAACAGGCAAGCATTTCGCATCGCTGCTGCTTGCTACAGCCGGCATGCTTGCTCTGGACGGACCAGCCAGGGCTTTGGGGAACAGCTAGGAAATTCACACCAAAGAGGCAGGAGGACTGCTCCTGCAAAATCCTCTTCTTCATATGAGTTTATTTCCCCTGGAATTGTTAGGAAGAAAGTTTTCTGCTCTTTAGAAGACAGGCGAGACTATCAGCGGTGATATAAATAGCTGAGCTTGACACTTCAGGCTAACTTTTCCCACAAGAAAGGTGACAGGAGGTTGCCATCTCTGCAGGATGTTTCTAAAATAAAGTGTAGAGCCTGATTATGACACTGTTTCGGCTCTCCCTCGCTGGGATCACCTCTTCCCCTTGGCAGGTCCCAGGCGCATGGTGAGGCTCTCAGGGGAAGGCTTCTTTGTGTGTGGGAAGCGTGGTTCCCAGGGAGGGGGAAAGTAATGAAGGCAAAGCCATTGTATTTTTGCCCAATCTGTATGTGTGATTTGCTCAGTTGGATACAGATGTGTGTATCTGATAGTTAATGAGACATCCCAACAAACTAGAAGGCTGGGACCCAAGATGTCGTGAAGAGGTTCACACACTAGACACGGGGCTGCGTGTGGAAGCCGTGCAGCAAGTCCATCCCCTCTGAGCTCCCAAATGGGGAGGCAGCCGTCTCCTTTAGGTTCTGGGCACACGAGAACTGACAGCCCTGTGCAGTGGGGCATCCAGGCCAGCTGTGGCATGGTCAGTGCCTAGGAAATGCTTGTGGCCTTCCCTCCTCCGGCTTTGTCATCTCATAGCAGGTCCAGGCAAGCGTGTGGCACAAGAGAGAGCTACTGTGGGGGTATGAGGGCAGAGGTCTTTTCCCCTGCATTGATAACTGTCAGGCTGCAGTCAGAACTGAGTGGTCCCCACGCTGCAAAACTGGACACTCACACCTGTAGACACTTAGGAAGGACACTTTCAGCTCTGCACTGGAGGTTAGTTAACGCTGCTTTGCTATGCAGCTGTATGTTTTACTGAAGGATCTCCAGCCCCCTGTTAGCAGTAGTCCAGCCTCACAGCATCCCACGCAGTGCAGATGCTGTCATCTTTATCTTGCAGATGGTGATCACTGGGGTACAGAAAGGGCAAACTGCTTGTTCGAGGTCACTGTGTTAGTGGCAGTCTGGGGACAGAACTCAGGGGTTGTGACTTGCAAACTTGTGTCCTTTTTTCTATGCAGCACTGCCTCGTTGACTTGGTGATAGCGACGCAACGCTGCTGCTACAGCACAAGAACATCTGCTTCTACAGACCGCAGCCCTTCTTTCCTGTGCCCTGGGACAATACTGTCTTGGTGACCGGAAAGAAACCCCTCTTGTGCTACCCTTCTATAGCAGGTACACCTGGCAGAACCAGAGGTTCTCTTTTTTTTTTTTTTCTTTTGTTATTTTCTAAGAGACAAACATCTTGTGGCTGGCAGAGCCTGCAGCCATGGTCAGTGCCCAAAAGGAAGAAGCAGCCTTTTCAACGTGCATATACAGTGCTCCTTTGTTGCCAGGACATGGTCAGGAAGCATTGTGGGCGCACGTGGCTTACAACATTAAAAGACGAATAAAGTTAGAAATGCACTGTCCAGCATGGGAGTGGTGCTTTGAATTCCAGAGGCTTTTCATAGCCTTGTGACATAGATTGATGCTAAAGCCCACCTCAGCAGGTATCTTTTTGTTCACTGTTTACTGACATTGGCTCCTTCATATACGTATACAATAGACAAGCAATGACTTATTAGCTATTTTTGTCAGAGTGCCATCCCTCTGGCTTCATATATGCATGCATATGCTTATGGTAAGTTGCTGCCTGAAATAGGCCAGTTCTTTAGCCAAATTTGTAACTCTGATCTGTGCACAGATCTGGACTAAATAGGTTTGTACTTCTTTATGCTTTAAAAAAAAAAAAAAATTGACATGTTTGCATAGCTTCCTTTCTAGTTTCTTGGGTTCAAAGTCCTGTGCTGAACCAGTGTCAGGGAGAGTGACTTTGACTCCAGTGCTCAAATGTCACGGGAGAGGCAGAGGTCTGTGTTAACAGCTCCTGTCCTAGGAGACAGATATCCAATGTTTCTCATCTCTCTGCGCCTCCTAAGTTCACTGCAATTTCTGGAAGGGTCTTACTGGTATCCAGACCATTGGCCCTGCTTGCAGTTGCAGACAGCTTGTTATTCCTTGATGAGGTGTGCTTTCCATCTCCTCTCCAAATGTGGAAAATCTCAGAGTTCACAAAAAAGAGAGTGGGTGAGAAGATAAGGGAGTTGAATGACCTGTCACCTGCTGAACACACACACGTAACCCTGACGCACACAGAGACACAGACAGAGGGAAATCACTCAGCACCTCCAAGTGTGTACATCAGGGATGTGTTACACACACAGATGACAGTATTATGTAGAATATTTTCATCTGAAGTGATGGTGGAAGCTGCAGACTTCCAGTTAGCTGAATTTTTATTATTTGTCTATCTAGGACATCTAATGCTATTTTGCCCCTCACCTTGTCCAGGGTCAAATTGTGCTTTCATATATCCAAATATTAGGGCCAAGCTCTGCCTAATGTAGATACAGGAGACCAAGAACAGAAAAGACCTTGAACTGAGATGAGTCAGGCTGAGGAATGAATTTGTCCCACTGTGTTTGAAAAGCCTGCATCAAATAGTTACATGATAGTGGTATCCAGGCTTATATCAGCATGCAGGGAGCACCCTGTAATTCTCTTGGGATTCTTTCTCTTTGCCTTACAGAAACGTGGGTCCTTAGGGAGCCGAACAAATGTGACAAAACTGGACTTGGGATAAGCCAAATGAAGGCTCACATGTGTTTTTTGCTGGAAAAAAACCCCCCATTGATTCTCTCTCTGATGTAAATGCTGCAAAGAGGCTAATGGATATTATTCAGCTTCCTCCTTAACTAACGGGATAAAGAGCATGCAGTTCAGGATTACAGAGCTTGGTGCTCTTTCCAGTTTCTTTACCTTTGCAGGGAGAAGCTAACTGATATGAATTTGCAGACGATGCTAAATTGGGTAGTGCTGTATGCAGGAGAGGGGACAGCCAAACAGGGCAGAGGGAGCTCTGGAAAACAGAAACACGCTGAGAAATTTGGGGGCTGCTGTAGTAAAGCTGTTCCTGAGCTCTGCTGAGAGAAGCTGATCGTAAGCACTGCTTAGTCAGTAGGGGAGGCTGGTGTAAGGAGACGTGGCAGTGATGGCAGGCATCACATTGGGCCCAATATAGCAGCAAAAAAACCTGCCCATGTGATTTTAGGCTGGTTCATAGACTGCATGAGATGCGACTTGTTATAGTGTTGAAATAAACCAGACTGGAGAGGTAGTAGGAGAAGGAGAGGGCTCTCATTCAGACTTTTCCCATCCTTTCTTCCCTCCTCTCCCCCAGTGTCTCCCTGCCTATCACTTCCCCATTGCCCTCCTACAGTCAAGCTCCCCCTGAGGAGCCTTGCCTCAGCTTTTTGGCAGTTTTGAACACTTAACTCCTTACAGCACCCAGATTGCTAATGCTTTCAGCTTTAGAAAGGGGAAATTTTCAGTGACTATCTACTTCCCACTAAGTACTACCTTGTCAAATCTCATTTCTTCCTTCTTTCCAAAAATCCGTAGGATTCTCTTCACACTCCAGCCTCATTGCTGTATCCTTGCCTCAAGTATTTAATTTCTCATTCAGGGTGAAGTCTGGCTACAGCTTGTGAGTGGATTATTTTATATACTCAGTGTATGTACATATATATATATGCACCCCTCCCCTTTAAAAACAATTAATATTAAATTTGCAAAACCCAGCAGTAGGGAGTTAGGAAATGCTAGAGTTACTGTTCTCAGTAATCTTAATTCAATCTCTTTGTGCCTGTGCCTCATAACTATGAGTCTTTAACCACATCCTCACATTGTCACCTCATTCTTTGCACAGGATGCCTGCCTGGTTCTGTGCCAGCCTGGCTGGGGCTTTCTTGAACAGCAGCTATTCAATGTTTTGTTTTTTCCTCATTGTTCAGTGGGTGGCCTGTGCCTCATTTACTGTACATTATTCAACTCCAGTTCTAAAGACAGAATTATTAGTTTCCTCATGGGTTGTCCTATGGCTTTCATCACAACAGTATCTGATTGCTTCACAATTATTAATTTACTTATTTTCATTACCACCTGAGGTGAGGAGATGGTATTAGATCAATTTTACAGCTGAGGAACTAAGGCAGTGAGAGAGTAAAATAAAAAATGTTCATTAATTTTGGAAGCTGTTTGGCAATGTTGCTAATCTGGGGTTTTTTTCAGTGTAGTAAGTACTAGATAATGTATGTTCAAAGCAGAGCTCTGTCTGGTTAATGCTGGAGTGGGAGAGTTTATCACTTCCACCGGTTGGACCACATCTAGAAGTCAGATATCCAGAGGACGAGAGACACCACTGAGGGGGCATTTGTGAAGAAACGTGGCTTAAGTAATTTGCCCCATCATGACAGAGGAAATTGGAGTAAGAAGCAAGAATTATCTCTAGTTATCTTGGATAGCTTAATCTGATTTTAAACTGGAGACAGTTTTTCTCCCATCCCACTATTCCTTCCCTTCTTCACCAGACATCCAAATGCAGCTGAAGACCCTGGAGTTCTGCAGCAGTCACCCTTGCCGGACTGCTTCACTTCCCGAGCGACCCTGTGCCCTGACCAAGGCATCTGTCCTGTCAGCTTTTCTGCTTCTAAGGGAGAGGAGTTTCATATGGAAATTCTCAGCCATTCTCAAGGCATGTCCGTAATGACAAAGATAATGAAGAAAGACGGAAATGTAAGTGTAAACCCCTTAGTTCTTACATTAAAAACCACTGACCCTTCTTTAAAGATACATTAGAGACACTCAGAAGCATGCATCTCTATGCTCATTACTTACTGTGTGGCAGGAATATTTCTTTGTTTCAGGAAAGAGCTGGCATGCTAGACTATTGTTCATAGAGATCTCTCTGTTGCTTATCAATAGCCATAAAATTGATTTTTTTTACCCTCTTCATGAATTCTGAGCCCAAAGATTGAAGTTTCTCTGGTGCCTCCTGGGAACTATTTCTAATTTTAAGCCTGTCCTCGTGCCTCATACAACAGCACCCGAGGTGTGGAGCAGGCTCTGAAATGTGCTCCCTAATGACATGGTGTAGTGCTGAATTACCCACTCCTTCTCGTCTATTTTCAATGCTGCGAGATAAGTCAGAAAACAAGGGCAAACGTGTAGAATGTGTGAAATCTGTCTGAAGGTCAAAAAGAGAAGAGAGGCGAGGGTATGAAGTTCCGTATTTTCTGGCAAGGTTTAAATTTTTCATGTGAAAGCCCATAATACTAAAATATTGTGATAATATATACTGTTGAGGGGAAAAAAAAAACAACAACCCCAAATAGTTATAGTAGCAGGAATACTTAACATAGTTCCCAAGCGACCAGAGCCTGATGAGTATTTTAAACGCTGAAGCCTCAGGAATTCTCCTAAACTACTGTTCTGCTCCCAAGGAAAGGGGGGGAAAAAGTTAGAAATCTGTGCTCTTCTCAGAGTATGCTTTGAAAAGACCAGCAAATGCAGAATTTTTTGGCTTCTGGTGCAAATACTGAATACTGTGAGGCTTCTGAATAACAGTTTAACCCATTCCTAGCTGCACATGCATATGCACACATATATTACATGCATTAAGTTCTTTAGCCTTAAAGAGACGATCACATAGGCAGCAGTAGGGAAAACCTCTCACACATACTTCTTCACCAAGGTATTTTGACAGGTTTATTAGCATGGAGGAAGAGTTCAATGATTAAGGTTCATTCAACCCGTGACTTTTTTAGCTGAGGTTTGTCCAGAAATGCTACTTGCATGATCCTCTGATGGTTTTTACGGTACTTCAGGGACAGAGGCACTGCCTCAGTTTGCCTGAGCTGTTAAAATCAGAGTGCCACAAAGCTCATTAGACATGACAAATGGCCAGTAAAATGACCCTTTAGGAAATCAAAGGAATCACTGCAGATCAGAGTTGGCAATTAGCAGGCAACCTTTACACTCATTGTGATTGCTTCTTTCCAGGTGGATGTATAGGGCTACTGTGTTTTCAAGCTGGGCTATTCTTTGAAACATGCGGTAGCAATGCTAGAAGTATTAAATTATGAAAATGTACTTGAATAATTATTCCAAGTACAAAAAGGGGGGAAAAGTTAGGAAGGCAAATAAAAAGAAGCAGCAGCTGCTAGTGGGAGAGGGCGTTTGTCCCTTTAGGTCTGTGCGCCTCTTCGCTGAGGCTGCCCTGGGCAGTGTCGGGATGGAGAGGAAAGGCATTCCCCCCGTGGCGTGCGCAGTCCGGGTGACTGGGAGATACGAGCAAAGCACTTCTCTACATTTGAGTTATGTTCTCAGGCTCCATGTCACAGACCAGCCAGGACGCGATACTCTCAAGGAAAAGAAACTGCAATATTTTGAAACCATCCTGTGCGCTTTGGAATATAGGCGGCTCACACAGACACCTGATAAAGTGTTTATGCCCTGAGAGCCTCTCATAGGTAAGAGCTCCCTTCACCATCCTCCCCTGAGCAGCCTGACAGCATGCTGAAATGGGGCAGAAACTGCAATTTGCACATTATACTGTCTGAGGATACTTGGGGCTCTTATCCTGCTTTCCTGTACATTGAAATCTATCAGCATCCATGCTCATTGCAGGGAGGCTTCCTCGTAATTTCTGTGTCTGCCTGTGGCAAAGAGAGTTTAATTTTTAAAATGTCCCAAGCCCATCTTGTTACTAGTGGGAATGTTTTGGAGAGAAATTGAAAGAAAAAGTAAATTTCTTAAGTTATTTTTGGCCATCCTTCTTTTCCTGCCTCACCAAGTCCTTCTCTCCCCTCATGCTATTTTCCCCTTGAGTATAACAGCTTGATCTGCCATCAATGCTTCTGCAGTTCTGTTATTTCCCCCTCATGGTTACTTACCTGATTTCCAGTATCTTGTCTTCTGTCTCCTTTCCTTGCTTTAGCACTTTTCCTTTCTGTAGTTGAGTTGGACTCCTTGTTCTTCTCACTTGCTTGGTTTTATTCCTTTAATATGGTTCTCTCTCTCTTCCTCTCTTTTTCTCCACCCCCTTTCTGTGTCACTTTCTGTCTTCCCCGCTGCCTCTCTGCCTTTTCCCCTCTTCTTTCTTCACCTACTTTTCTTGTCTCTCCCACCCCCTCCAGCATAATCTTTCTATTTTCAAACCTAGTTTCCTGTTGTTTTTCCTTTAAAGACCATGGTTCTCATTCCTCCCTCTCCATTCTCAGCCTCTCCCCGTGCCACCCTCCCCATGCCGACAGGATGCACGCACTGGGGGCTTCGCGCCGTCCCTTCCAGTTGCTGCTACTGCTGTTCCTCGCACCTCCTCCCCCAGATAACATGCCATGGTCTAAGCCTTCCTTAAATGAAAAGAGATGGGGTTGCCCCACAGTTACAGCAGCCAGACCCTGGGAAGCTTTTTCCATGCAAGACATCAGCGAAGGATCTTTTTCTGACTCGTTCAAGCTTAATCTGGCAAAGCAGAGTTTGTGTGGAGCAGGGTCCTCCACCTCTTCAAATAATACAGGGCGTGCTCTGCTGACTTGGACCAGGGGCCCAGCACAGCTGCAGCCTTGTCCTAAAGGGCACCTGATGCTTCCCAGGAGGGTTTTACTGGCCCCCTTACTGATAAATAGAGAATAACCTGCCTGTCGGGAGAGGTGTTTTTTGACACACCCCCTCACCATCACCTTCCTGCACACACACAGTCTGATGCACGAGCATTTGGGCCTTTCTAAAAAATGGTTTTGGCACATCAAGTGTCTGAAGGTCTTGTATTCCATGTATGTGTCAAGTTGAGCCTCTGATTCCTGCACATCAGGCCCCAGGGAGGAGGGTGAATCAGAGATGCCTTCTGGCTTTGATAAAGGCTGGTGTCAAAGAACCAGTGTCAGGAGAGTGAGATTTGCACAGAAGACTCTGCTACCCTGAGAACTGGCTTGCTGCGCACAAGCTTTGGCGGGTGTCCCTCCAGCAATCCTTCCTGGTCTAGATTTCACCCATCCAGAACATAATTGCCCAGTGGTCCCTATGCAGCATCTGGTATAGATTATGAAGCAAAAGCGGTCCAGAGACTAAAATACAGGGCTAGCAACTCTTCTAATCTAATCCTTGTTCTCCCACTAATTTAGTATCCCCTTTAGTCACAAGATGGAAAGCCAGCCTAAGCAGGGACAGTGCTGTGCAGAGGCTACCTCTGGAGGCATGTCCTATGTGGACATTCTCACTCCGAAGTTAAGAATGCAACTCCTTTTCAAGAGGGCTGAATCTTCACTGATGGTTAGTGCAGGACATAGAGTGCACAGTAGATTCCCATAGCCATTTCCTGCTTCATTTCTAACTTTATTAAAAGGCCTTCTGTGGTGTCAAAGAAAATGGGAATGTTTCTGGAGTTGTTTCTCTCTCTGGTGCCTGGCAGTTGTATACCTGTGATGGAATTTCATGGTAGGGAAAATATCACTGTGTTCTTTCGTCTTTCTGGAGTAATTTCCATAAAGCATTATTATGTAAAGTCCTGTTGATTTTATGCCAGTGAAATTGTCAAGCACTTCATCATAGAAGCATCCAAAAAAAGGTGTTAATAATACAGATCTAGCTCACAGATGGCTTTGGGATAGGCTAGCTAAGGCTTGTCAAGTGTTTCTCACGTGCTATAGAGACAGGTCCTGTGAGTGAGCTGTCTGAAATGTAAACCCCTCCCTGCATGGCTGATGCTTTGCTGTACACTCAGGGCGATCAGGTCTGATTCTCCCCGCTCGCTCCTTTGCATTTCCTATCCCAGTGTTGCTCCTGAGTGGCATACTCATTCTCCTACAGAGTTAATCTCTGAATCCAGAAGACACAGTCTAGTTCTGTTGAATGAATGAGGGAGGGGAGAAGGTTTCTGACCAATGCATGCATCATGTACCTGAGGTAACTGTTACGAGTTCTGTTTTTTGGTGGTGGTCGTAACTATTTGAATTTTGATGCACAGAAAGGAAATGGGTGAAGGCAGTCAGGGAGGCAAAGGTGAGTAGAGATGTTGTACAGATACCTCAGCCTCAATGTGTCATCCCTTCTCTTCTCCATTGCACCCTCTTCAAGGGAAAACAGAGGTGTCATGGCAGCTTCTCCAGCTCCACAGCTAGGGAAATAGCTGTTTTGCCCACTGATAAGCTGGGAAGAAGGATTTTTCCTCCCCTCCCCAAGAGACTGCTATGCAAAACTTGTATGGCTTGAGTGAGGAGAGCAAGTGGAAGAGAATGCTCCCCCAGACAGTGGGAATGAGGAGAACAGCTGACAGCTTGCCATGTGCAGCTTGCAGATCTCAGCAGTTTATGATGCTGTGGAACGAATTTTGAAGGAAAGGAGAAATAAGCCAGGAGGTAAGGGAAAAATAGGACATGTACCATCTTTTGATCAAAGATAAACAGCTTTCTTGGGGTAAGATTCCTGACCCTCTAGGTAAAAGAAACATAGTGGACCTTATCTTCCTGGACTTCAGTAAGGCATATGATACGGTGTCCCAGAAGAAGCAAATTACTGGAGAAGATTCAGCTGAAGAAGGCGGGGACCATTAGAGAAATCCTCAAGTGGGTAAGAGGCTGACAAAACTGAGATACCAGTTCCCAAATCGGTTGAAGGGAAGTTAATCTGTGAGGCTGCTCAAAGATTGCTCTTACGATTGATCTTTTTTAATATTTGTGTTAATTACCTTGGTACTGAAAATAGAAAGGCTAATGAAATCTGCTGATGGAACAAAGCTGGGAGGTATCATCAGCACAGAGGTGGATTCCAACAATAGGAGAGCTGAAGGCTCTTTGTGACTGGAGTGATCGAGGTGAGGTTAAATGGGAAAGTGCAAAGTCACACACTAGGAACTTGTTGCTCAGACAGTAACATCTCTCTCAGCAATTGGGAGTTCCTAGTTGGCAGGACCGAGATGGGGAAAGTCCTGGGTGAAGGTCACCAAAGGAGGCAGAACCAGCAACGCTATGTGGGGGTGAAAAAGACAAGTGAGCTTTCAGGACGTAGCAGTATTTCCAGTTGCAGCGAGTGAGCTTAATGTCATCCAAGAGGATGTGAGACCCCACCAGAATATGTGTGCAGTGCTGCTTACCCACATTCAAGAAAGATATTCAGCCTGGAACAGGTGCAAAGAAAGGCAACGGGGTGATCACAGGGACGGAGGGTGTCTCTCGGCCAAGTATGTTTACTTATCAGTCACAGAAGTGACTGCAGAGAGATATTTGAGCTGCTTTGAAAATAGATGCGGTACCAGTTTGAGCTTTTCTGTGTTAATTATTTTGCACTGAACTTCATGCTAGTGCAGCTACCCAAAGTAATTAAAACACGGTGTGATGTGCCTGCAGGGTGAATACTATAAGGGAGCTTAGTTACTTAGTCTGGCAGAACAAAGGTTAAGAGAGGAGAGATTTGCTGCCTATAAATACTTTTAGGAATTGGGGGTTGGGAAAGTAAGTGCTAGGGGGAGAGGAGAGCTACATAAGCTAAAGGACAATGTGGCATAAGAACAAATAGATATAAATTGGCCATGAATGAATTTAGGTTGGAAATCAGGAGGTTTCTAAGCAACAGAGCAGGGAAGGAGGTGCTGGAACAGCATTCTAGTAGCACCAGTGAGGGCGGAAACCTAATGAGATTTAGGACAGAGCTTAGTAAGTTTAGAAATGGCCATTTGTTTTGTACTTGCCTGTTATTCAAAGGGATTGAACCTGATAAGCCAAGAGGTCCCTTTTTCAGTCTATTTCCTGTACTTGCCTTATTGCCTTATCATAGCTGCTCTCTTTCACAGAGAAGCTAGGCAAATCCTGAATAGTGTTTGTGTGATGAGTTTTTCGGCATTGATCACATGGATATTTAATGGAGGATTCATTCTGTGTCAGGGATTTAAAACAATAAAAAGAGCAAGCCAACACAATGCATAGAGAAGGTCTGCAAATATGCAGTAGTATAAATGAGAGCTCACATATGAAAGACCTTCACATAAAACAGATGTTCTTGGAGCATCTGGCTTTGCTGGAAGGCTGTTTCAAATATGGGTACATGATCTCCTGAGATTTGAGAACTTCAAGAGACTATCTGAAGGGAAAATTTCTTGTCCTTTCCTGCCATTACTGAGGACTTTGTGCTTGGGGAGGATGTCAGATTGCATTGGGAAATTTCAGAAAAAAACATCACCCAGCAGAGGTTGAGATAAAAACTTCTCATATGTATTTCATCTCTGATGCCTGGCCACAGCACTGCGCTTACTCTGATTCTTCATATTGTCCCATGCTGGACAGGCACCTCTAGTACCTTCTCTAAATCACCAATGGATGCTACCTTCCTGGTGAAACATTTAATCTAAAATCCCCATGCATGGATATGATTGAAAGAGAAGGAGGGAGAGGGAAGTTCTCTGTTATACATTAGACCTCTGGAGACAGCTTGAAGGCATCCTCCAGCAGGAGGCAAATTCCCAAGGGCAGGCCGGGCCCAAGAGAACAGGAGTAGCGTGTAACAATGGGCCCCTGAATGAGAGGGAACAGTTTTATAGTCACAGTTCCTTATTTAGTAAAAAATCCCAAATTATTCCATTATAGATGGACATTTTCCCCTTCCCAGCCCAGAGTACCAAACCAGCACAGAGTGAGAAGAGGAAACAAGAAGTCACAAGGCGTGAAATGTCACTATGTGTCCATCTCATTTGCCAGTAAAGTTTTCAGCAAGAAAACCTGGAAAAGGGTTTAATCTCACTAAGGAGAAATGGCCATCTATCCCAAAGTAAATGCTTAGTTGTCAGCTTTATGTTACTGGAAATAAAGCACGGCACTCACAGCTACTGCTTCCAATTCTCAACTCTGCAGCATGTCTGAGTAGTTGAGAAGTGCTTTGCAAATGATAATGTAATTACATCTCCTATAAACACTCTCCTTGCTTTACAGGTGGAGGAACCAAACCATGGAGAGCGTAAAGGATTTGTTCAAAGGATCAGCAAGTAATTTTCCAGCAAGGAGTCCTCATCTACCTAGCCACCAGACATGCATCTTGTCCTGTAAACTTCCAGCTAGGTGAATTGCTGCTTTACAAAAATATATGTGTGTATAGATATATATGTTTCCCAAAGTGAGAAGAAAAGAAAGAACAGACCTTTACCTCTTTTTGCTGAGCCTGCACAGGTAGAGGGAGGAGCAGGTGAAGTTGACTGAAGGGTGAGCTTTAGCACAGCCCCTTGGTCTTGCTGGAGCCCACCTCTCTGTCAGTGTTCAGCTCCCAGAAGAGATCCGTGTCTGAGGGAGGACACTTTGGACAGGGTAAGCAAACCCCAGTCAGCTCCCAGGAGCTCAGCCTCCTGCTCTGGTCTGACACTGGCTCACTGGCTGGAGATTCCCTCAAGCCTGGAGGACCGATGCTGTGGGAGACTAGCTCCCGAGCTGTTCCTGACATGCACTGGCAGCTGTCTGCCTGCTATTCTTTTAAAGAGTCTTCGTGGATCAGGATAAAAATGTGATCTTACGCAGGCGGCATTGTAAGCACAACTTGGCTCAAGTTCAGCTCTTCCTCTGGCTCCCAGCTACTCTATTTTTATTGAAGGAATTTGAGGCTATCAGAAAGGAAGTCAAATTGTTTTAGGAAAACAATAGAAAAGCAACTTGAAGTTTATTAGCTTCCTGCCCAGGGCCTGGGACCAACTTGTCAAACTTATTAGAGCGATGGCAGAGCTATTTATTTAAAAGGGCTAGCGACAAGACTCACAATTTCATTCCTGTTTAGGCCTTGGTGAAAACAAAGGAAAGCCATAAAATAATATCTGAAGGGAGCAGATGGCTAACTGTTAAATGGGACAAGTAAGTTTGGCCTGTGAGCCATTCGTGGCGTTCACCAGTGCAATGGCTTTCGTGGGATTTTGTTATCAAATGAATGCCTGGGCTTGCATTCATAGGCTAGCCCCATCACCGCAAATTCCTTATTGTGGCTTAAATTTTCAAATGGAAGCCTCACACCTAAGATTTCAAATTTGGCAGGAAAAGGTCTTCATTTAGAGCTACTGAAAGGAGCAAAACAATACGGCAGGTCTGCAGAAGATCCAGGAATGGAGCCCAGGTGTCCCTGATCCTGTTGGACTGCGGGAGCCCCCCATCTGTAAAAAATATTTATATCCTTCAGAAGCAGCTGCAGTCTGCTTCCCCATTCAGCTACCCCAAAGTAGCAGTGCCATTAAGTCATTGAAAACACGCTGGCATGCGGCTGGTGAGAAGAATGGACAGCCAAACTATTAGACTCACAAGCAGAAAGTGTCTGTGCTGCCTGAGCCTGTCTAAGGAGTTTCATCATTTGCAAGGAAACAAGAAGAGAATAAAACAAGTAACTGAGAAGCATTTACAAACTCTGCTTAATGCAAAGCTATATCCCTTTTTCAGAGGGCTCTCTGCTAACTGAGTGTTTAACCTGCTTCCAGGGAGCATATAGGAAGAACTCACCTCTCCTTTCAACGGTGCAGTAGTAGTCTCTAGAAAGTCAGGCGCTGAGAGGTACTGAGCCCACAGAGCTGTGCACACAAGCTTTGAACAACTCGGTAACCTTTTCAGATGAAAGGAAGAAGAGCCCACCTCAAAAATTCTCTTCCTTCTTCTCCTCATTAGCTTAACTAAAAGCGGGAATGCAAAGGTACGGTTTTCTCGGAGGCCTAGGGCAATAATGCATCTTGTATTGGCAAGTGGTAGAAGATCTCAGTTTATATGTTCCTTTTAATTTATCCAGGTTAGATGTTTATAAGAGGGTCAAAGTGAGTGCATGATCTCTGGAAGGGCCTAAGAAACTGCATCTTAAACTTGGTAGTTTTAATGTAAATGCAACAATCTTGCATTTATTTAAGGTATTCTTACAGCTTTTAGAAGGTTTCTTTAATTTCTGTCCCTCTGAGACATTTCCTTGGTAAACAAATCAGCCAAAGAAGCACACAGAGCAGTGCAGCATCCTAGTTCATTACAGTCCGTAGGCGTTTACTTAATTTTAAGTACATTCTTGAGTTGCATTGATTTCAATGAGATTTAATAGCCTGGAAGTTAAGCACCCTACATTGCCAGCCAGGCCAGCTTTGCTGGGGGAATTCCGAGGCAGACAGCAGCTAGTCGATATACTTCTCAATCGCCCCTGCTGTAAGGGATGCCACATGCAAATCACATGATGGGGTTCTGGCAATGGAAAATATTTTATTTGCACTTATTTGGAATCTGTGTCATCTGGACTGGTATCACTTACTTCTCACTTTGTTCTAGTAAGTAGTGTTTCAACCCCAAATGTAAGCTGTGAGAGTCTTTTTGTCAGTCACTCAGGACTGTTGGGCTCTCGGTAGTCCCTGAGGCTGGGATCCTGCAAAGACTTGGTCATGTGAGTAACTTGATATAGTTACGGCTTGGGGCCGTTTGTGTGGGTAAAGGTCCTCTGTGTACAAATGTCAACGACTGGAAAATGTTGTAGATTGTTGAAGCTCCTGTTTTTTCTACCAGGAGCCAATATGGTTGCTCAGAAACTTCTGGGATGACAGAGGTTACTAGCTGGCTGGACACATGGATGCTGGGGGACCGCTCACCCCAGAGGGCTGCAACATGCTGTCCCGTGGTGCCAGTGCCAGCACCCAGTTGCTGGGATGTGCTGTCCCGTGGTGGGGTTAGATAGCTGTGCTGCTGCGAGATCTCCCAGCTCTAAAGCTTGAGGCTTCAGAAAAAGGCTGCTTAAGCGATATTGCCGGTGTGGAAAGAATCACCAACACACATCTCATCATAAAGCAAGCTAGCTTTGCTGTGGGGTAGAAGGACCTCAGCCTGCTCTATACATTCTCCACAGGGGGAAGAGAAATCAGGACTTGAATCTGCTCTGAAGGCCAAGATCTCTAGAGTTTTCCCTGGAAGTCAGCTTCAAAGGAAGAAACAGTGAAAGGATTTGAGGAAAGAGAGACATATGCTTTTTATGGTGGTGAGTGAAACTGAAAAGTAAACAGCCCGAGTTATGGGAGGATTCTCAGATGGTGCATATTGCTTCCAGCCAGCTTGTTCTCTTTTGTGATGGTCTGAAAGCATTTCAAGACATGACCTCCTGGGCAAAATCAAGAACTTAATTAATTGCACAAATTTATGAGTAATGGTTCTTCCCACCAATTTTGTGATGTGTGTTGGCTGGATTCTGAAGCCTTCTATGAACAATGCAAATGACAGCAAGTGGAGGGGGCAGGAGGACACTGGTGGCCCAAGCAGATTCGAAGGGTGCATTTTATATTAGAAGACCAACTATCCATGGGCTAAGCGTGCATGTGCGCACACACGCGTACGCACATAGAACAAAATTACATTTCTTTCGTTGGCAAGAGCTCACAAGCTAGACTAACTGCCAGCAATGTTGTGGTGCACAGCGTGCAGGGAAGGTGCCTTACAAGGGGCTTCCCTTTCCAAAGTGTGCCATGAGGTCGACTTGAGCAGTGCGAGGGAAGCAGGCAGCCCTGCTCCTTCATGCTACACCTTCTGTGTGGCTGCATGAAGGCAAATAGGCTCACGGGTATGCATTAGGCACCTACGCTTGTCAGCCTGGTGTCCTGAGTATTTATTAGAGGAAGCTTGGAAAAGGTTTGTATCCAGTTTTGCTTTCTGGAAGGGTGAGGTATTTGGTCAATTCAAATCTCCTTAATTGTGTTTCTGGACACCTGGGTTTCCTGGTAAAACGCCGTCTGCTCGACTTTTTCTCGCAGCTCCCCCTGCCCAGAAGAGGTGACAGCCTGCAGAGGAAACAGGTGTGCGTTAGTCACCTACAGCCACAAAGGCAAGGAAGCGAGTGCCCTGGCTTCTCCGCAGCAGCCAGCCGAGGCCATGCAAAGAGCCACGCTGGCTCTCCAGGTGGCCACAAGCTATGTTCATGCTTAAAGCTACGGGGAGTAGGCTAGGAAATTTTCTGAGCACTGAAGTCCTGCCGATGGCCTAACCGTAGGACTTTCCCCACTTGGCTTCCCATTTAATTTCATTTCATTCTCTCCCCTTGCTCCTCATATGTAGTGCGATGCACTCCGCTCTGATCCTAACTGCTGACTGCTCCATATAAATCCAGGCACTGCATTCTCACTGGGTCCTTTGCATGCTGTAGCTTCTTGTTTGTAACACTACTGGAGGCAAAGATGAAGTGTGATCATGGGACACCTAGCAGAAAACTATACACAAAATTGCTAGCTTGTACCGAGATGTTTTTTTTGTGGGTTGCTGTTTTTTCATCTCTCTGATTTGGTGATTGACAGATGATACCAAAGTGGGCTTGCACTGTGTTAAGACCCCTGTATGAGCTCATGCAGAAACCTGGTGATAAAATCTGACCAGTAACTGATGTCAGACAGGATTGTGTCCATTTGCTGATGTTTATTGTTTTCCTTAAAATACTGGAAAAGGAACAGATATTTAAACTTGATTGAAACAAGTTGAAGTAGCTATAAATTCATTGGTTTTGAGCTGAATCTTGCAGTTCTGTACTTAAATACAGAGTTTGGCTTCTTGGTGAGAAAACTGAAATTTATTTTCCTTAAAAACTGCCCCCCACCCCAATTGAGATATGACAAAAATAGCTATTAAAATAATACACAATTTTTTTCCTAGTTGGGGATGATGGGTTTTGGCTTTCTGTGTGTGTGAGAAACAGAGATGCCTAAGCAATGCACGTTAGTAGGATAGATGGGTTTTGCATGTGATACCCACATGGTATGATGTGGGGCCTTCCTATAATTATCCTATGCCTGTTGAAGAAGAAAAGTAAATTGGTTCTTTCAGACCAAGAGGAACCCAAGACTGATTTTTTTGACAATGCACTCAGTATTTAGGAGTGTTGTCACCAAACCAGGGACACCACAGGATGTGCCCACTGAAAGATCACTTCAGGATATGAAAGGCAGTGGTTAAAAGCCATGCAAGATTGCTCACAAGAAGCAGAGAATAGGGAAATGGGAAGCCTTGATGTTGTCTGCTGTTACCACACTCTTTCCCCACTTTCCTCTCAGGCCAGCTTGGTGAAGAACCACGTTTCTCTCTCAGGGAAAGTAACAATTTAACACAGCAGGGAAGAAAGAGGTTTTGCAATGTGCTGCATGAAATGATGCAGTATCACTCAACTAACATCTGGTAAAATGTTCTTAAATAGCTTCATCGTCCTGCATCAGCGTTTCTAACATCAATAATTTTATTGGTAATAATCAGTGAGGTCTGAGATTTGTTGGAGGAGGATGGATGGCTGCATTTGGGGAGAAAATCTAAAGGGCTTTGAAGTATGCTGATAGAAGAATGCTGAGGCAACATCACAATTACTGAGCTGAGAGATCTGCACTGATTTGCAGTTACCAAACTGTTTGGAAAACATGAGGAACACTGCCTTGAGAGTAGTTCTTGGTGCTTTAATGTGATCAGATTCCTAAGAGCTGGAGAACTCTCCAAACGCCACAATCCAGGGTAAATCTAAACCTGACTTAAACATTTCTCCTGGAGCTCCTTTGGCTGCCTGTACTGGTCACATGAGGTGCTTTCTCTTGCGCTCCCTAAAGCCCCATCCCAACAACCTTTGAGAGAAGTTCTTCTCCCATTTTTATCTGATAGGTCTGGGCAAATCCAAGCCAGTCTTCCAGTCAATTTCTTTCCAGTCCAGGTCACACAACTTTCCTTCCACCCAAGCAATCCTTTCCATTTTTCCTCCTCTGCTCAGAACTGTGTGATCATCCTTGCATTAAAAAAGATACCTTGAGAAATGCACAGAATCACTAAGGTTGGAAAAGACCTGTAAGATCATCAAATTACTTCATTATAGTTAAAAAGAATTATTTTCCACTCTGGAAAGTGGACCCACATGGAAACTCCAGCACAGGAGTGACACAAGATTATCTTTCAGCTATCAAAGTGATGTGAAATAGTAGCCTGCAGCTGTGTAAGCAAATAGATCAGCATTACAAGAATCCATGCAGAGGTCAATGGTGACGTGTGGAGTGGTATCTGGCCTGCTTTGTGCAGGCAATCTGCTTGGTGTTGAACTGGATGGGAACTGACATTTTGTTTCCAAGTGCAACAAAGCTATGAGATGGTTCAGCTATGAAAAAAGAAGAAGATGGAGCTGAAGAAACTTAATGTGATGCCAACATTAATATTTTCTGGCCTTGGTAATGGCCAGAGATCTCCAAAGATGGAAATTTCTGGACCTTCTGCTTCCTTTAGCCTTCTGCTGTTACCTCCTGTCCAAGTTGCTGAACCCAGCTGGTGATGGTCAGAAATGCCCTACAGCATTTCCAGTTGTTGGAACAGGTAGTGACATAGTAAGTGTGGTTAATATGGAGAAATTAATTCTGGACTGGGTTGTAAGCTGCAGTGAAGGAGAATGGGGACACAGCAGAGAAAACGCACCACTTGCGTACCTTAAGCCATCTTAAAGCCCTCTGAGATCTGGCACTGTTTGAGGCTTCTAGCGTTACCCAGAGCAGCCTCCAAATTGCTCTATCATCTGATAATACGCTGCCCCCTGAGCTATACCACTCCTCAGCTTTCCAGGCTAGACCACAATCCAGGCTAGACTCCTAGTCTGTCTAGTACTGGTAGTAAAGATGAACTGCTGCGGAAACCAGTGTCAAAAACGAAGGCTGGTCTCAGCTGATGAAGTTAAAGAACAAGAAGTTCAAACCTCCTGATGTGCCTTCCCACCTGAATTATGCTATGACTATAAGTTGCTGGGAGCAGATGGTCTGTAGCAGATCGAGGTCAGTGCAGCAGCTTCTATACAGGTATATCATATCAGTGTACAGGATTTCTTCAGCATATCAAGAAAAGTAGTAAAAGGAGAAATTATTAATCTGATTTTTCAAAAATTTCTCAGATGAAGCTATTTAGGAGGCCAAGTGGTTTGAGGAGGAAGCTTTGTTATAGATCATGAACAAGTAAAAAGAAGGAAATTACTGAAGTAGTTTGCCAGTCTAACACAGAAAAAAATTAATAAAGGGACATATCCCAAAGCATATTGTAGCACAGGTGCTGTTTAAAATATATAGTAGTGACCTGGATAGGGACAAGAACATGACCAAATTCACAACTAGCAGAAATGTATCTATCCACCTATGCATGTATCTGGTAAGTGATATTATACACCAGCACATATGCCCCATGGCATCAATAATATTCCTAATTTGGGGGGTCAGATTGCTCACTGAGGAAGAGTCTTGCATGTTTAAAAATACATGTTACTTGCTCTTCTAGGTGCAGATCTGTCTGAGTAGCTTTTTTATTTCGGTTGCTTGAGTTTTCCTGGTTAGAAAAGTGTATCAACACTTATTTTCATGACCGGCAAAGACTTCTAAAAAATGGGCACCTGCATTCCAGATTTGTTTGCTTCCTTCTGGAAGATTGTGCCGTGACTGGGACTCCCTTGGCAGAGGATACTTTGTCCCCATAGACTATCCTTGCCTCTGAGTTCCCGTTCCAGTTAGGGAACAATTGTTGAAGTGCTTCATAGATTCATATCTTTCTTTTCATGTGCCAGGGGATTTCTGAGGCAGTTCTGAAGAGCCATCCCTCCTTCTCTGTGAGAGACCATGCCCCGAGTCCTCTGGGGGTTGCAGCCTGGACTCCTGTGATGGAGTAATCTGAAACGGCCAGCAAACAAAGCAGAGTGGTAGCAGGTGAAATTCATGGGAGGAGTATGAGCCGCTGCATTGGAAGAGGAAGCATATCAATCTTTAAGTACTCCAGGCTCCTGAATAAACTTAACTCCTCATAGTAGAAGTTGTAGGAAGCATTATTGTGACCAGCTCCCTGACAAGAGAGGCATGATTGCCCAAACATGGGGCTTATTGCTGCAGCCAGAGGTTCTGGGATTTGATCAATATAGGGCGAAAAGACAATGTCTTAATATTGATGAGAGACTGCTCTGCTGCTCTTGAGAGCAAATGACATGGCACAGCTTATATCCGTTTGGCTTTCCTCTCCCTCCCTCAGACCCCAAACAGGGTGCTTTTGTCCATGCTGCCTTGTAGGAGCCGTTATTCATCAGGCCAGCACATCCTGGGAGAGAAATTGCCAGGGAGCATGTTGACTGTTCAACAGTACTGATGATAGCGGGATCATACTGGAAGCTGTGCCTTAGTCCTGTTAGCTTGTGAGTTAAGGATGGACCTTCACTGTCTGCGAGCAAGCTAGGTTTGGAAGAGGAAGAAGGTCAGAAAGCAAGCTGTGAAAATATGACCATGCCACTGAGCTCAAGGAGAGTGGAGCTGTCCCCTAAATTGCAACCTGCTGCATTTATTGGATTGCTTTTGGGACTGTGGAGTAATGGGTAAGATGATGGATTCCTCAACTCCTGACTGCCCAAATATGTGGATAAGGACATAATTGACAGCTTTGCTAAGCTCATGAGCTGATGCAGTAGCTACTTTTTTTATCTCTGGATTGGTGTGCAGGTTAGTGCAGAGTTATGGGCGGAGTGAGCCAGGCTCTGGGCCTCAGCTTCCCAGTCTGGCACGTGTCTTGCTCTGTGCTAGGCACTGAGTACAAGCTGGCAAGGAGACAGTATAAGTAACCAGTCCTGAGATAACACGTCCATCGTCTTTGAAAAACAGTATTTGTGTGCTAACATGGTTCTTGCAGAAGCGGGGTTATCGCCTATTAAAAAACATCTGAGTTTAGCGCTGTTGTCCGTTCGTCACAGACTGGGGGAGGAGAATCTTGGCTGAGTCCTGACTGCTTTTAAACTTTGGGAGGGTGAAAAATGCATGGGAAGAATGGAACTGAAGCATGAAAGCCTGCAGAAAAAGTTGGTGCAGTCACACTATTACCAAACTTGTATTCTTAAACAGACACATGAAGCAATGTTGCAGAGTGTTTCTGGATACTGGAATGAATATCTAGTGTCTACAGAGAACATGCCCTGTGTCTGGAGATCCACTCAGCAGTGCATTGAGCATTTTTGTTTGGGGTGTCTTTGAAGTGAATTAATATGTTGATGTTTGTCCAGTCAGTGCCTGAAGGAGTTTAATTTTTTTATTTTATCTTAAGGGTAGATGAAAACAAAGACCACCATATGTATATATAAGGTGGTTACATCTAAGATTCTGTTGCAAATGCAGAACAAACCTACAGAGAATATAAAATCAGGAGCCAGCTGTAAAGCCCTGATTGGAGCCAGAAATATTTTGGCTGGCTGAAAACCTGGTTGGTGGTCACTGTTTGCCCCCTACTCAGTCAAATCAGATGCGTTCAAGAACAAGTGCGTTGCTTTTTAATGCATCAAGAATTACCAGGAAACCAAAGATTTTGCTTTATTCCTGCCTGGAGCTACTACAAAACTGTATAACTGTCTGTCAGTTCATTTGGTAGGGACTTGTCTTGGTTTGTTGGTAGGCTGCAGGCACCTGGATAGTTTTAAGTGGCAACGATGCATGCCACTGTACAGTTGTTTGGTTCTGTTGAATAAGGAGGAGATGCCCTCGCCTACTGACGTTATTGTGGTAGCTATTGCAGGCTGGAGCCCAACCTGGCTAGCAAAACCTGCTCAAGAGGAGGGATAAGGACATGGGTGGCGAGCCTATTCTCTGTTCTGTGCCACACCATTTACAGAACCCAGTCTGGCTTGTTTAAAACCAGGGTGAGTATGTCTATAGGACATGTGAGGGCTATAGGACCTACAGCCATCACAGCAGCTACTGGGGCTCAAGGAAAGATTCAAGATTTTTTAGCAGGCAGAGATGTTTTCTTTCTGCACCTCTCTGAACTCGCTGGAGCCTGAATACAACTCAGAAGAAATGCTGGACTGGGGATGTGCTGCATCGTATTGGCGTGCTTCAGAGTTGTTAGCGGGGCCTTAGAGATCTCAGAATAAGGCTCTCGCTTTGAATGCCTTTCCTTGACTATCAGACACACCATCTCTGGTTCCCAGAGACCCCTCTACTCAGCTCAGTGATAAAAGCATGTTTTAACACCAAAGCTGCTGTGTTCCCACGCCTGTTGCTGTCATGAGGGAGGCCAGTCTTAAACAATAGCAGAGGAATAAAGAATAGCCTCGCTAATCGATATCCTGCCTAGACGCTGAGTCAGGTGGCAGCTTGGGCCTCTTTAAAATTCCTGCATTGTTCCTGATTTTTCATTTGACTGGGGTAAATTTTTATCTTCAAGGAAAGAAAACAGACAGGACCAACTGTCTCTGCCTGCTCCGCTGTTCCCTTCCCACCCAGCCCCACTCAGTTTTGGTGTCTTTGTCCTGTGGTAGCCTCCAGCAGTGAGGGGTATAGATACAATTTGCCTGTTTGGACTTTGAGCTGAGCGATGCGCTGTGGTTAGGACAAGGCAGCAGTGGTCTAAGCAGGGCTCCCTGAGTCACATACATCTGCAAGGCCTTGGAGAGCGCAGTCTTTCACGCCTACATTTCCATGTGGGCTCATATTTATGTGATTGGTCTTAAAATAGTCAGAAGGTAAGGCAAGGATGCAGGCACATGTTCCCAGAAGATTTCTCCATAGGTGAATGTTTGGAGCCCTGGCAGGATACTATGACAGTCTGTGTGCGAACAGACATCTGGAAAATTGACAAAAGCGGTATTTGCTTAAACAAACTGCAAGATCCTGTAGCTCGAGCTCTTGAATCCACCTCAGCTGCACTAGAAACACTTTCCAGAATGAGAAGGGGGCCAGGGTGGCTTTCTGTAATCTCTGCATCTCACAGGGCCTGCAGGGTCCTGCGTGGGGGTTTCATTCAGCTCCTGTCATCCCTGAGCATCACCCCAGGGCTGCTCTCACAAGCCTGGACTGGGGTCAGCTGTGGCTCTGCTCCTTCCCCTGGCCACGAGCCCCGCGTCAAAGGCTGCAGAGGAGAAAGGTCAGACATGCCCCCAGGATCTTTCTCAAGGCTAGGGGGTCCCTAGGAAATCTTTGTGGCTTTTTGGCACTGCTCGTCTCCTGCTAAAAGGCCTCAGCAGAGGGAGAAAGCGTGGTCCTTGCTGTGCCGCAGGGCAGGAACTCTCAGAGCTGGAAAGGGAACTGGTAAGGGTTACATTTGCGCGTGTAGATATGAGATAAGAGCTGACCTACCCTTCACCCCAAACTGAACTCCCTGAAGCTCAAACAAGGTAAGGCGACTGCTTGTGAAAGTGCTGGGGGGAAGCCCGCCAGACCTGCCAAGTTGCTGCTCTTGCCTGAGGCTGGGAGCAGACATTGAACCACCATCCATGAGGAGCTTGCTAGGTCCATGAGGAGCTTGCTAGGTCCCCGACTAAAACACTTGAGGTCTGGTGGCACAGAGGCATCAGGAGCTGAGGGTGCCAGTCAGGACCCAGGGCGAGGACGGCTGTGCCCTGGGGCAGTGGCTGCTGGGGGCTGCCAAACGTGGCTCCCTTTGGGGGGGACACCATGGAAGCGCTGCCGAAGTCTGTAAACTTAGTGGGGGGACACCCAGCCCAGCCACAGGGCCCACTGTACCAGAGGACGTTGGGTGAAGGAAACTATTCTCAAAGTATTTTTTTTTTTTCTCCTCAGATTTTTTTTTTTTCTTTTCCTTTCTAAAAGTGCTGAAGTTCTGGAAGAATTCTGCTTTTCTAGTGGCAAAGGGAGGGAGAACGTTCGCGCGGCAAAGGCTGGTCTCACGGGCCGCGGAGCACCATCAGGCCAGGGAGGAAGCCCAGTTGGTGGCAGGGTCGCAGGGGGAGGGATGCTCCACTCAATCCCGCAGGCCTGCTCCTGTCTGGAGACAGGGAGGACGGAGAGCCGAGCGTTTGTGTCCCCCACGGAGAGGGCACCAGGGGAACCTGGCAGCCGCCCGCGCTGCCCTCGCTTGTAGGCTAGAGCAGCCGTGGCTGCTCTGAGCCGCCAAGGAGGTGCTGGCATGAAGGGCCCCCGTGATACCCATCTGTTTCTCCCCATGTACACCAGTATACCTACCCACCTCTGTGGGCCCCTCCTGCCCATTGTTCTGCAGCACCTTTTGGTTCAGGGATTGTATTTTTGCCCTAGTTAGGGGGAGGGGGGTGTTTAAAAAAAATATGTAAACGAGAAGAATCCAAAGCAGGAAAAACTCCCGAGGTTCCCAGCGTGGTACTTGGCAGAGGCACAGTCCTGTCTTTGGACAAAGCCTTTGTCCTGAGGGGTGGGGTTGGAGGGAGAAATAGAAGTTACAGACAATGGAGAAATAATTTCAGATTAAGCTGAAATAGCATCTACTAGGTATTTGAGTGGGGCCTTTACTGCACATAGCCTGTGACTGTTGCTTTCAGATATCCCTACAGTGATACACATTACAGATACTGTCACAGCCTCTCCCCCCTGTGCAAATATAAACAGGGCAACATCCACAGCGAAGTGGCCTTAGATGGAGTTCCTGGACTGGAAATCTGTTTCTTCTGGGAAAGAAACATCTCCCTTTAACGATATTCCTGGGAGCCTCAGATCTGTTTTGCACAGCACGGGAAGCGGTGCCTGCCAACGCAAGCATGGTATGGCGTGGGGAGGGCTGGCCTGGCCCTGACACCGTGCTCCCAGCCCTAATCCCTACCTGCCTGCTCTCCCGGGAGCGAGCAGGGGGCTCTGCCTGTGCTGCCTACTGCTTGCAAGGTGCATCGGTGGGATGTGTTTTTGTATTAAATCTCAAGGAGTAGGGAAAGACTCTTCTTGCCTCTGGCATCTTTATGAAGATGGGGAAACAGAAAGCACAGATATCTCAGAAGGTGATTTCCAGCAAGCACACACCAAGAAGCGTCTCTTTCTCCTCTCTCTGTGAACGTAAATTCAGGGTGCCAGCGGACCGGCAAGATGCAGCTTGCCTGGTTAAATGCTCGGTGCATCTCAACCTCACACAGGCAGGGCCTCTCTGGAAGTGAACAGAGAATTTCTCTCAGACCTGGGCTTCTGTGCTGAGGCTGCTGGTAAGGACTTCAGTGGCACCAGCTGGGAAAGGGGACAGCTGTGACAAGCACACCTGCCCCATGGGAATATAATGGAGTCCTTTACCTCACTGCAATGGTTGTAGGGGTTTGCTGTGTGCCAGAGCCTGTTAGTGGTGCTCTGGCGAGTTGGCTGCTCTCCAGAGCAGCGTTGCTTGAGCCGCTGGGCCTCAGCTGTGGTAGCTCAGGCAGTGGGAGCATCCTTAGTGTCCTTGGTACATGTGTGGATCCTTGTTATGTAGGTTGTGGAAGAGATTCCTGAGTTTCAGGTTGTTTTGAAACCCTCTGATCAGCCTGTGGCCACTGAGGCTATCTCTGCTGTTGCTGTGTGAAGTCAATGATCACCACGGCAAGGATGGAGCCAGGATGTTTTGCCTGTATTAAACCAGCATGTATTATAAAACAGCACGTATTGCTCTGTGATGTGGTTAAGCCTACAGCTTGCTGGCTGCTTCTGTGGTTCCAGCTTGGGGACTGTGGTTGCACAAAAGAAAAAGCTTCTTCACCTGCCCCTGAACACTTGGTAGAAAAAGACTTAGGTCCCAATCAAGCTGTTAGTCACAGCAGGTTTCCCAAGCCTTGGGACTTGCCTGTGCAGGGGGCTAATCTCTGTGGGGTGCATGCCAGGCATGCTGCTGGGCGCTCTGCTCTGCTCCAGGCAGCACGTGCAAACGCTTGCCTGGGAAAGCAGTCACTTCAGGGAGCAGATCTTTCCTCTCTGGGAGGGAATAGTGGGGAGGAACTGAAGCAACCAGGCTACCCCTCCATCAGCGTGTTTGAGCAACGAAAAATCTCTTTAATGCTCACTAGGGAACCTGCAGGGGCTTCATAAGAAAAGGTTTGTTCCCTGCAGGCCTGATGCTGTGACAGCTTCCCATGGAGATGAGCTGGCTGGCTAGACAGGAGCCTGCGTACCAAAAAGAGAGGGTGAAAGGTGCCGCCTGCCAAAGCAGCAGCTGGTGAGAAGGCGACTGGACTGCACAGCGTCAGCGCACACATGATCGGTGGGGAAGCGTGAGCCCAGCTTCAATCCTTGTCAATGGCACCTCGTTGACTTTTAACGCTTCCTTATCGTGTCTGCGCTCACCTCGTAGCAGTGCTGATAAAATGCCATCGCCGGTGTAATCTCCTGAGCAGCTCCGCAGAAAACGTTGCAGAGCATGGGAGGCTGAATCGCTTGCAGTCAAGCAACCAGCGTGGGACTCCAGTCCAGAGCAAGGTAACAAAGAAGCGGCCCTAATCTGAGACAAGGTGAGGGCGGAATAACCTCCTAGGTTTATGGAGCACCAGGTGTGCCGATATGACCGGCACGGCAGCACATGGATTTTCTGTTAGAATAGGGGTTTGCAGAAGTTGGGATAGCTGTTACTTTTCAGTACCTAGTGGCGTTGGAAAAGTAAGCCATCTGAAGTGGTTGCAGTATGTTAGTAGCCAGAGCTATAAACAATAGAGTTATGATAACGGGAAGGAATGCACAGGGTTTTTTGTTGTCTTTTTTTCCAGAAATAACTTATTTCTCTCTCTTGGGGTATTAAACACCTAACTGGTATTAAACACCTAAGTAGTTCTTGTACAAATCTTAATTATCACTCAAAGAGGGTATTATTTTTCAACATGTAACTGCTACCTGTAAGCCCACAGCAATTTTTTAAGCTATTTTTAATTTTTTTTTACAGGCAAGCAACTTGTAGTGATACACATGGGAGACTCCTCTTTATGGGTTTGAACTAAGGACCCCTGAATATAAAACGATAAGCAACTACTGAGCAGGTATGTCATTTTTGGAACCTGTAGCTGGTGCCAAACTGGTGTACACTATCTTGCCACTAGAGAGGAGCAACAAAACCTGTCATAGAACTGGCTGAAAGAAGAATTTTCCTTCTGAGTGAGAAATTTGGATGTTTAAGAAATGATTTTTTTTCTTTCTTTTTTTCTTTTTTTTTAAAAAAAAAAAAACGGATCCTAGTCTTAGTGTCCTTCTCCGTGAATTGGAGAGAAAAGTCATGATGCTAAAATTCCTTGCTGGAGAAAAACTTCTGAAGATTTTATCAAAGAACTTGGAGCCAAAGTACTTCACTTTTTTCATGGCTGAAGATTTGATTTCAGCTTCACTGGTCCAACCATTTTAAATGATGAAAGGTGAAACAAGGGACTTCTTTAGAGGAAGGAATTATCATTAACAACAGAAACTTCCAGTGAAATCAATGAAAAGTTTCAATTTGACTTGCTGTTTTACTTTTCCTTCTTATTCATAAAATAAGCTTACGCAGCCCTCAGCACATTTTTTTCTTCTTGGGCTACAGCTCTACTCTGTACTATGTTATTCATTAAATCTTATTATCCTGTATCTCTTATGTAGCGCTAGTCTTGTAATCATCCCTGTAATCACTTCCACATGCTGCAAACTTGCAGAATGGAGAAACTCCTTCCACATTCCCTGTATTCACATTATCTTTGCCAAGTTCTTCCTCTCCAATACTTGCTTGGATACCTTGAAGTTTATTTTCAATATCATAATCCCAAAGCTGTTCTCACAGGAATATCTAGTGTTGCCCCAGCCACCTTTAGGAGTCCCCAATTTTTTCCCCACCAGCTTTGATCTTTCCTGTGCTTCTAAACTGTTCTCCCCCTCTGCTCTCTTTCTCTTGTTTCTGTCCAACATCTTGTACTACCATCTCTTTGTTCCAGTGTCTCCCTATTTCTCCAGTCTTCCATCATCCCCTACCAACATCTGGAACTCGATGTGTGGGAAACCTGGGCCTTTTCCCAAGACCACCTCTCTTCATCACCCCCAGCACTTCCGCTGTTCTCCCTGACAGTGACATCCAGATTACTGCACATTTTACTGTATCCAAGCTCTGTCTTGCATATGGACCTGTCAGATCTCACCAGTTTTTCCTCTAAAATCTGACTTTTTGCCTACACTGTCTAAGTGAAAAGCTCAGTTGTCCTCAGTTACTGCAGTGCTGCTTGCAATCCCCAGCCTCCTCCCTCCCAGCTTCTGCTGCCTTACCCTTGTCATTCTTCAGCTTCATACTCCTGTGGCTTCTCCATCAGGTTTTAGCCTCTTCATGGGGACTCTGTATGTCCTCATTTCATGGCTGTCTGCTATCCCCTCACACTTGCCGTCTTCCTAAGTGGTGTTTAATCACTTACTGACTCTTTCTGCATCTGCTTGCTCACCTTTATGCCTCTTTCCATGCCTTCAAAATTTCTTTTCCTGCACTTCAACATTTTTTTTTTCCTTGACCCTGTTCACACTAGGCAGGATCAGGAGCACAACACCTAATTCCCCTTGAAATGAATACTGATTATCTGCCCACCTAGGAGTTAGGCAAATGAATATTGTTAAGGTATTTGAGTACCAGTGTGCCACCTTGCACACGCCATTAGCTCTTGAGACCAGTACTTAGATTCCCTACACTGCTGATGCCACCTTACCCTGGAAGTATGAGGTATCTGTCAGTAATGTCCCCAAAGTCTGCATTTGGTAATAGCCTGAGGAACTTGATATGTAGCTCTTGCTTCAGTCCACTGGGACCCATAAGCAATCTGTCCCTGTGCCAGGCCTGATCTCATACAGGTTTTCAGAGAAGGCATACAAGATCAATTGGTGCACAATGCAGGGCTGGTAGAGAAAGTAAGTGTGTGTTGTGGCCAGTGTCTAAGACCAGGAGGTAAATGACCCATCTAACTTCCTTCTTTTCTTGGAGGATGGGAAACAGCATCTAGCCCCCTCACCTCTAAAATCCACTGTTTGTAGAGATGGAGGCAGCTATGATGTTGAAGTTTGCTCAGTGGATCAGCAGAGCATATGAAATGAAGTGTATGTAATGTTAGGCTAAGCTGTCATGGTGGTAAAAAGTGGGACTGTACTTCCTTTATGTCCCACTGGCAATCTGCCCATGTAAGACCAAGACTTACATTTGCACTTTATCTAGATGTCTGGTTATTGTTCTTTGAAATTTTAAGGAGCTTCCTTGTCATACTTGAGTGAATTTCATCCTAGAATGTGCTCCTGAAGGGCAGAGCCATTTGCCCATGACACTTGAGGTCAAATGGAGAAAGTGTTGAACTTGACTTCTTTCTTTTTTTTCCACATTCCAGTAAAATGTCCTAATTAGTGGCCTACTGGGCCACATCACCACCAGCCTGGCTTACTATCTTTTTTTTTTCTGGAGTGCTTTTTGACACCACCCCATCCCCCCCGCATTATGTACCTAGACCAGGAAAGACAGCAAGGTGGTGAGTCCCATTTTGAGACGGATACCCCTGCTACAGATCGGTGTGAGATATCCATGTCCTCCTGAAGTCATGCCCTCGGTCAGTGTTCTCCCATGGACATCCTATGCGGCATCCCTTAAGGGTGCTGATATTTGCTGGTGCTCTTCGGAGGCACCCAGCGCCAGCCACCACTCTTTGTCCATGTGCAGCAATGAGGGGATGTAAACTACCAGCTGAACTGCTCCTGTGCTCAGCACTAACCAGCTTGTGTTTGCTGCAGACCTAGTGTAACAGTTCACCATGCCAGCAAAAAAAAAAAAAGGAGGAGAAGAAAAAGGGAATAGAGAAAATAAAAAGCAGGACATGGAGATAATGGAAGTGTGGGAGTACTTCTAATATTATAACTCCACCAGACTTAGATTTCTTTAGCTCCTGCTGTACTTTGCTAAAAATGAGGCTAGTTAGCAGCAGATGTGCATGTAACAACTGACAGGGGAATGAGAGAAACGATGAGAAATGCATGAACTAAGTAGATTCTCTTACAATTCTTTTGTGGGGACTTAGAAGTAGCAGTTTTCAAACTGTGGCCTACTGCTTGCTCACATCAAGTGACCGGGGTGCTGTGGAAGATGAGAGAAGGGTGCAGTAAGCAAGACACATGATGTGTCATCAATCAGAAAAAGGAGAGCACTGGGGAATGGATTACTGGAGCTGCTGAGGGATGATGGTGTAGCTGGGAGGAAAGATGTAGCTTAGGAGTAGATGCTAATGTTGCAGAAGTGGGGATGGGGATTCATGTTACTAAGAATAAATGGGTTTATGGAAAGGATACTGATGGTTATTTGGTAACCAGAAGCTTAAATGATCAAAGAGTTTAGTAAGCCCTTCTGACTTTGCCTTGCCCTTCCAAAAATATATCATGTCTGTGTGGAAGGTCACCTCCCATCCGTTCTTAAACGTTAATCACCCTCTTCAATATAGGTGGCCTATCAGATTGCATAGGCTGGGTAAACACTGGGATATATGATAGCACATTTGCTGAGCTGCAGGATCTAAAGGTAAGGTCAATATCTGGAAGGCCAAGATATTTGTGAGGGGAGGCAGGATTCTTGGTCTCTTCAGCTGCTTGCCCTCAAAATGGAAGGAGAAAGCATTTCAAATTCCAGAAGTCTTCACAGGCTCCAGGCTATAAACAGGCTCTTCCTGTATGAAGCAATAAAGATCTAACAGTAATCAGGAGACGTCTGCTTTTCCATACAGGCCTCATATTAATGGGATATGTTTTTTAAGGGGGATGAAGCCCATCGGTCCGGGGGGAAAGGAGCACCCAGTACTGCTGGTGTGGATCATCCAAGAAGATAACATCAAAGATGATAGAGTCATGGGGTAAAGAAGAAATGAAAACCCAGTCAAGCCAAAGCAGAGGGAAACAAAAAGGGGAAGGAGTCAAAAAACAGAGAGATGGAAAGAGGTAGAAAATAATTAGGGAGAGGTGGGAGAAGTATTGATAGTGGTTCGTACAATGTAGAAATGTCCCAGCCATTTAATACACCCCATAAATACTGTATTTTTTCAGCTACCTAGGCTAAGGGCCTCTGCGGGGACAAGTACACAAATGATGGGTCCCCAAGTCCTGCTGCTCTCTCCAAATTCAATGAGAGCAGAATTTATCCCCTACATAACTATCCTGGATTCATACTGGGGGCTGTGGCTGTAGCATGGTCTGGATCCTCTGTATCAGATCTCTGAGTAAGTCTGTATTCCCAAAAGTAATGTGAAGGAATATATGACCAAAGGAATGTATTTGCTATTTTACTTCGTGGATCACAGGGCAAGTGCCATATGCAGTAGTCGTGGATGCTTTGTTTATCCCCACCTGTCTTGCTAACTTGAATGTAATGGTACTGCATCTTGGGTCTCCGAAGCCGTTGTTGGCATGCAGGTTCTTTGTGTTAAAAATCTTCATGGGTCTGTCACCATAGGCCACAGCTATACCTTGGGGTGCAGAGTATGCAGGGTGTTGATGCTTGGAAGTGCTTCTAAGACACTGTTCTGTATTTCCTGGTCCTAGTCAAGAGACTAAAGTGAAGGTTACTGAAAGTTTAATATCCAGTAGCATGTTGCAAAGGCTGTATTTCCTGACAGCAATGACTACTGTTTCACCCTATAACCACATCTCTGCTCTCAGTCAGAAGCACCAAAGCTGAGCAGCCTGGAGTGCGCTAGCTTCCCTTCTGGTGTGTGTCTGACAGGGTTGGGCAAACCGCTTGGATGATGCAAGAAACTAGTGTCCCTCATAGCTAAGGTGGAATCTTCTAGGAGGTAGGTTGTTCTCACATTAGTCAGCTATGACAGTGAGGGAAAGTGCCTCTCCAGGAAGGATCTGTGTCAGTTGGACCCTTTGTTTACTCTGAGCAAAACCATGGGATTTCATACCTTCTTATACAGTGGTCCCACAATAACATGGGAAAGATCAGACATTGCTGTAGATACAGACTACTGGGACTCTGTCCCAGATGGGAAATCTGCACAGTGAGATGCCAGACCCATGAGCCCTTCTCCTCCCTGGGATGGAATAACCCACCTTTTTTCATCATGAATCTTACCAGCCAAGGGTTTGCCTCACCTCATTCATTAGCCAGCCAGTGTCGGTATAATTAGGGGTTAAGTAGTTAAGCTTCAAAAATACCTTGGAAGTCAGGGAAGCCATATATGTGCTTATTTGCAATTTGTGTAATTTGTGTACTGCCCCTGAGGCAACCAGGCATGGGAATGCAATCCTGTGTTTCTGTATTTAACAACTGAAAAGAAGATATGAGAAGATGTTTGTATTTACAACAGTATAAAGAAAAGCTTTGACTGTCTAACCTGTTTCACCTTCCCTGTTGCATGCATCTTCCTGGTGCCCAGTCCCACAAAAGCAGAAAGCCCGTGTTTTACTGTGCACTGAGACTGGCTCCTCTGACACAGGATGAAGTTAAGCACGCGCGTAAGCTTTGCCAGATCAGGGACTTGCACCACAGACACTTCGAGAACAACTTACTCACCCTCCTGTGTTTCTGTGAGAAATTTTACATCTCTGAACGACAAGATCCTAGCAGCAGTTTGAGAATTGTAAATCACTTGCTTGTGTCCCAGGCAGAGAGGTAGACTACTGTTTCTTAATTAGGGGCCCACTTGTGGTAGGCCCTGCAGAAACATGTATAAAATGGTAACTTTACCTTAAAGCACTTACAATCAAATTACACAAGGAAGATTGAGCCAGGAATAGATAGTGCTGGTATAGTACTTTTAGAGATCTTTGTTGTTGCTGTTTCTTGCAACACAGACATTAGAACTTTACAGGAAACGTGTCGGTCCTCCAAAAGGATGAAGATGTGTAATTGTAAAGGGGAATAAGCATTGTAAAGTTGGTCATTTGTGGCTGTGTACTATTGACCTCTACCATCAATGATCTGAAAGACAGCAAAACAGTCAGTGATCAGTAGGAATGACTCAAAAATCAGTAAGCTAGCAAAAAAACCCACAACATTACTGCAATAGTCTGGATCACTCAGAAAGATGGGGCCAAGCATAACATTAGCTGCTATAAGTCACATGTCAAAGAATAAGGAATACAGGCTATGCTTATCAGCTGGCAAGTTTGTGTCGGGAAGCAGTGACAGGGAAGAAGTAGGGGCTGGAGTGGCTCACTGGCTGACAACAAAATTCCAGGATGATGCTGTAGCTGGGGGAACACATGCAGATTTCGGTAAATAACTTCAAGATGAATAGCTCTAGGAGAGGCTGAGTGCATGTGTCATTTAGCACTAACACAGTCACTTCCCATGTACTCTATTTAGTGCTTTTGTCGGTGGTTCCTGGATGGGAGAGGTTTCAGGGACAATACCCGAGGGTATTAAAGAATTGGAAGCGTGCCTTCCAGTGAAAGAGGTCGCAGAGTTGAAGGGAAAAGGGAAAGCTGAAGGCTAACTTTTTTCAGTGTCTATATATACTAACATGGGGAACAAACTTTCTGTGGTCTAGCAGACTGAAGGGTAGTAAGATCCGAAAACCGGAATTTGAAACTGGGAAAAAAAAAAGTAATCTGAAAAAGAGCACTATTTTTTAACATTGTCTGTAATTGACCACGAGAAGAACTCACTGAGGGTTGCGGAGGATCCTCCACAGGAGGCTTTTAAATTGTGGCTGGATTCTTGTCAGAAAGTAGACCCTTGCAGAGATGGGAGGGATTTCTGCCACATCTTCTGACCCAGGTTTTCAAAGGTGTGGGTCTAGATGATCACAGCAGTTCTTCCTGGCATTACAGTCGGAAGCTGGCTCGCTGTTGGCTGCTATGGGGTTGAGAGTTGGGACCTCACGGCAAGAGCAGAAGGCATCCCCTCTCAACCCAAGGCATTACTCCTTTTTACCCTGCTCTGTGCGAACAGCCTACGAACAGCCAAAGCACATCACTCTCCCTCTTTAAATTTCAAATGCTATTGCGCCAGTAAGCAGCATTGCTCCTCCTTCATTCCTGTTTCCCATGCAACCATCTACCCTGTTCCCACTCCTTGACGTTGGCAGCCACCTCCACCACTGAAAGACCACTGAGGATGGTGGAACTGAGCACCAACATTTCAAAGAGGAGCTGCCCCCACCCCCACCCTGCCACCAGCCTCTCATCCCAGAGCACTGTTCCACTGTCCGTGGTGGCACCCATGGGTCTGGCTGTCTGGTTGTACAGGGTGGGAGAAGTCAGAGTCCCCATCGGGAACAACCAGGCACCATCTTTGCTGGGAGAAGAGGACATGGGCTAGATGCAGGCTTTTCACCTGAACTCAGAGTCTTTGGTTCACCTTTTTATTGGATTATGCTGCAGTGATATCCTAAAGTAAATAAGGCTTCATTAGTGTCCACTGAGGTGCTCAGTCATAAGAGGTATTAATCCTCATTTATCAGTGTTACTTTAATTCTCCTCTGGCCAAGCCAAGGCATTCCTTTGCATACCATCATCTATGGCTTGTCATATATTTCAAACTTTAAACCTTGAACAGTTATTCTCCTATATTTCTGAGCGAAACAGGAATGAGTTCTTTCACTCTCCCCCCAATGGACATTTTGATTCTTTTGTGGAAAAACTATATTCCCATGATGCCAGGCTTTTGCTTCATTTCTTGCCTTATTCCCCACAGACAAACACTGGCAGAGGCCAAGAGGCCAAGAGTGTGCATGTGATGCAATGTACCACTAGAAACTTCAGAGAACAGCGCTGGAAAGATGACCGCTGACGCAGATGGAGGTTGAGGCAATGTTAATATTTGCCAGCAGAGGCTCTGGGCCTTCGTGCACAGCCGGTATGAGCAGGTACTTGCTGTAACACTACTTCCTAGGAAACACAATGGCTACTTGGGAGCCAGCCCTACCCCAAGACAGTGGAGGAAAGCCAGGCAGGGCAGCGTGTCCCCTGCGGCACAGGAGGGCTAGCTGGGTGGAGTGTGGCAAGGGGCAGTAAGCGGGCGAGGAGCTGTGGATGTGATCGCTGAGGCTGCGCGGGGTGGGAAGCTTTTCCTCTTGTGATTTCACCTGGACTGAGTGCCAACCTCAGCACACAATGTTATCACTGCAAGCCAGCACATGGTCGGGATGGCTATGCTCGCACAGTTGGGCCCCGGGAGACTTTCTCCTGTCCTTATAGCTTTTGGCTTTGATGGCTTTTGCCAGAAACATGCCATGACCCTATTCCCTGGTTTTTATTCCGGTGGTACCGGGACTGCCTCTGCTCACGCATGACGTGTGCCACCGAGGCAGATACCTAGTCGTGGGGAGCACAAGTTAAGGGGTTTTTCAGGAACTGAAGCAGAGATCTCTGCTCTACCCCACCCCTCTGGCAATCTGCGCTGCTCTTGGCTGTTTCCTTATCTAGGGTTTATTGCTGTGCAAAACAGCTGAGTTAATGACTCAAAAGGAACGCTCAGTCCCTGCTGCACAAAAACTTTGCTGCTCAGATAGAAAACCTTCCCAAGAAGCCCATTCCCCTTTCTGTAACACACACAGAGCTGTTGAAACCATGAGTACTCTTGGATAAACATAGTCCTTCAGGGCACAGACCCAGTCTGTGGCAGTGGGCTCCACAGCTCAGGGATTTGTGGTCTGTGTCCAACCATTTTTACTTTTGTTGCTTTAAATATCTTGCCTAAAAGGGACAGTCAAGCCTGGATCATCAGAAGCACGTGGCGTTTTCACAGATCTCCTTCCACGGCAGCCTACGGAAGTTTTATCTTCTCTCTAAGGGACACAAGCTAGATAAAATGCTTCCTCTAGAAGTCCCAGCCTGAGCATGCTCTCCTCCCTGCGCTAGCAGGTAGCCTACATTATTTATTTTGTTCTGTTGTTCCACGAATAAGACTTCTATTGCACCTTGCTTGCCTTTTTGCCCAGGCATCCTTTCTTCAAAAGAAGGTCAGAAATCAGTACTCTTTCCTTAATTCCTTAGCAGCCTTTGCTTTTCCCAGGACTGATGTTTTCTAGGACAGTTCCAAGTTTTCCATGCTTTGGCAGGATAGGCAATACATTCAAAGAGTGTAACAGCACGGTATTAGTTTGCAGGAAATAAAGTGGTTCCAACCTTTGACATCTGAGATTCATCAGTGGCTAAAGACCTTGCCATCAGGGAGACCTGTTAATGCAAGTGTCAATTTCTAGCTAAATTAAAATTTGACTCGTAGGACAGTCACATGGCTTTCGACAGGCATGACAATGTATACAGCAAATAGCATCCAAGAGAATTTGCAGGAGCCTCTGTATTTTTTGGGGTCTGTTCTGGGTACGTGATTGGTGGCTGGTTGTTCATAAGTCTTTGTAGGTTCACTGACAGCTCGACAGGATTGGCATTTGTACTCCAGTAAGTAGAGTTGAAAGAGTACAGTAATAAACAGGAGGTTGCTGGCACCCTCATGCTGGACATATACAAGTCTGCTATAGGCAGTGCAGGTGCTGATGCACGATACCCTTTGATACGAATGCAACTAGGTGCTTTGTGGGGCATCGTCTGTATTAAGCTTGAAGGAGGCAGGATCTACGTTCAAGTTGTCTGTGAGCTGTCCTTTAGCTCATATGGGTTGTGCTCTGGCGGTGTGTTTATTGCTTTATTTTCTGCTGAATGTGCTTTGCTATTCTCATTCTGCTTTGCAGTAATTCTAGTCTTCTCGCTTCCTATTTGCTTCTCACATGGTCTTGCCTGTGTCCTTCAAACTACCTCCCTCATATGGATAGCAAAGATGGTCGCTATCTTTCCGGGACTGAGAGATGAGACATTGCTCACAGATGGGACCAGCTTTTGAAACGCGTGAGCAAGAATCCCCAGGATGATACTGTACGTCACCACTCGTGACACTGCTTTCTGGGTGACCTCACAGATCATAAATTGTTCTTGGGAGCAGGACTAGAGCAGATTTAAGCCTTTAAAATTACATACTAGCAGCACATGTGTAGATCTAAGTTCTCATATGATCAGTACGAGGTGAGAAGACAGTCCTGGGAGGTACCTTCTTCATTCAAGCTGGCAGGTAGTCATTAAAGCAAGCTGACTTTTGAACCAGAAAATAAGCACTCTTTTTCTAATTTGCTGAGTTAGGGATCATGTAGAAGACATAATGGGGAGATTTTGACAGCAGAGGACTGTCATGAAAATTGGAGAATAAACCAGGCAGGACTGAGGTGATGTATGTACACACCTTGCCCCTGTGTGTACATCCTAGGATCATGTTAGCCCTGTCAAGCATGGTGTTGCATTGCGAGCTCATATGCAGCTCCTCAGCTACACTGAGCTCAGAGTCCTCTGCAGAGTCACTGTTTCCCTGGACAGAGTTCCCCATAGCAGAGCTGCAGCTGAGCTCCTTGCAGATGTGCAAGACATGACCTTCCTTGTGCTACTGCAAACCCTCTCTGTGTTTGCCCAACTCACTGTGCTATCAGGGTGCGCTAGATCAGCAGTTCCCTTTTTCACGATTTGTCCCTCTCCTGGACTTAGTGACATCTGCAAAACGTTTGATGTTTTCTTCCAGGTTATTGACTAAAAATATCGTGACACCAAACACCCTCCAGGATCTCAGTACAAACATGCTATAAACAAAACAATCACTTCTAGTCCTCAACTGTATTTTGGGAGCAGTCTGATAGCTCATTTATAGTCTGTTTAATGACTGCTATCTTATTTTTACGTCAAGTAAGTTCTTTAATCAAATTGCCATGTAATAGAAGGGAACCTGCCTTCCAGGATCTCAAGTATATTGTACTAGCTTTGTTATATTTAACAACGGCATGTGCAATTTCCTCAGAGAAAAGTATTAACACAGTTCAATGGGGTGAATTTTCTATAAACCCATGTTGATTGCCCCTAGTTATATTTCCCTCCTTTTATTCCCTGTGTTCTGTGCTAGCCACTTCATTATTTAGTTCAGGACTGAGATCCTGTCACAAGTCTGTAGATACCTGTAAGTAATTACAATTATGACATAATTATAAAATAATTATGCCCTTCTACATAGTCTTTACAAAATGCCAGACTATGGGTTTTCTTATTCTCCTCCAGGACTTACCCATTGCACCAAGAAGTACAGAAAATCAATATAAATAGTGCAGAGACATCCTGCGCAGCTTATTTAAAAAAAAAAAAAAGAAAAAAGAAAGTAAGTTTCAGAGCAAGGTATCCAGTCCTGCTGATTTAAAATGCCTGATTTTAGTAGGTGGTATTTAATTCCTCTGAGGTACTGCAAGAATAGACATGTCATCAACGTCTTCATCATCTATTTTCTTTCTTCCCAGCAGTAGGATAGAGGTATTTATTGATTTCATTTTTGTTGTCTGCATTATTATTGAATAATCTAACATTTCCATCTGATAACAGATCAATACCATGATTAGGACTCATTTTGTTCTTAATTTACTTTTTAAAAAAATAGCCTTGTCAGTCTTTTTTGCCCTTTCACTTCCATCATAATTTTTTTATAATTCCTATCTTCTAATTTATATACAGCTTCTCCCCTCTTGCTATTTGTTATGTGTGTTTTACTTACTTAAAGCCACCCCCATTTCCACTTTAAATCTGGTTGTGTTTTTTCATTTACACTATTCTTTCTTTACTGGGGAGTTGTGTATTTTTGGTGCCTAGCAAAAAAATTTTAAGCAGTTCTCAATGATTATTTATATTTTCTTATTTAAATCTTTTCTTTGTGTTGATTTAGCCCAGAATTCTACTCAGGGCTGGGAAACAGGACTTTTTTTTTAAAGCATTGTGTCTTTCAAAGCATTACATTACCACTTTGGGCCGCCTTCTGCTTTCATGTAACAGTGCAGTTAACTGGGGGGGATCAGTAAACCTGCTACCAGCCTCTCATTTCTACCATCACTTTACCCATCCGGATGAGGTGAAATACAGATTTTGTTCATTTTGGATTTAAGATTTGCAAAATGAGGAAGCTGTTTAGAACACTTAAATATCCCCAAGGCTGTTTTTGAGTTAGCAACATCAGCATGTGTTAAACTAATCGAAAACTTATGTTTATTTTTAATTTGGTTAGTGCTCAAATAACCAGGGCTCCCATATTCTAGTGCTGCTTGGTTATCTGTCGCAGACCCAAATCATCAATACAGTTACTAGAACACTGACTCACAAATATTGAATACTGTTAACTAGGAAATTACTATTCCAAATCACAAAGAAGCGAACAGGTAATACTTTTTACCCCACTTCTGCCCACCCAGTCTTTCTTAGAGGTATAGCCACTGATTTTAACATTCAGTCGCACAAACCATCCCAGCATCTTTTCCAATGTCTTATAGCTGTAGTCTCCTGGGCAGGCAAAGTTTTGATGGATATAAAATGGAAAGGGATGCCACAACTCTGTACGGCTAAAGAGGATGTATTAGAATGGAACTGATTTCTATATTGTGCTTCTGCAAAAGAGGGCACACTTTTGAAAGGAAGAACCAGGGCTGCAGCACTGGTCAGTGGAGCTGATAAGCAGCAGAGGGATCAGAAACCCTCCAAAACCTGCTGTATCCTGGGCCAGAGCAGGGGGGCCAACAGAAATATTAGACTTCATGTTCTCACTTCAGAGCTTCAGGCACTGGAGAGAGACAGGTCATTAAAATACAGGCCTGTATTTTGCTGAGGAACTATCAGCAGTAATAGCTGTGTTCATTATGATGGTGTTTATCAATCAGACAAGAATGGGGCTTCATAGTGCAGGACATGTGGAAAAGTAATCAACAGTTGCTATGCCAAGGCGGGACTTGCCATAGAAGTAGCTGCTGAAAGTTTTGCCAGGTCTGACCCAGGACAGAGGCCCCCCAAAGAATCTTAATGCTTCTTTTAACAAGGATCCTGTTAATGCTTTAAACTGTATTGCTGTTAAGAATATCATACTCACTGAGCAGTAACAGGACTTCAGGGGATTGAAGTTTGCTGGAAATAATGAAGAAAAAAAAAAAACAGGTCTCTCCAAACTGGAAGCCCTTCAGCCCTACCACCTATGTTTTCTGGCAGGGCTGTACGTAGATAATCCCTGCCTCCCTCCCCTTGTCTGTTTATTAGTTTGAGGCCAGGTTGGTTGTCTCAGGGAATGCTGAAGACCTTTGGATAGATGATTTATCTATGGATGGGTTATCTTCTTGATCGGGAAAAGAGAACGACTGGCTTAACAGCTTCCAAGTTCAATAACCTCCTTTTCTTCTTAATAAATTGCTGAGGCATGAGAGGCTTCCGTTCCTTGCTGGCATCTTTACACTGTGCCCAAAGAAACAATCATATCAGGCTCAGGAAGACAAATGACTGAAAGGGCAGGGAAACAGGAACCGTCCCCACGGATGTCCTCCCCAGAGAGGCTGGGAACATGCTCTGCTGTGGGAAATGGGAAGCTGAGGTCAGCCAAAGTGCACGGCAGGTATGCGCATCTCTCGGGACTGAGAGAATGGAGATAATGGCCTGTTTTGCCATCCCCATCACTCCCCTGTCCTGCTTCTGAGCTCTCCTGGACCACCTCCACACCTTGTATGCACAGTGCACCTCCACCACGTCATTCCACGGTGTGGAAATGAAGGCAGGGAGATAAAGGTGGAGAGTGGGTGGTGACAACGCTCGTGAGAGCCCTGAGCCTACCACTCAGCAAGGCAAGCTTTGGTGGTGTTAGAAGAGCCCAGAATAAGGGACAAGAGAGTAGGGAATGATCACCCAGCAGAAACTGGAAGGCAACAAACCTCACAGACAGTGAGGTAACCTGGGATGTTTCTGGACATACCCACTTGTTCAGGTCTTTCAGAAGCTTTGTCCTTTCCAGCTCCTTGTGCCTGAGGCTGTTAAGAGATTGTACAAAAAGTCTTGATAAAACAAACATATGGATATCCCCTCAAGAGGCTAGGAGATATTATTAGCCCCTCTTTTACTGGCAGGCCTGGAGCAATTAATTATTACCAGAAGTATTATCAGGTGCTTGTCACTGCTTTCCCTGGATCCACTTTATGTAGTCCAGATAGGCTGTAAGCAACGTGTTCCCTAACTGGTCTGATACCTCACAGGTCCCAATAGCAGATAATCCAGTTCTGTGAGGAGGGTCTCAATAGTGGTGGAAGAGCCATAATCTAGAATATATGCAGAGGGAAATTTGAGTCCATGGACCACCTAAGTATGCAGCTTGCCTGTATTCTCAGATCTTCTCAGTGATGTCCTCCAGCTGGTGCGCTCCACCTCCATGTCTGCCCAGGCAGTAGGTTCTAGGCAGGGGGCAGAGAAAGGGACAGGTAAGAGGAGGGTATATGGGGACCTAGGAAAGGCATTTTGTTTACGATGGCTCCATAGAGCATGTGCTACATCTTGCCTACAAGCTGTGGGCCCTTTCCCAGTGCACCTTGTCAGAAATAGCAGCTGCGCTGGCACGAGAACTTGGAATTTCTAACCAGGACACCGTTGTAAAGGTCTGCATTTCTAGGAATAGCCTGGTTAAGACTTAAGTGAAATCATGCCGATCCATGAAATCATGTGTCTAAAAGAGTATTCTTCCCTTCCTAGCCCTGTTTGTGCTGCTGCTGCAGTACCATAGCATCTACCCTTGACATGTGCAAGTTCATCTCTTTTGCCTTGAATGTTCTTTGTAAGTTTAGTGCAGTTTTTATTATTAACCATGCTGTTATTAAAGGGAGAATCATGGAGGTCAGCTGGTATACATGAGAAATATTTGCTCGATAAAGCATGCAGATTCAAGTGAAAACACAGATTATACTAGCAAAAAGAGTGCTCTGTCAACAAAGTTTATACTGATTCTATAGGTAAAATCAATGACATAAAAGTGACCTTCAAGTCAGTTTAAATCCATCTATTTAACCACCGTGAAAGTACTATTAAAAATCGTATTCACAATAGGTATTACTGGATCGCCACAACTTTCCTGTGTTTGCTTTGCCTTATTTTTTTATCTTGCAGAAGAATCTCAAGAAATGAGGGATGAGGGAAGAGAAAGGCAAGGTTTAGATCCAGCGTAACAGGCACACTGTGCCTTCTCCTTTCTCGTTTATAGCATCCCTCGGTCTCCCCTGGTGCTGTACAGTGCATGAATGAGAAAACACCGCCCGCTAGTGGCTTAGGCTGCAGGAGCCCGCCAGCCGGCTTGGCAGAGGCTGCTCCCTCTTTCTGCTTTGCTGATGCTACTCCAGCAATTGTACTGGGACAAGGTGGGTGGCTCTTATTCCTCCTGCCCTCAGATAAAATCAGCATCTCTGGAAAAGGTCAGCGCTGAACTGAGCGAGAAAAGAGGTTCTTATTGGAAGTGCTGTGGGTCGCTCACACCCTGTTTTTCATGTTTAGCGTCAATGTCCAGATGAAACACTCTAAATAAGCTATGGCATTTAATTTTACTGTTACTATAGTAAGAGAACAAATTGGCTGAAATGTGGTTACAGTGAGCAAACACCTCTAAATCTGCAGCACGTTCAGAGCCATCACTGAAGTCAAAGAACAAAGTAGTGACCCTCCCGAAGCTTCCCTGAAGACAGCCCTCCTCGCAGGGTGGTGTGGAGATACCTCTGGTAGCCCGGGGTGAGCTAGCACCAGCATGGGAAGTAGCATAGCACCAGCGTGCTTCATGCTGCACCAGCTAATTAGCCCCACTCCAGAGAGAAGATAATTAGCTCAAGTGGAACGCTTTGCTGACACAGTTAACCTGCTCCCAGACCTGAGCTGGTATCTCCCCAGCTCAGCATTGCACCGGCTGGTGTAGACAACCTGGGATGTCCAGGCTTAGTTTTCAGGGTTGGTAGCAAGATACCTTTTTTTTTTTTTAAGCTGAAAATATTTCTCTGAGATTTCTCTAGGTCTTTGGCCCTACATAATACCATAGAGTCAAAGACCTCAGAAAGCCTCCCTCTCCCCCCTGATTGTTTTCCTGCTTATGAGGTAGGATCATCCTTAACAGATGTTTGTTTACCTCTTCGTAAAAACCTCCTGTGATTCTACAGCCTCCCCAAGCAGTGTGCTGCAGTGCTTTGCAATTCTTACTGTTGAAAAGGGTTTTTCTAATGTTTAGCTTTATCATTTTTATTGCAAATTAAGCTGATTATTTCTTCTTCTACTTCTGGTGAACGTAGAGGACAACTGCTTAGTCTCTCCACCCATAATAACAAATGTTCATGTGCTGGAAGACTGTTATCACGCCTTCCCTCCTGTTGTTCTTTTCCTAGAGGAAACAAACTCAGTTATTTCATCCATTTCTTATAAGTCATGTTTTTTTTCACATCTCTTATCATTTTTTTGTTCTTTTTTGGACTCTCTCCAATTTGTCTACATCTCCTGTAAAATGTAGTGCCTGGAACTGGAGACACTGTTCCTGCTGAGAGCTCAGCAGTATCCAGTAAATGCACAAAATAATTGCTTCCCTTGCCTTATACACAAAACTCCCCTTAAAGCATCTTGGAATGAGATTTGTCTTTTTCTTCAGGAATCTCACTTAACAGGCTCATATTCGGTCCCACCCCAGCTCTTTCTTTGCTGCACTGCTGCCGAAATGGTTACAATCTAGTTTGGACCAGGGCATTTGGTGTCTATGCAGTTGCCTTTCCTGACTTGTACCTTGGTACAGTCACCTCTGCAGAGGGCAGCCCAGCTCTCCAGTGTCTCATATCCCTTTCACATTCTGATCCTGAAACTCCCCTGCCTTCAGCAGGGGCTGCCAGCCCCCCAGCCCAGCTGTCATCCTTTCGGTTTTGTCCTCTAGTCTGTTGTCCAAAACAGGCACGGAAATACTGAGCAGCCCTGGAGGCAGAACTTCAGGGATATCATCCTCCCAGCTGGAAAAGTGAAGCCCTGATAATTACCCTTGATTATGGTACTTCAACCTGTGCAGCATCAGAATGGTGACTTTTTCTGCTTGCTGCTCTGGGAGCCTGCGATCTCGATATTTTCTAAATGCTTGCTAAAGTCAAGATATTCTATATCTACTATTTCCTCCTCATCTACCAGGCCTGTAGTCAAAGAAGGAAATTAGCCTAGTTTGACAGGATTTGTTCTTCAAAATTCCCAGCTGGTTGTTTCTTATCACCTTATTGTCCTTTAGCTACTTATAAATTGATTGTTTCATAATTGGTTCCTGTATCTCTCTAGGTATCATGGTTGGGCTGACTGGCCTGTAATTCCCCAGATCCTCTTATAACAGTAATTTTCAGAGAAGAATTGCATTTAAGTTAAATAGATATTGAAAGACGCTCCACTTTTGCCCTGCTTATCTTTATTCATTGTCTAGTTTTGTTCCACCCCTTAAATTAAAAATACGCTTCCCATAAGTATTTATCCTCCACTTGAGGCTCAGCACAATCCAACCTCTTCTGTGTTCTTGCCCAAACCTTCCTGTTAACTTGCATACTTCCCTATTTCCCTCCTTCTTGATGCTTTATATCTTCCTCCCTCTCTTTTCTTTATGGTTTGTTTGCAGTTCCCTAGCAAAATATATTCCCCAGCAATTTATATCCCCCAGTGCCCTGAGGGCTCTTTTCCTCCTGGAAAAATCTCAGACCTCTGCCCTTAAAATGTGGACAGTGACATTTACCAGTCTTGCAGGGACATAGTAAGTTCTCCCTAAAGATTTGCCCAGGGCTAGCTACATTTAAATGATTTCTGAGACCGGTAGGTGGCAGAAAGAAGATGAAATCTGGGAGACTCTGGTCCTAGTGATCAGACAGAGACCGCTTTGGCTCTAGGATGGACAAAGAGACGTGTTACTAGAAAGCAGGTGTCTGCTAAGTTGAGTAGTGTCTAGCAAACAAGAGTGTTGGTAGAGCTCTGAGCTTCTTGTAGGGAGGCTGAATACATCCAGTGTTCAGCTTCAGCCATGAGCAAAAGGTTTGTGTGTTCAGCAGAAGAACAGGAAGCATGTGCCACTTTCTAGCTAAGCAGATCAGGAGAAGATAACTTTGTTTGAGGGAGAGGTATCGTTATCCAGGGTTGTGGGCTATATAATTGCACAATCTGCTATCATGCATGAACAGAGCTGTTCAATAGCACGGCCCTGCCTTGTCCTGACATCATGTCTGTGTTGGAAATCCATTTGGAATGAAAAATCCCACATTCCCCAAGTGACCTCGTAGTCTCTGAGCAAAAGGCTGAGTTGCAGTGGAGACTTTACAGTCTCAGTGGTGCCAGAGATGGGAGCTCATTCATCACTGTCAAAGCAGAGAAAGGATGAGAAGTCAGCAATAAAGCAAACTTCTTTCCAAGGAAAATAACATTTTTAAAGTGCAGGAGATGGCCATGGTTCTTTGAAGGGAAGAAAAAGTCACTGTGAGTAACAGCGTTACTCTCATTAGCTGCTACTATTTCTAGCACTGGTTTTTGGAAATGGAAATACTCAGCACTTCTACAGGTTGCCTAATGAGAGCATAAATGCTGGGCCAGGTACACATGTTGGAAGTGTTGGCTATTATCAGTCTGGCACTGTCAGTGTTGCAGTTCTTTTGTAGACTCAGCGAATGTCGCATGCTGCGTGTGAGGTCCAGTCTTCTAGACATTATGGTCTCTACTCCTTTCTTTCACAGCCATTGCTTTCGTACTACAAAGGCAGCCCTGACTTCCAGCATTATCCTGATGCCTGAGAGAATCAAGTCGCCTTCTTACTCTTCTCCTGCTCCACCCTCTCCTCTTAATCCCCACCTCAGACAAACGCTTCCCTGTGTAGCCCCAGTACAAGAGGAATTCCTCATTGGCCATCTTCATATTCATTTAGGCCATTTTCTGTGGCCATTTTCTTTGGGGGGAGGAGGCCATAATGAGCTGGAGAATCTGGCCCAGAGCTCAGTGGTGCCTTTTAAAAAGGCATCCAGTTGAAGGGACTGTGTGGTCTTCCCCAAACCAGAAGTGCCCAGCAAACTCAGTGTGCCCCATGTTAAATGCTCTGCACCCTAGAGATAGCAAAGAAAGTCACCCTGATCATTCAGATGAAAGTAACATATACCCAATGATCAGTGACTTGAATATAATTTTTGCATCAGCTGCATCTTGCAAGCTGTTCTGCAGCTTGCCGCAGTGTTTGATATTTGGATAATGTTTGCAAGTGGCAGACAGAAGGTTAATGGGAAACGTCTCTGACAGTAGCTGGATGTAATTTAGAGATGGACTACAGCCACGTAGTTACATACCAGATTTGGGTTTTGGCTTATTTTATTAGAGAGATAAGGCCCAGAAAGGGATACGCACATTCAGCCAGAGCTGAGTTTTCCAAAAAGACAGTTTCAGTCTGGAAAGGGATGGGCAGTTTAACATCTGAACCATCTGGTCTCTGTGATGCAGCAACTTGCAGGAACTCTTGAAAGGTGTTAGCTGCTGGTGGTATCATTTAGTCCTCCCTCTCTTACAGCTTCCCAGAGAGGGGATGAGGGTGGCAGTGATGACCAGTCACTCATGTATTAATCCTAGTTTATCTCAGTAGCAGATAGCAAAACGAAGCAACAAAGGTATTCCTTACTCTTCCTTACTGTCCTTATTCCTCTTGTTGATCAAACTGTGCCTGTTCTTACTCACTTCATGTTCTTGGGACTTGTATCTTCTCCTCTGTGTCCTCTCTCCAGGAAGACTATTCCTATGCTTTATGTAGCACAGGCTGAAAAATGTCATGTATGGACCTCTACTACTTCTCTATTAAGAGAGTGATTTATTAAGGTGTTCAGAATATGACCTTGATTCCAACTGCATGCATAGAGATCGATTTTTCTTTTGTGTCTCCAAACTGGTCCCTCTTGCAAAATGTGATTATTTTCCATTTCTTGCTTATCCTTCAGCTCTTTTGAAATCCAGTTTGAGAAACATCATCTCTGCCTCCAGTTGTGCTTTGGACTTTGGAGCTATACAACTCAGCTTAAAAGCTGCTTGGGAAGACAACTGCTGAAATGAGGCTCTGAACTTACATAGGCACAAACACCCAGAAGCACTGAAGAGAAGCCTGAAACCATTGGTTTGAAGATACAAAATTTTGCAGCCCTCATATTGTAATATCTCACTGAAATGACATCTTTTCTAGAGACAGAGCATCTCCCAATGCCATTCTGGGGAATTAAATTCAGTGTTGAGTCTGCATAAAGAGAGAGGAGAGCTACTTGGTGCTTCATCACTTTATGAGCCTCGTATCTCTATTATTGCTTAGCAGATCTCGCTTCCAGTAATCCTCTTTTTCTTCAGAGCTGAGTGCCAAGAGCATATCCTGAACAATTCAAGACTACAAAAATAGCACCAGAGAATAAAGTTACCTCCTTTGGTTCATAATCAAAACTCATGGGGCAGTTAGTTGCACTTGTGGATGCATTACTGAGCCTGTGATTTTTCTCTTCTGTGGGCTCTCTAGCATTTTTGCAGGTGGCCAGGGGTAGGCGAGTGTGCCTGGGGTAACATTCCTGTTTGCTGGGCTGCTGGAATTCGGCTATGCTCCTTAACAAAACAGTTTGGTTTAGACATTTTTGATGCATGAGCATGTGCAAGATGCATTTGGAGGAAAAACTAAGCAGAACTAAGAGACTGAAAGGCGAGGTTGTGAAATTGGTATTTCTCAGCTTTGATTAACATTGACTGATGATCTGGTTTTCCCATACTGCTTCTTTTTCCTGGTAAAAGATGTTAAAGAGCAGTCCAAAGTATCCGACAATGCCAAGTACAGGTCCAGTACCTCAGTGACTGCCTGTGCTGGAAATAAGCAATGCGACTTGGCTGTCAGAGCTGGGTGTAGGGTAAGAAAATAATTCAATTAGTTCTGCCACCGTCAGAGATGTTGGCACTCCCTTTTCACCTGTCACACCACAACACCTAAAGACTAGCGAGCGGGGGGACACACAGAGCTGTGCTGAACCATGGCAGAATTGCAGAGATACGTTGGTCCCTGCTTAACTGTGCAAACTCCCATTTATGCATGTATTAGGTTTTCACTGCCTGTCGCCTGTTCCTCTCCCCCCTCTGCTTTTTCATGTTCAGTGGATTCTCCTCTCTGTGTCTCTGCCTCTCTTTCTCTATTTTTTTCTCCCTATTGTTCCTCACATCACTAACTGTCACTCACTTCATAAAGCCGTCTGGCTCAGAGCTTAAATATTGCAGGGCAACTAAAACCCACCATCAGAGCCAATTCAGTCATATCTGCTCAGTCGTGCGACAAGATTGGGACTTTTAGGGTAGGGAAGAAGAGACACAAAAGTTCACTCTTCCCTGCAGAGTGCCAAGAGAGGAGGGGGACACATTTCTTCGGTGGAGCCTTTCACAGCGGCAAGTTGCTTGCTCAACGTCCATAATCTATAGAGTCTTTTTCACTGGTAGTGTGCTCAGGTTGCAATATCTGGAAGTGCAGGGTAGGGGTTTGCAACAAGCCCATGTGAGTTAAGAATACGAGTCTGTGGACTCTGAGTGGGCTTAGGCGGTCTCCTGCTCTTTTTCTTGTGATAGGCAATTTCAGGGAAAAGGTGACTGCCTAAATTGAGTCTTTTGCTTGCTCCTTTTTTGAGACTTGAGGGGCCGACTGCTTACAGGTGGAATCCTAGACATCTGAACTGGTCGTAGGACTCATCTTCAGTCTGCCCGAAATTGTTCCTTGCAGTTGAACTGATTGAGCAACCTCGAGCCACTTCACTTGCAGAAAATAGAAAAGGTGGTCATGGCAGATTTTTGGAAAACGTGACTGGTTCGGAAGTGATCTCAGGAAGAGTTTAGCCAAATGTAGCAAGCTGCAAGCGAGACATTTGATGGAGTTAGACAGGAAACATTTTTCCTTCTCTTGTACAGTGAGTTTTCCGAATGATAAGCTTTATCACATCTAGAATGTCGCTCTTGCGTGCTGCAGTGGAAACGTTCAAACGGTAGCTGTGGATATCAGTGTGAGTCACAAAGAAAGAAAGGGATGGAGTTAAGTGCAGTGCGTGGGGAACAATGAAGTTTATATTGTGTATAGTTGTGTTTTTTACAGAGTTGCACATGATTGGTAACTGTCGGGTGTACTTTGCTCTGTGAATCTGCAGAAAGAGAATGTTTAAATCAGTTTAGATAATGTATGTAAACAGCATAATCTTCTGCTAGACTTGTTAATGTAAGTGCTGACATTAACACACTCCTTTACACAACTTTAATGACTGAGAAAGTAGCAATTTTCTTCGGTGATTAAATTACATGTTTGCCACTTACGCATGCAAGGTGTTTGTGCTAGCTGAAGGACTGCGTTCTGTTCTTCGTTTCCTAACGCGGGTGTCTGGGGTTAAAATTTTACAAGGTTTGAAGGCAAGGAAAATGAGTCCATCTTGTTTTAGAAAAATAACATCAGAAGGAGTTTTTTTGGTTGAAAATTTGTGATATTCCCCAGAGCCATAAAACTCTCAATATTTTGTGTGTTTGTGTATGTGTGAATGCGTACACACAGTAGTTGAAACAGACTGGTATGCGTTGGTGTGTCGCAACATATGGTATTACAAATATATCCCAGTGGTATCTGAAGGAGGAGGGAAGTTTAGATACTCAGATTTCCATGCTGTTGATTGTACCTTCTTTCTTCCAGCACTTGTGTATGTGTGTCTGCATTTAGGAAACTATAGATGGAGGTAGTGTCTAAAAGATTAACTTCTAGATCCCTGTGAACAGCTATTTTATGAATAATGATGTTCCCTCTTTCACTTGTCATGGTCCATAAGTCGGTCTTTCTGGATCACTGCAATAATCTGCATTCCTCAGAGTCTTCAGACTGCTGTGATGTGTTAAATTAGCCCATCCCAAACAAGCTTCCTCTTTATTTCCCTCATTCATAGATTTTTCCTTGCCTAAAATTATATAATGGGAAGTTTAGGATACGCAGGTTGAAGTCCTGGCCTAGGAATAATTTCTTACGCAAAAATAATAACAGATGTAACATTTGACTTGCATTACTTGAAAATGGACTACTTTCTTAGCTTTCCAATAGGATATCTGTAGCTGGCTTCCAGCTCTGTGTTAGTCTGAGATAGCAGTACTGACATTTTAGAGACAGAAAAAAGTATTTTAGGTCCCAGTTACAGACCTTTGTGTTTTTCTTCAGGTTGGTTCCAATGTCAGTGTGGCAACTGACTTCAGAAGAGAATACAATGAATAGCGCCAGTAACACTGAATAATTATATTGTATATAATGCATACTGCATAGCAAAACTGGTATATATGGTAGATATTAAGCTTATACAGTGTTACTAACATAGTAATGGTGTTGAAATTGCTATTCTTACCTAACAGAGTGATTTCTAATGTAGAATTAATATATGCAACCTATAGAGAATTCAGGTTTGTGTGGGTGCAAGATGGGCACCAATTCGAGACCTGTTTGACCCATGTGTGGTTCTGCTGCAGAAGAGCTTGGGTGCTTGAAACCTTCACTCCCTTTTCTAACCACTGCAGCTGCATGCTGATAAATTTGCATTTCTGTACTGCTGGCGAGTGTTAGTACGTGCACAAAATCTAAGCAGGCTCACACAACTGAGCCTACAAGGCACCACAGAAGACTCTTACCTGGAAAAGCAGTTAAATATACTCCCCGGCTGAAAAGTAATTGCCCATTTAGAGCCAGGGAAGAAAGAATTTAGCAAGCAGTTTGCTCTGACTTTCCAGCCCTTCTTCTGCTAATACATCATTATGATCAGGCAAATAAGCAAGCAAGCAACCTTCTTTCTGTTCTCAAAGCATATTAGGGCAATACTAGTTGAAAGCAACAACAGGCATCAGTGGGAAAACATGAAATCTTTTAAATTTAGCATAATTTGTGGTCATTCTCTTTCTTTTTTTCTTTCCTTAGACAGTAAGAAATGGGTGACTGGAGTTTCTTGGGGAACCTTTTAGAGCAGGTGAACGAGCAGTCTACTGTCATCGGGAGAGTTTGGCTCACAGTGCTCTTCATTTTCCGCATCCTGATCCTGGGAACAGCTGCTGAGCTCGTGTGGGGAGACGAACAGTCAGACTTTGTGTGCAACACCCAGCAACCTGGTTGCGAGAATGTCTGCTATGATGAGGCCTTCCCCATCTCCCACATCCGGCTCTGGGTCCTGCAGATCATTTTTGTATCCACGCCTTCGCTAATGTACTTTGGGCATGCGGTGCACCATGTCCGCATGGAGGAGAAGAGGAGAGCGAGAGAGGAAGCTGAGAGGCGTCAGCAAGCTGAGGTGGATGAAGAGAAGCTGCCCCTGGCTCCAAATCAAAACAAAGGCAATAACCCTGATGGGACCAAGAAGTTTCGCCTGGAGGGTACGCTCCTGAGAACCTACATCTTCCACATCATTTTCAAAACCCTCTTTGAGGTGGGATTCATAGTAGGTCAGTATTTCCTGTACGGCTTCCGAATTCTCCCCCTTTACCGCTGTGGGCGGTGGCCCTGTCCCAATCTTGTGGACTGTTTTGTCTCCAGGCCCACGGAGAAGACCATCTTTATTATGTTCATGCTGGTGGTGGCTGCCGTGTCCCTCTTCCTCAACCTGGTGGAGATCAGTCACTTGATCCTGAAAAGGATCCGGAGGGCTCTGAGAAGACCAGTGGAGGAACAGCTAGGAGAGATTCCGGAGAAGCCCCTCCATGCCATCACAGTCTCCTCCATCCCGAAGGCCAAAGGCTACAAGCTTCTGGAAGAAGAGAAGCCAGTGTCCCACTACTTCCCTCTCACAGAAGTAGGGGTTGAGCCCAGTCCCCTTCCATCAGCCTTCAATGAGTTTGAGGAGAAGATTGGGATGGGACCATTGGAAGATCTCTCCAGGGCATTCGATGAGAGGTTACCATCGTATGCACAAGCGAAGGAACCAGAAGAGGAGAAGGTAAGAGCGGAGGAGGAGGAGGAACAACAAGAAGAGGAGCAGCCAGGACCTCAGGAAGAGCCAGGGGTGAAGAAAGCAGAGGAGGTGGTGAGCGATGAAGTGGAAGGGCCTTCAGCACCTGCTGAGCTCGCCACTGATATGAGACCCCTCAGCAGGCTAAGTAAAGCCAGCAGCCGGGCCAGGTCAGACGATTTGACTGTATGAAGGTGCAGGAGAGCACATGAAAAAGAAAAGGTTGAAGAGAAAAGGAGAGATAAGAAAGAATCAAAAGATATTTTTAAGCAAAGTGCTAAAATGGCCATTTGAATATTATTTCCTCTTGAGATTCTCAACTGGAAAGGTACTATCATCGTAACTGTGCCTTATTTGCCCTGTATGTCCATTTGAAAAGGAACATTTTCCCTGTTTCCAGATGCCAGCTCACTCCTTACAGTAATATCTACACTGTACACATAACTGATGTCTTTTAAACCTTAATGTGGCAGTGAAACCCAAATGTCACCCACTGTGAACGTATTTACTGAAGCTTTGTGTTCCACATTTCTCTAGGAACATAGGGAGGATCTGTCCCTTCAGCCAGTGAGGGGGGAAGACTGATCAACAACTGTATCTACTATTTCCTTTTCTGCTACCTATGGAACGCTGAGCAGATCTCCCCTTTGCTGTTGGCAGGGAATTGCAGTTATTTCATTCACAAAGTGAATTCTGTGCTTAGCATCACCACACTAAAATAGTAAGCATTATTTAACATCTCTATTCACAAAATAAAGGCCAAAATGTCCCCAATTTCTCTGAGAATGCAAATCAGAGTTCGGTAAAAATATTTTCCCTTTGTCAAAAATATTTCTGGTCTTCAAATGACATTGACAGTGGACAAGGTTAAGAGTAGTTCTCTACTAGGATTTAGCAGATGCCCACAGATGGATTATTTGTTCCCAGGGGGTCATCCAGCCCCGAGCCTATGTCAGAGCACTGGAGAGAATAAATTCAAGTGATATTTTTTATTTGTAGTCTTGTGACTTAAAGATCTGAAACTCGATTTAGCAAAGCAAGCGTGGGAAGACTTCTGTGAGAGGAGGAAGCAGCTACAGCCCCCAGAGCATGAAACCAAATATAAGTCTTCATGGCATGATCCTGACATGTGCTGAGTTCCTGGAGCTCCCAGACTTACAGGCATGCAGCAAATCTCAGGTACAGAGTCCTGAAGGCACCTGTGAACCTAAACCAGGGGTCTGGGTAACTATGTGACTACTTAAACCTCAAAATACAAAACTGGTTGTTCCAGTTTGAGAAGTCTGATATGATAATAGTCTTTTGACATCCTTTGTTTTTAATTTGACAGACGGAAGCCATCCAATGGTCTACTTCTCTATTAAATGCCAAAGTCTCGAGTAAAACAAGGCCTTTCAAAAGATGAGTTAGACCTTTTGTGCCAACAGGTCTGTACAGAACTCGCAGAGCCTCTGAAAAATCTTTTTTGTTACAAAAGGCAGAAAAGCATGTGCTTGCAAATGTTTAAATGTCTGTGAATTTCTAATTTTAGGACTACAGCAGCACCTTTTGGCTGGGACGGTGCAGCAATGCATTCAAAAGCTTCAGGTTAACAGCTATGCCCCCCCCAAACTGAGCCTCATGCCAGAAAAGTGCAGGTATGCGCTCTCATCTGCTCTGCTCTGCAAACCTCAGACCCTGCCAGCTCAGCAAATTCTTTCTGCTGGGCTGCAGCCCATCCCATTGTTCCCAGGGCAGGCTCTAATCCAGGTCAGGAAAAAAAAGGTCTTTGGTATAATGCATAAAACTCATCCCGCCATTAGCTAGAAAAGACCCCCTGCGGTCTTCCATTGTAGCAGGGCTGACTGCTACTGCCCATTGAAGTCAAATGGGTGTCTGAGCGAGCTCTGGGTAGGCTTGGACTCACACCTCCAGTCCTGCTGCCCCACGTCCCAGCCCAGGCAGCCACCAGTACAGTCGGTTCTGTCACTCGCTGATCTAACCTGTTTGGTGCAGTTCCCGTGCCTTGTTACGCAGCTGCCCTATACGAGCGCAAAGGTGGCTGGACTTCGCTGCCAAGTGAAGCAAGCTGTACATATGTAGAAAGTTTGTAGGGTGCATTGGGATTCTTCAGCACCATAGCGGTGCCACGTATTTTTTTTTTTTACATACTATTAATCCTTTTGCTCCTCTTGGGCCTGTGTATTTTCCCAAGGTTTGCAGCCTGAGGTCAAAATCTTTGCTCCCTTGACAAAGGCTGTTAGGTTGTCCTTCTTTGTGAAGGAAGACTGGAACGTACCTCCTCAGTTTTAGGAAGGAATATGACAAAGCAACATACGTGAAGGAACATGCAGAGGGAGAATCTGGAGGCTACCATGTATGCACTCTCTTAATACAGAAACAGGAGAACAGTTAACACAAATGAAAGGCAACTGAGGAAAGAGAATGTTTTTCAGCAGGAAAAGGGTCCACTGTGCCTCATACTCTACCAGAATTCTAGCAAGGGCGAAGATTTAGATGAACAGCAAAATCACCATACTTACACGAGATGGGATCTATTACTTTTTATTTTCTTCACAGAAAGATAGAAGAGTGTTTTAATGGTTCTAAGCATAAACTAGCCCACTCGCTGAAAGGGGTTGGAAACACACTTTCCTGTAGATAAAAAAATAGAAAAATCTGTAACGGTTCAGTATGAGATATCTTTTACCTTCTTCAGAGCATCTGACCCTTCCAGATAGCAATGGACTAGAGGAATCACCCCCACTCTTGTTTAATTCTAATTACTTGACAAGTCCTTTTATATACAAGCTATTTTAATAACCATTCCTGTTCCTGACCTCTGACATGCATACCTTCATTAGATCACTGGACTAATTAAGATGAGTGCTTATTCATCAGAGGTATACGGTTCACAATATGGCTGCCGGGTGGTCCAGTCTTTAATCATCAGATGTTGAGTATGTCATTGTTTTTCACTGAAGTGCCTCAGTAGAACGCACTATATGCAGTGTACTTAGTGAACACTCTGTAGTTCTCTCACAGCTGCCACAGGAAAGCTCGTTTCTTCCTCCGGGTCACGACAGCACGATGAAACAAGCCAGCGTTTCCCTCCTGCATCCAGTCAACTGCTTGTTGATTTTTTTTCAAGCCAGTTTTCAAGTACCCTGCCAGACTAGTAGTGAATCTGTAGCCACCAAGTGCAAGCCATGGCATCAAGACAGCGCTTCTCGGCAAACCGGGCAGGCAACTAACAGTCTGGTCTTCTGGCACTCAGCCTCATCTCTGCAATGAAATCACTGTGGGACTGTCAGCAAGTCATCCTTCCTTCTTGTACAATTGGCAATAATTTTCTACCTCACAAAGACGATGTGAGGCTCGATATATTGTGTTAGTAATAGAATGGGAGGTCCTCGGATGGAAGGCCCTACAGATGAGCAAAGGATTATTGCTATTTCTGGATGTTATAGCATATAAATGTGTTTTATTCCTTCTCAATGAGACAAATTTAATCATTTATTCAAGAGATTCCTAGTGAAGTTGCATAACAGCCTCAGAGCTGTGGATTCAGTGTATGATTCTACTCGAAAAATAATTAAGCAAAACATAGGCATAAATGTAAAGAACAGGGAAAATTATTTTCTTGGGAAGGGGGAAGTCACTGGACAATTAGAGCCATGCCTGGATCATTTAAAGGTGTGTGTATCCCCTTGGCTCCCTGTGCAAATAAATTACTAACTGGCTCTCTGCAAGGAGCATAAGATGCAAGTGTCAAAATCACCAAAGGAAGTGAAAGTAGATGAGAAAGGTAGTGTCTTAGGTTACAATAGCATGTGGGAGTTGGTGTTCTCTAGTGTCTAGAGCAGTGGACCTAGGATAATAATCTTAGATTTATTTCCAGCTCTGCTTCTGACTTGCTGTGATAATCACTTTACCTCTCACTGCCTGTTTTCTCCACCTGTAAAACGGGTGTAAGAATTTCCACCTACCTCACAGGGATGTTGTGAGGCTTCCTTAATTCTGTTTGTAAAGTAAGTAGGCATGATCTGATGAAAAGCACTGCTGAAATGCATGGTATCCTTGTTATTTCCTGGCAGAACTGCTAACTTGGTTAATACATGACTCCTCAACCAGAAGGGCAGTAGTTTGAAAATGTGAACACTGCATTGCACTGACAACATCAACACAGATGTGGATTTGCCATGAGTGAAAAAGACTCCATTGATCCCCCACCCCTTTCTCCCACCTTAGCCTTGGCCTGGCTGTATGATGCAGTGGTGACAGTGTGGTTACATGGACCCCTCTTCTCTACCCCCAGCATCCATTCTGGGGCAGCATTTATGCTTAAATAAGACAGTTCCTGGAGGGGGGTGCAGGTTTGTGGAGCTCTGACAATTTTAAAGGCCTTGCAAGGCATGTGGGAGAGGGTTGTACAATGCACAATATTGCTGGGCTTCTGTTTTAAACCACTCAGTGCAAACTCCAAGAAAATTTGCCAGAGTTTCCATGGAAAAGTTTACAATTGCTTAGGGCATACAGAAGAAAAGCCACCCTTCATGAATGCAAAACCATAAATTATCATGTTATAGTGATTCTTTCCTCTAAGTGAGATAGATAGCAATGATCTCTTAGCACTGAAACACAATGAGGTACTGATTCCTCCTCCTGTAGGAGGTGAGAGGTTTGGGGGGGATCTCTGCTCTCTAGGTGTGTGTGGGCATGAAATCTACTTACTGAGGGAGGGAAGTCCAGCCTCTCCTGGCATTCAGTAACTCACTGACTGTGCAGTTTTACATTTAAAGAGTGGCTGTGTCACACAATGCTGAAAAAAAAGTGGCAGTTTGCTGTTTTGTATAGAAAATGGCTTTTCAGGCTGACAGCTGAAAGTAATCCTAGCCTAGGCGTAGTTTTGTTTAGTAAAGACAGGAACATCCATGAGAACTAGACTAAAGCCTTCCTATAAGCCCGAGGCAGTTGTGATAAAATGGTATATGGTGCCAGATTTCCTGAGGGCCAGGGTCAGATAAGCATACCAAAATCAGGGGACTTGTCTAAGTATTGGAATATTTTTTTTTCCCCAACAGAACGATACTACCATTTCTTAGGCTCTGTGTGTGCTACACCTTTTAACATGGCTCAGGAAAGGCTTTTTGCCAACACCAAATGTGCTTATACAGTTGAGTAGTAACCATGGCAAATAAATGTGTGTTGACTTGCCAAGACATAGCCTGGCACACAGTCATTTCCTTGCAACTAGCTTGGCGTGCACCTATTTCAGTACAACTGGCAAGACTAGTCTCTCTCTGTCAACAGTCCAAGTTTTTCTCTCAGCAGCTTGATGTACAGAGACATTGAAGGCTTGTTCAACCTAGAGAGGAGGAAGCTAAGGGCTTTGGGAGGTCTAACTGCTGCCTTCAGGTACATAATGGGGAGTTACAGGGAAGATGGAGCCAGACTCTTGACAGACGTGCACAGCAAAAGACCAGAGGCAACAATCACAAGAGGCAGCAATGAAAATTTTGACTAAAAAATTCTGACAAGGAAAAAAATTGCTCAAATGGAGAGTGGTTCAGCACTAAAGCAGGTGCCCAGAGACATGGTAGATTCTGCATCCCTGGAGGATGAAGCCTGACTGGGAAAAGCATTGAGCACCCTGGTCTGACTTTGATGTTGGCCCTGCATTGAGCTGAAGGTTGGAATAACCGGTCCCTTCAAGCCTGAACCATCCATCCCATGGGAGGTTGAAAGCTCAGTGCAGCCACTGTGTGGTGGAACAACGGGTGTGGGGCACTGTCTGCCTTGGTAGAGTTTGCTTTGACTGTCCCAGCAGGCAACATCAACTAACCGGGCACCGCAGCTGAGGCCGATGCACAAACACAGTCAACTGATGTTCGGTAGCTAGAAAAGCTGCTTGAGGCCAGAACCATGTATTGCGTAACTGGTTTGGAAAGAACATTAAAAATAAAATTAAAAAAAGTGTACGCTTGTCAACAGAGAAAATCATGGAAATATAAGGGGCTTAGGTCTTTCCTGTCCCTTTAATTTCAGTGTCAAGTGTACCTTTAAATCCATCTGAAAGTGCAGAGGACTGCATTTTAATGTTCTGTCAACAAAAAGCTGTGTATTTTAAAGCTTGCTGATCTGGGATGAAACAGAACTGAATAGAAATGGTGATTACAGAGCTACTGACAGAACATTTTGAAAAAAACCCCAAAGACTGTTGGCCTTTGCCTTGCTAGATCCAGCCTGGCACAGTAAAAGAAAAAACAAGCCATTTTTTGGTTTCTGAGGAGGAGAGGCTATATTGCTTGGAAAAGTCATGGAGTAGCCCACTGAAAAACTTTTAAGTCAACACAGCAAAGAATTTGTGGTGAAACAGTAAACAGAAAAGTTGGCTCCTATGGTGTTTCTCTGAAGCTCAGGGGAGAGTTGGATTGAAGGATGATTGAGATAAGGAAGCACAGTTTCAAATGAGCATACCAAAAATCCTGGATTACAGGCAGTTGCGGGGCAGAGGCCGTGCAGGAGGGCAGCAGGGAGGCCCAGGTAGCGGCGCAGCACGCCAGCTGACCGGCAGGCTATGGGCAAAGGCTGAAGCGAAGAAGTGTGCAAGCTCATCGTCCAAATACCTCATTGTAAGGGTAAGGCAAGCCAACCCGAGACATGAATTAAACCCAGCCTGTTAGCAAATCTGGTATTTCTGGATTTTAAGAAGGTCAGCAACTTAAAATAATTTAATTGAACTTTTATCCACTGGTTCCTCTATTTACCTGGTAGAATTGAGAACCAGAACTAGCATGGGCAAATTTATTTTCCCAATCCTTCTACCTAAGTATATGAAGAATTACTGGGACAAAAACCCTCAGGTAAGTTTCTCAACACATACATGTTAGTTCAAAGAAAAGTCATAGACAACCCCATAACGGAATTCATCTATTGCCAGTGAACATCATCATCTGAACTCACTACAAATAAATTAAAAAGAAATTCAGAAATCAGAATGATGTCGGATTACTCCCAGCTTCAGAGCTCTTGTTTGTGAAAACCTCTGGTGAGAAGAGAAAAGAAAATGGATGGCCAGCTGCCAGCTAAGCTTATTTGTCATGAATATGCCCCGTAGCACCTTCTGGAAACCTGTGCTATTTCTAAATATAGTCTTGGCCAACAAACTGCTTTAATTCAATATGCTCCACCTTTCAGCTTTACTTGAACGTTCCCTCTACAAACAACATAAAATAGCCACATTCACACTTTAATATGTGGAAGAATAAAATATGGAACTGAGCGGAAACCTGCCAAAGTACTGACCAGCCCTTCTTCCTCATGCACTGCCTCTTCTCTCTGGCCACCTCCATCTATATTCTGTTTAATGAAACTACCAGCCCCTCAGAACTGAGAAGCTGCCTTTGTGCCTGTGGAGTGCCGTGGACCCTTCTCCCCACACAATGCGCATCAGCGGCTATCTAAGGAGGAACAACACAGAATAAGTTTCCCATTTTCTTTTTATACTTCTTGTCTTCCCTGAAGGAGACGTCCTGGGGCTGGGGGGTGGCGGTGGCTCTGAGTTTTTCCAGTAGGAATTATCTTCTTCCCTGTGTGTTTCTCCCAAGGCTCAGGAAACAGTAATTTACAGCTAAGCAGAGGCATGTTTCAAGCCTCTTCGTAAACACATGCAAAGAAGGAAGTTTATAAAGAGCTGTGACCAAACTCTGCTGTGTTTTTCAACTTTGTGTTGACTTGAGCGGAGTTGCCAAGGTGTAAACAAGAGCAGAATTTGGCTTTGTATAATTTATTTTTAAAGGATTTCCTGTTAACTTCTGTCTTTAAAAAACAACCAACAACTAACCTTGCCCCACAACCTACCAATACAGAACAAAACCACCACAAATCCCTCCAAACTCAGGAAGATCATCACTTCAGGGAAGGTCAGTTTCTAAGACTGAAAGGACTAGACGCAGAAAGGAAGGACAGGGAAGCTCAGATCTCAGCTCTACATTAACTGGCAGCAATACCAGAAGCTGTAAAAAAAGAGGCCTCAGATCAGATACAACAATCTGCTCCCTCGGTTCATTTCCCCATGAAAGCTGAATGTTTTTTTCTCTTTGCAATGCTGTAGACAAGGAGACAAATTTCAAAACCAAGACGACTGACAGCAAGACAGAAACCCAAAGAGACTGTGGGACTAATCCGGTGACTCAGCACAACCAAATGTAGATTCATTTTCCTAGTGAAATGAGTTGTAATGAATAAAGGTTCCTGATTTTCAAACAGCAAGGGCTCTGTGCTTTGTTGAACTCCCAACTAACCCCACTGGGTTCTTTCTCTTCCCGTATGATTTATTATTCCAAATATAGAGAGTTTTGAGTGGCAAGGGATAGGTGTGTTTTTAAGAGGGGAAAAAAAGATGCAGACGCCATTAAGTTCACGCGGGGACACGACTGCCTCTGGAAGGATTGGATCTCACGCCCACAGGCATCAGGAAATCCCCTGTTTGAACTTTCCGTGCCCTTCTGGCCCCATTCCTTGATACACTACAATCAGAAGGCCCGAAAGGCCTCTCCAGCCTGGCTGCCGGCGCAGAGGGAGGACGGAAAGGGCCCCACGCGGGAGATCGGTCTCCCCCCAGGTGGGAAGGTGGGCCCGCAGCAGCACTGCCGCGCCACGCGGCCACTGCCGCCGCGCAGCTCCCGCACCGCAGCCAACGACGGTGCCGGCGCCTCCAGCCGCGCCTCCTTCCCCGGCCGGCGGCAGGTCCCCTTCCCGCGGCTTCGCCCTGCGTCTCGACAGCGGTCAGGAAAAGCGGTCAGGCTTCCGCCAGGGCTCCCACTCAGCAGGCTGCCTGCGGCCGCAAATCCCAGCCATGGGGCCCACTCCCGTTTCCCCCGGTGGGGCGAGACCCCCTCCCTGCAGCCGGCGCCACCGCGGCTGGCCCCCATACGGGGCGGAGCTTATTCTCCCGCCCCGCCCCTGTCCCCGGCCCCGCCCCCGCCCCCGCCGCGGGGAGGGCGGTGCGCCGGGCTGAGGAAGGCTCCCGCGCGCCTGCGCACAGTAGCCGCCGGCGCGAGCGCGGGGCCGGAAGTGGGCCGAGCGGCGGCAGCGGCGGCGCCGGTGGCCACCATGAGCTTCCTCATCGACTCCAGCATCATGGTCACCTCCCAGGTACCCCGCTGCTGCGCGGCGCGGTCCCCCCGCCCTGGAGGGGTGAGGGGGGCGAGATGGGTCTCGCCGTGGCCTGGGCCACCCGCCGCCGCTCCGGAAGCGGCCGTTGGGAGTGCGCGGGGGCGGTGCCTGTGGGCGCGCATGCGCAGCCTCGCGGGGCGCGCGGACCCCCGGGGCGGGCTGTGCGGCGGCGGGGACGGGGAGCAGCGTCAACGGCAGTGGCGTGCCGCCTTGCTGCTGCCCGCGCCCCCTTGGCCTCGCCTGCTGAGCGGGGGGAACGGCTCCGCGCCTGGATGCGTTCGCCATCCGCCGCTCAGCAGCAGGGTGGAAAAACCCTCGTCGCTGCGAGTTTAGGGGTGTTAGGCTGATGGGTTGTCTCGTTATGGCTGCCCGCCCTTTCCTATCGCCTAACCCCCTGTTGCAGGGGAAGATAAGGTGTATGCATCTTTGGACTGCTTCCTTATGTGTCACGGTGACCGTTGCTCTCGTGCAATTGTCAAGTCAGAGTGTAATGCATAAAAAGGTTCAGTAAATAAGGTTGTAGGGAATGAAGGTTTTCTTGTAATACTGCATCACTTCCATAAACTTAAAGTTTTCTTTGTTGGAGTAGAGAGGAAAGTTCATTTAGCTATTCTCTATGAAGTACTTTGTTTTTGGTGTTCTTCAAGGCGGCTAATCATTTGTGTCTTCTACCCCTGGTTTGCTACTGAGGAGTTTGGTTGTTTACAACTTTGGAAGATTTTTCATGATCTGCTTTAGCAAATCTTAAAAAGATGCCACTATTTTATCTGAAATGCCTCCATCTCCATTGATCCATCTGTGATTCAGCACTTCCTTCAGCTTTCTCTTTCTGCTGCCATCAAAGTCATCTTTCAACTATAGTCTGTGTTTTACACCAGCTGAATTCACCTAGGAGCCCTTTAAACCTTTTCATGTCATCCTATGTTTATCATTGGAAAGTGGGTTGTGGTCTTAACATACTTGAAACTGTCCTATTGTTTTGTGGGAGGAAACACCTGCTCCTTCTTCATTAATTTCCTTTGCTAGTAATTTATCTTGTCATTGTGTTCTCTTTGACCTTTGTCTCCTTCTTGCTACGCTGCTCCCTCCTCAGTAAGCATCTAAATACCCTTTCTTCCTGTCCGCCTCTCTGGCAACTGAGATGGTCCAACTGTTTGCTTCTGCCAGAAGGGGAAGGTTCTGCTCCCTCTTCACTTCCACTTTGCTGCAGTTATACTTTCTTATTTGTGCTCTCTCCAGTATTTGGTTTAAATAAGATTAACTGGATCACAGAGGGATCTGATAAGCGTCTGAGCTGTTGTGAAATTTTTGTTCTGTAATGAGGAGGGATGAGCTGAGGAAAGAGGACCTTCCCCCTCTCAACAGCAGTTGGTTATCTTATGTAGACTTTCATGCACAACTTCCTAACAGTTTTCAGGACAGCTTTTGGCCATTAGAGGTACAACGTCGCCCTACTTGATAACACTTTGATTTTTGCTCCTATCATTTGCTTTGCATTCCAAGATCTAGCTTACCTAATTGCTTTTCTCTCATTTGTGATGACAGCTTTGCGTCTTCCCATCGTCTTCAAAAGTATCAAGTTAGATATTTAAATTGCTGCATGTAATTGTCAAATGCTCAAGAATTTTCTGACTTAATGTGTCACATTCATCTGTAGTGTTTTAGAGTGTGAACTCTTAAGATAATGCCTTTCTATGCTTTTGTACAGTCTCTAAAACAAAGAAAATCTAATTTTCATATATACCTTCCTCTGTTATTATGGTACTTGATTGTCTCCTCATCTCTTTCTTTTACTTTATTTACTTATTTCTTTTTGAAGAGTTTGTCTCTACCTTTTTCCTCCTTTACACTCTTAAATGTGGAATTACTTTATGTAAATATCACTTGCTTATCACACTTCTTTGACTTACGACCTGTAGATAGGAGGCTTGTGGAATACCTTACCTTTTCATTTTGCTATCAATTACTTTAAAGTCTGAAGTCCTCCTCAAACAAGTTTTGCCAGCTGTTACCAATCACACACTCAGGTGTGTGTTGAAACTTAACTGAATTTTGTAAAGTGCTCTGAGAGCCATTGAAATGCAAAGCATTATTGGCTTGTCTTGCTTCACCTACCTTTTCTCTGTGGCTTTCCTGCAACTCCAGATTGTGGTTTGAGGCATTCAACACTGCCTTTTCCTTTATCTTGGAGATGCTTTTAACACCTTTCTCTCACATTTGTGTCAGAGTATAACCAGATTTAGTGTTAAGAGCTCTCCAGAAAAATCAAATGCACTTCTAATCTTAAAGAGACAGCAGATATTTTTATAAAATTTTCTCATCCCTAGAAGATTTGTATGTTGTGGACATCTGACTGTTTACTTTGCCTCTTTTACTGTGTTTCCTGTAAAAACTATAAGCTCTAATTCTGTACATTAGAAGGGTGAAACAAGAAACAACTGAGGATACTAACAACTTGGGAATACAGAAATGGGCTGTCTTGACTGGATCTTCCATAAGGTTGTAGCCTTCAGTGTCTGCTACACTTGAATATTTAAAATATGCTTTTCTCAATGGTAACGTGGCAAGTTTTAATCTTTTGTGGATCTTGGGTATTTTGGCCCAGCTTTTTTCCTTCCATTTCTTTCATCTACAGTCAGTAGTGAAGCAGCTCTGTATTTTGCAAGTTGCTGGATACAAATGTTAAGTGCTTTCTCTCTTTTGCAGGTGCTGTTCTTTGGATTTGGGTGGCTGTTCTTCATGCGTAAGCTCTTCAAGGATTATGAGGTGAGAAGGGGCCTTTACAATTCTACCTCTTAAAAATTACTTCCAGTTACAGAAATATTTTAAAAACTGCATCTGGCCTTTTCCTCTCTTTAAGTCCTCTTATCTTATTTTTAATTGTTTCTACAGTTACTTTCTTTTTCATTTCCTCTTGTGCTTCTTTTTGAAAGATTCCTAGATATCTGAGGAAATGGGTTCTCCTGGAGCCAGTGAAAGTTTCCATATTGGCTGCTGTTAAATAAATGAAAAAAAAAAAAAAGTGGAGGAAGTGCAGGGATAACAGGAAACTATTTTGCCTTTTGCTTGAGTAAGCCTGCCTTATGTAATTGTAAAATATTTGGGACAAAATCAAATTCAGTGGTCAACTTTAAACTCTGTAAGGTGTGTTCATTGTGACTGATTGTTTGTGAGGATTGGATGGGATGAAACTGTCACATTCTCTTATCATTAGAGGGGTATGAGAGAATATAGTCTAGGTCAGAGATGGCCTAAGTGCGAGCCAAATTCAGACCCAAAAATTTTTTCTGATATGGATCTTATTTTTAAATCTAAGGTTAAGACCAAAGAGCTCTGTTAGCAAGGGTCTATCATTAGGCAAGTTGGCATAGGGCGTTGCATGCTTGACATCCCTTCTGTGTAGGCATGTCTGTTAAAAGATAGCTGCAATCACTGTAGTGCTAAGCAACTTATGAGTTTGCCCTCTGTTTCTAACAGGCTGTTGGTTTCTTCCCATTTAGATGAAGGGCAAGGTGCCTTGAAGCAAGAGACCCAGTTGTGTGCCATTGTACCTTGTCATTTGTTTTTTGTTACCTGAGGGATATCAGGATGCCATTCTGGGAATGGAAAAGCCTGATGTCTCTGGCTTGTTTTCTCCATTGCAGGTGCGACAGTATGTGGTCCAGGTGATATTCTCTGTGACTTTCGCATTCTCTTGTACCATGTTTGAACTCATCATCTTTGAGATTTTGGGGGTGCTGAACAGCAGGTGAGTCTAGCAGGTCACTCAAGGACGAGCCTGCCTTGTGTTCAGCAGCTTCAGTCCAACTTCTAAATGCATGGATTAGTCTTGGGTTGGGGAAATTGTGTGAGAAAATTGTCAACAGCTCAACAAAGAAGTTTGAGCAGCAGGATTTGTTTATTTGACAGAACATGAGACTAGAAGCCATAAGCTCCTGATTTTTCATGCAGTTGCTACTAGTGTGGTCTACGGCCTTAGGGCAAGGCTTTAGTCTTTGACTTTCTCATTTTGTGAAGTTAAAAGAAACAGTTTCTTCTATGGGAGTGTTGTGAAGCTTCAGATCATGCTGAAGAGCACTTTTCAGATGTTAAGGACTACAGAAGCTATAAGCACTAGTTTTTCTGTGGTGGTCAGAGCAGCAAATAAGATGTGAAGCTAATTATGGAGTGAAAGCTACTTCTGTAATAATACGGTATTTGTGAATCAAAGGCGTGTCCTCCCTTGACATAGGATGAGGACTTCTACATAAAGGGGATGTTAAAAACTGTCTACTTCAGAAGTCAGTAGGAAAGAGAAGATAGAACAGTAACATGCAGAGGCTAGCTGGGTTTCCTATTTATTCTCTCTCATCATACTAGTATAAGAGAGCAGTCAAAGGAGTTGAAAGGCAGGAAGCTCAAAACTGATAAAAGGTAATGTTAGTTCTGACCGTATGTTATTAAATCGATAGAGCTTGCAGCCAGAGATATCACTGAGGAGAATGCTTTTATAAGCTTCAATAATGGGCTGGACATCAACATAGATGAAAATGTTTGCTTCTGAATTCGCTGGGAAAGAGTGACAAGGATCCTCATAATTTCTCCTTCCCCAAGGCATAAAGAGGATATGAGTTGTTATTGGGAACAGGACATGTATTTTTCTATTCAAGCTAAGTGAAAAGTCAGTTCAGCCAAGATGAATCTCATCTGCATTTGAGTAATCTCCTTTGGTCAGAGTAGTATTGATCGTTTTGATATATATGTGTAGTTCTAAATTCTTGCTTTGCAGTGTCTTGTACATGAGACAACTCACTTTGAACTGAAACATGTGGGATTACAAACATTATTTTTAATCTTTTCAATTTGAATAAGCTCTTTTTTGACTCAGCCACTCATTACGAAACTAATTACTGCTTATACTTAGTTTTGATCTACTGTTCAACTAGTTGAGCAGTAAATCAAATGAATCATGCTGCAACCAGCTTTAGTCACTGTAGAAAATACAGTATTTGATAAAATAGCTCAGTGTGTTTTTCTGGATCGTTGTTAATTTTGAAATACACATTCTTAAGCTCTGTGTTAAAAACCAAACCAGAACCCTAAACCAACAAACAAAATCCAGAATATTCTATATGCTAGGCCAATATTATCCAATGTTTGATGTAGTTGAAAGGATTGCATTTACATGCAGTTGCCTTTGAGAAATTTGTTGTATTATGATAGCGTGCTAATCAGTATTTTGGCTTTATTTTAGCTCTCGATATTTTCATTGGAAGCTGAACCTGTGTGTCATTTTGCTCATCTTAGTCTTCATGGTACCCTTCTACATTGGTTACTTTGTTGTGAGCAATATCAGATTATGTGAGTACTTGGTTTACGGCAGTGGGGCTGCTAACTTGAGACTACGCATACAAATGAGAAATAACTTTTCTGAGAGAGACAGACATGTGTTGGTCACTATCCCTGTAGCTCCCTCCTTACTCTGTCTGCCTTCTGGCTACGTAACTTCTCTTTGGAACTTACTGCTTTAGCATGAACTGTTTATTGGGTAGTTAGGAGATACTTTATGTGACCCCAACAAATGTAGCTTTATGGATTTCGACAAAGTTGAGCTCTTTAGAGTAACGTTACTGGAATTTGTTCCTTTACAATTGTAAGCTTGCAGCCAAACCCTGGAACCCTTGGCAAGGCTATGTTGTTCTGCTAGGGTGTAAAAGAAATGAGGCAGAGAAGCTCAATGAATTACTTTTGAGGCAGAAAAGCTCAATAAATTACTTTGAGACCTCTTCCGTGTGCTAACGGACATTTAACCTTGAGCTGTTGATACTCATCGCTCTTTTGTATTAGGCTTAGGCATGTAGGTTGGGAGTATTAAATGTGTAGTGTTGGCTTGAAGATGAAGTTTCCAAGTGTCATGTTCAGGGTCACAGAAGAAAGATGCAGATGAGTGATCCCCTGTTCATAGTGCAGCCCTCTTCATACATCCGTAGGGAAAAGCCAAAGTGGTATGTCACTGCATTAGCTCTTGCAATCGGTGGTGGCTCAGATAGCTTGTAGGAATTGAAGGGGTGCATACTGCTAGCTGTAGCTCTGTCAGTTGACTCCTGTTTTGGCCACCTGTGCTCAAAGCAGCCTTTGGACCAATGTAGCAATTTTGCAAGCTAGAAAAAGCCCTAAAGGAAGAACGTCTTTAAAATACTGTTTTTTTCCTCCTCTCTGTTAGTACACAGACAGAAACTGCTTTTTGCCTGTGTTCTGTGGTTGACATTCATGTATTTCTTCTGGAAGTTGGGGGATCCGTTTCCTATCCTCAGCCCAAAACATGGTGAGTTTCATATCCTTGCTCATTCCTTCCCTCCTGAAAATAGGCTTTGATATCTCACTTTTATGTTGGAGCTATTATTATGTTATCTCAGCTCTACAGTTGGGACTGTAGAAAGTAGTTCTTGCAGCTGAGGGTCTGCTCTGCTTTGAAATCTGCAATCTGAAGGTTGTCAGTCTGACAGAGGGTGGATACATCTGAATTATTTGCATTAGTTTTCTTTCAGTACCACAGGAAAACTTTAGGGAAGTGGATGAATCCTAACTGAAGCTAGGGTATGTAAGAACACAGTGTACTTTTTGAGGACACAAAAACTTCATCTCCACAAAAAGTTGATCACAATTTTTATTCACTTGTTTCTTTTCCTGCGGAGACCAAAGCTAATTTATTTAAGAAGACAATCGACAACCAATGCTTCATCTGCCTTTTTTTCAGTCAGATTATTGTTTTTTGTGACTGAAATCAGATCACTTTAGCATAGGTGGCTGTCCAGCTGACAAAACATGGCAGGGTGTCTAAACACCCGAGCTGTATGGACTGTAGCCAGCAACACATCTGGCAGTGTGTGCTAGCTTTGGTACAGCTTCGTACACTGCCTGAGCCCAGAGGCAGTACAGTTGTATGGTACTAGAATGTGAGTTGGTAAGTCCTGCTGGAAGCCAGAGCTCTTTATGTGCAGAATTAGCTTGGGCATCTCTGCGTTGCAGTGATGGAACCAAGAGTATTTATAGCGTGATGATACTGTGTGCACTTGGGCTAGTTTGGGTCCAACAGAGCTTGTTAGCATGTGCCTAACGGTGCTGAATCCTTCAGGCACCTAAGTGTGCTGAAGGATTATAACACTGTAGAACCAGACTATTTGTCAGCTGGGTTTCCTGTGAAACTTCTCTTGCCCTTATACCCTGCACTGGAAAGTTGTTTGTATATTGTTCTCAACAGGTGAAATTCAGTCAGTTTCACTCAGATTGGTGAATATGTCTGTCTGCATAGATAACGGTCAGCTTAATCTTTCTGCTCTCTAGGAGGCTACTTTACTCTGTACTAATGTGTAAGAGAAAAATTAAAGGATACCAACGGCTGTAGGGTCTGCTCACCCTTTCATCTATGATCCTAAAACTTTCCTAAGAGAAAGTGTGTGTCTGTGTTTTGTAATTGTGTCACTTGCCACTGAACTACAACAGCTAGTATATAGTGCAGATCCCGCTGCCCAGTGTTTCATTGGCAAGAAAAACGTGTATCTGCTTTGAGTTGCAGAAGGCACTTGAGTTGGCAGAATATAATAACCCAATGGGAACTTAGCCATGGGGTTTAGGTAATCCTCTTCAGATCACTGAAAAGGTTCTGGGAAGCTGCGTAACAAGTGCGGATTTCCAGAACTGGTAGTGGGGTGTTTTGTATTTTTAATTTCTGCCTTACAGGATGATACCTCCACTTAACAGTCGTACAGTGCCTTATCCTACCAGGTGTAGACATAAGGTTAGAGCAAAGGATTTTAGGCTTTTTTTCCCCTGCTGTACTGCTAGGGTGCTGCTGTCCTGCATGTACTGACAAAGCTGCTGCAGGGCTTTGTTGTGTGGCGGTGGCCCAATTCAGACAGGCAGGATCCTGTTGTGGAGGGAGACATGACAGGAGTTCATGCTTAATGAGCCCCTCATGCTGCAGTAGACACCTGTAGCGTCTTTCTCAGTGTGCTCCTCCCTGCCCACCTGCATGTACAGTGGTGTGCTGCAGCTGGGGAATTGTGCTGACTAGTGGGTCCCTTTCAAGTACCTGCCCTGGCATCCTGTGTCAGGGGTGCCTTGCCTGGGGATGGTGATGGCGGTATGCTGCAGCTGGGAAATGCACCATCAATCTGAGTCAGGAGTCCTGATTGATCTGCAGTTTGTTTAATAGACCTGAGTTTGGGAGCTCATAGTAGAAGGAAGGTTATGTACTTGGTTGCGTACTAGTATTTTAATAAAACTCTTACCTTATCTGAGTTGATAAAACACTAATTTTATCTGACCTAATTGCAAGAGTAGAGTTGCTGTGAGTGTTATGGGGGAGCGTTGCTTTAACCAGTGGAATGTCATGTCATTTTGAAGGCACCTCTGTTTTAACTGCTGCTGTCTGACAGTGTGTGGGGCAAAAGGCCAGTATATTGTAGCACATTCTGTAGCTGGTGTAAATCTCTATGCAGCTGCACATGACTGGGTGTTTCGGTCTCCCTTTGTGAAGTCTTTTTACCTTGTTTTCATCATTTATTCCCCTTCTCTGAAGCATGAAATGTGGCCTGGCGCTTGGCCATCTCAGCTTTGCAATCATGTAAGCTCCAAATATGCTGCGTGTGGCAGCTGCTGTATAACTAGCTCCCTAAAAAGTGAGTGATGTTTAGTTGCACATGCCGCTGGACCCTGAGGAGACCGCTTGAGGTCTGTGTTTAATGGCTGAGAAGAATAAATTTAACTTCAGTGCTTGGTGTTGGTTACAGCACAGGTTTGATGTTCATGCTGTATTACATGAATATATGTTTTAGAGTCCACTTGTTGCTCTGGTGGAATGCCTTGGTGGTCACCTCAACAGTGTGTGTGTCCACAAGATGGATACTGAACAGCCAGGAGCAGTGTAAGCTTCCCATGCTTTCATAACTCCACTGTCCTACAAGCACAAATTGCATCTGATCTGGAGGGGTCACCTCTAATGACAGTTGACAGGATAGGGCTTCCTCTCTATGGTCCAGACATTGTGGGGCCAGTTTGCCAGGACTAACTGGTTTGGTAACTCTAATCCTGGTTATTGTAAAAGTGGTTTTGTGGAAGATACCTCCTTTATAGTGTCTGATGGATGATCTGTGTTCCCACCTCAGCAAAGTTCAATCACTAATGTTTTATTAACTTAGAAACAGAATGTTGACTGTTAGTCCCCTCCAGATCTGTCTTAAGCGTCTTCATAGCTAGAGTTTCCCATCCCTGTTTTTAAAGCATGGTAACGTGCTTTCTGAGGGAGACTTTCTACCTCTTTCTTCTCGTAATCTCTGTCTGTATTTCATATTACCTCTGGTCATTGCAGTGGGAAGGCAGTCAGATTCATTAAGCAGCTCTGTATGTGTGTTATGTTGTGAAGGCACCAAGTGCAGAGCAGAATGAAGAGAGCAAGGTTACTAATACTGTGTTTTTCCTCTCTCAGGAATCCTGTCTATAGAACAGCTCATCAGCCGTGTGGGTGTGATTGGGGTGACACTCATGGCTTTGCTGTCAGGATTTGGGGCTGTCAACTGTCCATACACTTACATGTCCTACTTCCTCAGGTAACTGCAGCCTTATGAAATATTTTGTCCACCTTCTTGAGATTATTCTTCTGCTTTTCCTGTGGCATTGATTCAAGTTTTTTCGTAACTTTTTTTCTGGATCTAGCTATTGCCATGTCTATATGCTAGAACCATTTCCATTGCTAAAGCATATTCTACTTTTACAGGCTTCTCTCTTGTTTGTTTCATGGGCATGTGCATATTTCCGCTGAAATGGGATAGCAGGCCTAATTGGGTGTCTTCATTTTGCAGGAATGTGACAGATGCAGATATTCTGGCTTTGGAGCGACGACTCCTTCAGACTATGGACATGATTGTTAGCAAGAAAAAAAGGTGAGAAGACAGCAGTAGCATGAAATTATTTGTTTCAAGGATTTTCAATCAGTATGGTATAAGATGGTTCTTGAAATTACCAAAATTATTAGTCCTGTCAAGGCTGCGTGTTCCGGTGAAACAAGTGGCTGAATTGGGTTGAGCTGTGTTGTGTTTCATTCTGGCCTGGTACACAACTTTGTTTTTTTCCCAGACGTGTACTAAATAGCATCCTTTCTTACTGCAGTGGCACAGATTAGGCTTGCAAGACGACAAATTGTAACTCTCTGATGGCAGCTTGACTAGTCTGTAAGATGGGGACATTTCTCTCCTGATGAGTAAGTGGCCCTTAAGCCACTGCAGCTGGCTCTCTTACTGGTGGTTTCAGTACAGCAATTGGTTCATACATATCGAACACTCTGTTGCTCTGTGGCTCTGGTGTTTCCTGCTCAAAGCTGAAGCCAGCTATCGAGCTGGTGGGGACACAGCTATATTCTTGCAAATGGCAAGGTTTACATTAGTTAAATTTTGCAGAATTGCAAAACATTGCTGAAGTGAATGTAGTGTAGTGCACAAGCGTGCCATAAGAACTCTGCTTTTGTTGGTTTAGCTTATTCCATGTACCCCAAGTGAAAAAGCTACTTTCGGAAACGATATAATTTCATTTACACTGGAAAGGTTTTTGTGTGCTGTTACAAATTACATATTATGTGCCTTATTAGTTGTGCGGAATAAATATACCATAGTCACTTCAATGAATTCTCTGAATTCTCACAGCTGTCCCCCAAACTTTACTTTTGGTGCACTAATGTTTTAATAGAACCTTTTAATGTATGACAAGGGAGCTTTTAGGTAGTCTAACCTTGCTGAATTAGTCACCAGCGTGCGTATCTGCTAATCAGTATTAGCATATGAAAGTGTAGTTAAAGCATAACTTTTTTCTTCGCCTTTGAAAATGTTAAGTGGTGAACAAATGTTAACTCAGTATTTGTGGTCATGTGTGTGATGGTAAATAGCGAGGAAAATTTAATTACTCAGGTTTAATTGATTTAATTGACCAGAAGCGTACTAAAATACTGGTTTTGGAGTTGGACTGTTGTGTAGTCCTGCTTCTGACTCTGTGCTCTTTTGTTTGTACAGCGTTTCTGGACCTCTGGTCCAGGGAGGGTGATGTTGGGGGAAGAATAAGGATGTCTGGGACTTACAAATGGCTAGCACTTTCTTGCCTTGCTATGGCCAGGAAATCTTCTGAATATAGCAACTTTCTTACCATTATGAAAAGTCACGTAAAGTGTGTTAATCACTTGGGAATTATACTGAAATTCATGTATTTGTGTTTGAAAAAAACCCAACAACCAAAACCAAAAAAACCCCAAAACTGTGTAGTCCCAGAAATATGCAAGAAATAGCAGAAGCTTGAGTTCTGTAGATTTTGTTCTCTTTTTGCTTTGACAGGGAGCAGCGGCTTGCATAATTGGACTATTTGCTCATATAAAGCAGAACTTAAACAGTTAGAATTATATCAGTCCAAATGCAATCCAAATCATTTGGCAGAACAAGCGGGAATAGCAGTATTTTACAGGGTAGGGCAAACGCTATAGTTCCATAAACTGTCAGTTACTTGCTGGCCACCTTTTCAGTACTACTCTTAACTCAGAACTTCTCAATGCACACAAAAGCTATAAGGCAATAGAACGTAAAGCTTTTTTGTTTTCTTTGCTGATCTTGACATTTCTTCTCATACCAACCCTTATTCACACTGGCTTCCTTGTCAGTAGGAGATAGTTGTTGAAAGTTGTTTTCCGTGATGTGTTTGCACAGGAATTATTTTTCTCTCCTTCCCGAGTGTAATCAAGTAAAGCCTTATGGAAACTCGCTTCTAAGTTTGGCAGGTTCTTTATACTTGTCCTTGCAGGTATGACATAACTAAGCCTCAGGTTTGAAATGCCTAGGTTCTGTGACACCATTGCTTCATTTTGGTTCATGTTAGAGTCAAATCAGCCTATCTGATGTAGATGTATCACCTATCTACACAAGCAAAGTGTGTGGTTTTTGCCTGTGGATCCTTTCTACGAGGTCTTCAGAACTCCTAACTACTGTGTGGGTACAGAGATCCCTGTCACGTCTCAGAAGAAAAGATTTGCCTTTGTATACCTATAGCCTTGTGCTTCACCAAGACATAGCTGCATTTTTGCTGTAATGCTGTGGGTCATTTTGGACGGAACATGTGAATCGGGTACTGGGAGGAAAGCAAGGATTAAAAATGCAATTCTTACATTTGGCAGCTATCAAGATGAATTGAATTGTTCCGAGATCTCTGTTATTTGTAGTCTGTGGCCATATGTGCTTTTATGTGTGTTATGTGGGGTGCCCCAAGGGTGTTTCTTTTGCTGGATGTCAAGGAGAAGTGATTTTTTTTTTTTTTTTTAAATTATACTGCTTATCAACAATCTTGAAGAGGGCTCAGTGCCAAATGTAGCAATACTGGCTGCAGCTACAAGAAAAGGGCCTAAACGCTGTCAAATCATGGATCGCCTTGACAATCCTATGAATAGTTTTCAGCTTAGGAGTGGATAACTGGCTCACAAATTTCAATGGGGAGAAATGTGAGGGAATGAGGCCAGAAGCCAGCACTGCTCATGGGGATTATGCTGCAGTGCACATGGGAGTGTGAGGGACAATATGCAGCTGCTGCTGTAGTGTTGGAATTAGCTTTAGGAGTCACGTTCAGATTGCCTGAAGCATCCAGTGGTTCAGTCCAATAATGGATTTATGTGTTTCTGCTTCATAACAGCTTGTCATGCAGCCCAGTAGTGAGTGACAGCATATCAGAGAGTGCTGCTGCATACCATCCAGCTCTCACAGTTCTGTGGAGGAGGTGGATGTGCAGTGATAAAGAAGAGGTGTTCAAGGGGAGAGAGGAGCATGAGAAGTCTTCCAATTTCTGAACTTGAGATAGCACAGTCATGTTTTGAGGAAAGGAAAGCGACTAATCGTATAACTGAGAAATCCATTTGAGTTTTTATTTTTAAATGGGTTTAAATCCCTTTAAGGATTGAAGTAGGATCCTGAATGGAAGGCTTGGGAAGTGTCTCATTGAATCTTGCTTGATTAGATCTGGGCTCTACTCCAGAGCTAATCAAGATAACGTTATGAAGCGAGATTGGTGCTTAGGGGGAAAATAAAAAAGGGGGCATCTGCTTGCAGTGAATTGAGTTTAACAGTGTCTTCTAAGGAGCTGTTTTTGGGCATTTTTTGGGGTTTTTTTGTTGTTTTGATTTTTTATAAAAATACTTTATTCTTAAGGACTTGTGTTTTCTGTTCTTTCAGGATAGCAGTGGCTCACCGGACAATGTTCCAGAGAGGAGAAGTGCATAACAAACCCACTGGCTTCTGGGGAATGATAAAAAGTGTTACAACATCTGTTGCAGGCAGTGAAAGTATCCTTCATCTGCATGTTGGCACCTGCCTTGGGAGGTGGCTCCAGCTTTCTTCTGTTTTGAAAGGAAGAATGTTAGTTGGGCCAGTTACCAAGCATTTGTGTTTCAACACGTTTCAGCAGTCTGAGCAAAAGGCTTAAAGTCTCCTGGGAGGTTTGCTCTCTAGCACTGTACTGTCTGACCTTTTGCCCAGGGCTTGGACACATAGTTTTACTGTGACACAGTCAGGATTTGTATGCTGCTGCCCTGCCCTATAAATGTGCTGTTGCATGACTGTGGTTGAGGTGTACAGCAGGTCGCAGGACAGATGTGCACACTTATGGTGTCACGTTGCAGATGTCTACCCCATCACATCACTGATGTGGGAGGCAGCTTTCTATTCCAATGTATCCTCTGCTCATAAGACTGACCTACATGCATATTTTTCTCTTCACTTGAAATATGCTCTCCCAGGATGGAGAACCTGTGATGTACTTGAGCAAAACAAAAGGGTTGGCCGAGGTGCAGGAACAATTTACCTAGCCTATAGTTGGTTTTCTGGCCATGTTGGAAAGCTGTGAGAAAAAGAAGGGCAGGAAGCCACTTGACCAACTAAATTGTTCTCATGGTATAGGCTGGCCACTGGTGCTATACCAGTGTGACAAAAAGGTGGGTAGAAACAGGTGAACAAAAGTTGTTCTGCCCATGTGAAAGGGGTAGAAGGAATCTGTTGGGAATTACAAGGGTCTGTATTTCTCTAACTTACAGTTGCCTTCTAACAGTTTCTGCCAGACCACCTAAAGGGTGCAGTTTGCATATTTAAGGCTGAGGACTTTTCTTCCTCTCCTTTCCCAATAGCTGTTAAAATCAGAACTTGGCTATTTGGCTAGACTTTTCATAATAATCACTGATCTCTTGGAGCAATTACTCAGAAGTTTTGTTTATGGAGATGATGTGAGAGTGACACATGACGATGCACTTCAGTGACAAGGGACGCTGATCAAAGTGGAGCAGCAGTCTTCGAGAGCTCTGGTTCTATTCTGTGATGTGTTCCTCAGGCAGAGGAATAAAGAGCTTGTTGCATGACTGCTAAATACTGTGTACTACCTACCTTCTTACATACATTGCACACTACTCCATTGTATCCTTGAGGTTTCTTTGGGTGCAGTATTAACAAGGAGCATTAAGACTGAATCAAAAAACTGAACTGGATCAAAAAAGTGGTCAAACCATTAGATGTGGCCCTTGGGCTGAAGGTAGGGAATGTTTTGTTTTTAGTTAAGAATTTGTGACGTATTCTAGCCTTGACTATGCTGGTTTGCCAGATCTGTCCCTTATCCAGCAAGAAGTGGATGCCCTAGAAGAGCTGAGTCGGCAGCTTTTTCTGGAAACTGCTGACTTGCATGCAACAAAGGTACATAGCAAAGTAGCTGCCCAGATGGGTGCTGGATGCCAGAGTAGTTTCAAAGAGAATGTATGTTAAAAGAAACTGAAAACTGTTCAGCAGGTAAATGTTGAAATGTTGTGATGCGGTGGAGTGAGGATCTGTTTCTTTAATTTGGGGTCTAGATGGCAGTTTTCTTCAGGTTCTATTGGTGCTCCATTAAAATTTTTTGCTGTGGGTGATTGTGGAAATGATACCATTTTTTTGTGTTCTGTTTCCCCTACCCTCCTTTTGTATTTCCAGGAGAGAATAGAGTACTCCAAAACTTTCCAGGGAAAATACTTTAATTTTTTGGGTTATTTTTTCTCCATCTATTGTGTCTGGAAAATCTTCATGGTATGTAAATGTTTTAATGTGTTTTAGGTAGACATATGCAAATGTCACACCCTGCATAGATTATGCTGTACTTGCAGTTCATCAAGTAATGGTCCAGTTTCCATAAAATCCTGCTTTTGGAAATTCTGAAAGAAACTGGCCCTTAGTTGAAATAAAGCTTTGGATCTGTCTTTTTTTATAGAGCATTAAGACAAACAGTTCTTACATGTGTCCATTTTGCTCTTTCTTAGACAATCCCATGTCCCCCTGCCCCTTTTCTTTGGTGATCCAAAGTAAGAGTCATGCATGTGTCTCATGTGTAACAGTGAGGTATGCTTTTCGTTTTCTTGTTTGAGTGTAAATCCATCCATCTCTTACAGGCAACCATCAATATTGTATTTGACCGCGTGGGGAAGACTGATCCAGTCACAAGAGGAATTGAGATCACTGTAAATTATCTGGGAATCCAGTTTGATGTGAGACACTGTTAATTCTTACAGCCTTTTCAGCAACTCCTGTCTTATCTAAACAAAATTATACTGCTGATAGGGAGAGAGTGATAGAGTCCTGAGCATGTGGTTTTGACTTCTGACTTATTGAGGAGGAAGGAAAAATGAACTTTGCATTCACAGTGTTTTTTATGCTGAGATGGTAATGTGGTCTTGCCAGAGAGGCAGTGATTTGCTTGTTTGTTTTGGGCAAATGGAAACATGTTAGTCAACTTGCTTAGATTAATACATTTAACTACAGAGTAATTATGTTTGCTCATGCACATAGGTGTTCTGTCATTTATGCTTTTTAAATATATCCCTGTGAATACAGGGTTCTTTGTGATTGGTGTAAGCTAAATCTGTTTTTCTCGTGTGTTTGGAGTAAACAATTGCTAATATATTTGTGGAAATGTCTGTTATATAAACCTGTCTACAATGTATATCTGTTTAATCAGGAAATACAAAGGCCCTGAAGAACTGGCAGCTGTACAATGTGGTGTAAATGGTGTTAGCATTAGAGATTTAACTGTATTCTTGTTGATACAGGTGAAATTCTGGTCTCAGCACATTTCCTTTATTCTTGTTGGAATAATCATTGTTACCTCTATCAGAGGATTGTTAATCACACTTACAAAGGTAAGAGCCAGGACTCTTACGTGGTTTTTGGAGCAGGAAAGCTGTTATCAGGTCTTTAACTTTAGATGGGACAAATACTGTATAAACTTTCAATATACATTTATGTTTTAAATATCTGAATATAAATACTTGCAGAGGGAGGAAGGGAGGAAAAATACCTTCTGCAGTGTATTTCCCCAGTCTCTGTTGTTGTTACTGTCACGAAGATATGTAGATGTTAAATGAGATGTTAAATGTAAGCAAGGGTTCAAAATGATGCTGTAGCCAGGGCTTATTAGTAAGGTTGATGAGATGTTGATTAAAAGAATTTAGATTGCTTAATTTGAGCTGCTGGTAGGACTGGAAAGGCATTAACTCAAGAGATATGTGATTCATTGTCTTGACCTGGCTTTTGGTACCTAAGCTTAAACTTCAATATATATCGTTACATGACTTTTACCACATGGTGCCACTGGCTTGGGGAGATTCATGTTTAAGACTAAGACTGCAGGTTTCTGAAAGTAAGGTACAGACACCCTTCCAGAAAGTATGCTTTTTATTGTTTTTTTTAAATGAAAAAGTGTTGGGTGGTATGTACCTTTTGTGCTGTCCTAAGGCACATTAGACTTACCCGATTGCTTATTTCCAGTGCTTTTTTTCTTTTTTTTACTAGTTCTTCTATGCCATTTCCAGCAGCAAGTCCTCCAATGTTATTGTTCTGCTTTTAGCACAGATCATGGTGAGTATGTAGAACCATGGGCACGCCTATATAAATTTATGAATGCATATGTATTTGTGTGTGTGTACATATACGCATAATAAAATCCTTGTATGCTGACCCATGTTAGCCACATAGCCAATTGTGAAACAATAACTACTTTTTTAATTTACAGGGTATGTACTTTGTGTCATCAGTGCTCCTGATCCGGATGAGTATGCCTCCAGAGTATCGCACTATTATTACAGAAGTCCTGGGAGAGCTCCAGTTCAACTTTTATCATCGTTGGTTTGATGTGATATTCCTAGTTAGTGCGCTGTCCAGTATCCTCTTTCTCTATTTAGCACACAAACAAGCCCCAGAAAAGCATATGGCCCTCTAAGTAAGGACTGCAGTGACACACTGCTCTCTTGTCCTTTCAACTGCACTGCTGCAACTCCTGTGAACTGCAAAACTTGAAGAGAGCCAGGACTATTCTGTGTGTTCCAGCAGTGTAACTGGCTCTTTGAACTTCCACATGTGTCATCATCAAGCTCTGCGGCTCATTTTGTTAAGGTGCCACAGCTTGAAGGAAAGGACGTGAACATATTGAATGTGAGAGAGTTTGTTGCCAAGGAATAAGGGCACTCCTTGGTACACCAATATCTAGGGGCATTGGAACTTGCATAGTAGGCTGTCTGAGGTAAGACCTCTTACAGTTAGAAGAACGTCTTCATAGAAGGCACCAAGGAAATGTGATTTTTCTTTTGAAAATCAACTCATAATTGGGATTCAGAGGACGGCAATTCTGGAGTTGAATGTTTGAGTCTGTGGAATTAAATAAGCTTTTGTAATATCTCATGCAAGTATCACAGTTGTTTTTTGTCAGCCCCAAAGATTTGGCTGGAAGCAAGGTAGAAAGTAACTAGGATTTGCTGCCTGGTAGAAGTGAAGTGGAGAGAATTTCACTCAATTTCTGCATGGAGTGTATGCTAGTGTGTATCACTAGTACCTACTGTCCTTAGGAGCTGGCGATTAGCTTTCTGTTGCTGAGTCTCAACTTTGTTTTCTCTCCCTGCATAAATGGAACTGAGGTTTTGGATTCCTCTTTGCTAGAGTTAAGTGTGAAGTCAAAGACCACAGCTATGCCTTGTTTACCTTATATGTTAGAATTTGTTTACCTTATATGCTGTAAATTTGGTGTTCCCCACAACCTGTGTATTCTTCTACAGTAGCCCGTTTCCCCTTCTTGATGTAATTCAAGGCATAGAAGTAAATTTTACTCACGTGACTTAAACTTGTAGCTTCCCATAGCCACTCTCCTAGGCTTTGTTTGTTTTAAAATTGTTCTGGAAGATAAATCATAGGTGGTAAGAGTAAGACCTGTGGGGGGGCGGGAAATAGCTGCTGTAAACAATTTATTTCTGTGTTGTCTTTGGTGTACAGCAAGGAGGTAAAGTTTACAGCAGCAGTATTACAGAGCCATTTATGTCACATTCAAAACAATGTGTTGTTGACTTGGAGTTAGACAAACCTGCATGACTGAATTATGTATGCTGTTCTAACTACCATGATCGACAACTGTATGTAGAGGAGAGGGAGAATAGTGCTTAAACATCTTGAGTTATGAATTATGAAGTTGGCTTAATGTTTGAAAGAAATTTCTGCAATGTTGGCAGGAGAAAGGAGCGTAATGCACAGAGTACGTTGGCTCATGCCATTTCACAGCAGTTGTACTGCTGTAAGTATAGCATAGAAGAGTCACCACAGAGATTGGGTTGATGGACTTGGATTAGGGGGACAACTGCCTCTCCTGGGAGATGTGGAGAAATCAGTTGCTTTTTATTAAGAGCTTATCCTTAAAAGGCTAAGATGCTTATGAATCTGTAAAATGTTTCTGCCTTCTGCTGCAGAATACTTACTTCTAGTTATTTAAGCCCTTACAGAAGTAAGTGACTAACTGGCTGCTTTATAAGGCAGAAAGGCAATGAAGTACAATTGCAGTGTGTTAAATGAATGCAAGTTACACTGAAGTGTTTATTTCAGGCAGCCGCATTTCACCAAGAGATCGCAGTCCTTTACAGGCATGGCACTCCTAGGAATAGTCAGGTTCTAGGAGGTGTAGTAGCGAAGAATGATTGAAGAAAGAGGGTTTGGAAGGTTTCTTTTTTTGTTCTTGGCATAGTTTGTCTCTTTACAACTTTGTGTCATCATTGTTGTCGCTGTCTGCTCTTGTAGAGGCAGCTGATTGTGAAGAGGAGGATGAGCTTGCCTGCAAAGGAGTAGCAAATGCATTCTGATTATTTTTAGTTTGTAAACATACTTGATAGTCCACAGTGTTATGAAGGACTCCTATTTTCATCTGCACTGATCATGTACTTGTTTGGATGGCAGAATGAGCCAACAAATGTGATTTTTGTGGTTGAAGCGCTTTTTGTTAAAGTATGTTTAGAGAAAAATTTGTTCAATAGAGGTTTCCTATTGTTTAATTCCTGTACCTGCTGAATTTGCACACAAAAATGGTGCTAACTTCAGATCTGCAAAATGCAGCTTGGTGACTAAGAAACTTTTGAAAAAACTTGCAGCTGGATGTTTGCAGACACGAAAAATGAATGCTAATGAAAAATGAATAGGAGGCAGTACTGGTCTTACTCTTTCTTGTCTGTCTCTTTTGCATGATCAGAAAAGAATCATTTAAATATTTAAGGCTGACTACACAGAGGGTTCAAAATAGCTGTTTCAATCAGAAATAACCTTCCTGCTTTTCTGACTTCTGTCATGCTTCAGATTCTACTGGCATGAAGTGAGTAAAATAATTTCAAATCAGCACATTTCCTAGAAAATGTCATCGTAACCTATCAGTTGCTCTTCCTTCTACAAAATGATCTGTTTTGAAATATTTCACCTGAGCAAAACCCCAAAAGCGGTTTATGTTTTTTGCTGTATATAAGCACTTTTTTCCCTGCACTTTCAGGATTGTATTGCCTGTTTCCCATCTTCATTAAGGATTACTCTATTTGGATTCTTTTATTCCATAAAATCTCTTGTATGTGCATCCTTTTTGTGATTTAATCTTGCATTAAAGATACTCACCTGTATTATGTGTTGGGAAAGGCAGAGTTGTTTATGATAATCCAGCTTCCCTTTTAATAACATGGACTGACTTGTAAAAACCCATGCTCAAGTTAAAAATCCTAGCTCAGGAATACATACTAGCTGAAAAAAGTTCCTATCCCCTAGATGATCCCTCAACATCTACTTAATGCAGTATTACTCACCCTTTCCCTTGGTTCAGGTGAGTTTCTCTCTGGCTCTGACAGATGGTTTTCTGTATAAGCAGGAGGTTCAGGAGTGTCATGGACTGCATCTGCCATAGAGGCTGTGATGGGAATGTTCTGGCCCTGGAAGTATTTATAAGCATCTTTGCTGCACACCAGCAATGTTAGTTTGTCACCACTATCTTGGATTCTTGCCACCACTTTGTCATAGGATTCATTCATCACATTCACCCCATTCACTTCCACCAAAAAGTCGTTATTTTCTACACCTGCTGTGTCAGCTGGCCCATGGTTTTGTACCTGCAAAGGCAAGTTCAAACTGTGATACTAGCATAAAACTTGGAAAGATGATTAACAACTGATGGTTAGCTAGACTATTGTGTTACTGCTTTCCTTACAAGATGGCAAAATAAGCATGGGGAGGGGGAGATTTGTGGGGCAGAAATGAATTGGCAGAGGCGATAATAGACCTAGACATAATAAACATGGAGCCCATCAGTTTGAGATTTAAGATGCATCTTGATATTGATAGACTTCTGTTAGAGAAATGTGGCATGGTAGAATCATGAAGACAGGTGGAAAACCAATTTTCTTATTATTTGCAAATCCCTGTCCAGTACCTTTAAATTTAACTTTACTATGTTTCACAGATTCCTTAGTAATGAGTGGAAACCCTCCTCTCAAGAAGGCTAAAGGCACAGACATAATTTGAGACAGTAGAGGTTTGACTTTTGCCAGCTGTGGAATTCAGAGAAGGGGGGTAGAGCGGGGCGAAGGTGTCTCTTACATTTAGGATGTTCTACAGTCAAAAAAAGCTATTTAAAATACTGATCTAAGCATGCCAGCCTCATGAATAAAAGCAAAAATGATGCAAAAGCTGGATTCCCCTTCCCTCTAGACATCTAACAGAATGAGGAATGTTTTCTGGTGCTTATTTTTTATCTTGGTCCTACAATGTCAGTCTGACTAACAATTACAGCTCTTATCTGAGGGCGCTGGAGAGGAGACTTGTCTTTTGTGGCTTTTCTTGAATGTATTTGCAGGACAGAAGGGAGGAAGCTGTCTGACTACTTGAGCTTTTCCTTGTTCCTCATTCTACATTAGTACCTCATTGATGAACAGTCCAGGCTTGTTCTTGATCATGTTTAAACTGAAGCCAAATCCACTAGGCCCTTTCACCATCTTGCAGATTCTCGGCTTCTGGTTCACTTTCTGCTCAGTGTGCAACTCCATTTTTTCCTCCATTTTAGCTGGAGTTGGATCTTGTGCTTTGTAGTAGTATGAGAAAGGGGAAATTTGAGCCTGAAAAAAAGTGACAAATAAAATTTTGTTAACATAAAAACTTCACTTGTGAAATCTGTATTAGGCTTTCATGCTCAACATGTTTTGTTTGAAACCTTTTTAATGACTCAGACTTAAGCTGCAATGAAGAACACTTTGCTATTAATTTCTGTCTGAGTGGAAAACTACAGTGTTGATCTATGTGAGAAGGGAATTTTGTTACTCGTTTTGTTCATAAATGGTTACAGAGCCACATAGCTCTGAATTTGCTGTCTTAAACTTCTAACCTTTCTTGTGGTGTCTTCAAATTTAGAATTGTTCCAATAGTGCCTATAAAAAGCTGGAAGAGGCCAAAAATTTGGGTGTTTTGTGACTTGCTGTACAAGTGCAAGGAGAGTTGCTGAAATAAGGGTGTATTTTAGACATTTCTTGCAAATTGAAGAAGTGTCTATCAGAGCAGACTGGCTGTTTCATTGCTGCGTGTGTCTCTTCATGATGATAAATTATCAATTCTTAGCAGTAGTTTGCATTTTCTTACCAGTTTATACATGGCGTCAGTCTCCTTATCCACTACCACCAGTGAGGTTTTTGACTCAGACTGCTTAATTTTTCCTACTACGCTTTCATGATCCAGACCATCCACTTGCTCGCCATTGACAGCTACTAAGATATCATTGTCTTTGAGACCTGCCTTGGCTGCAGGGCTCCCAGAATCAACATCCTTGATTACATGAGCTAAGATCAGAAAGGAAAAAAGATTGATGTGAAGGCATATGCTTGGTCAGTTTAAAGACATTAAAATGCATGGCAAAGGCTAATTGTCAGAATTGTACTTCAGGTTGAGAGCATTTCCCTTATGTAGCCCCGTTTGCAACACGGCTATAGAGGACTTCTCCTAGATGACCAGTAAGAAAGCAAAGAGAATGAGGTCTGCAAACCTTGTGCAGGAGGAAACTCTATAGTGAATGTCATGGTCTCTGTGTTAACTTTGTTCTTACCACCAGTATTTTGTTCCATCCGTAGATAAAAGCCATAACCGTTTTTTCCTTTCTGGATCTCAATAAGTCGTGGTTTGAGGGGAAGCAATCTTAGGCTGGCGTTCTCTTTGCTCAGTACCATCTTCTGGCTTGTGTAATAGTGGTCTGTTTCTTCATTTGAAAGTAGAAACATAACATGATTTTCAGACTTCTTTACCTGTGATAGTACATGTACAGTCTCAGATGTCACCCCTTCGACAACATGTGGGAATTGTAGATACTTTGGTAACTGGTGTACTGACACATAGTGGTGTGTAGGTGCTGTTGATGAATGAGCCATAAGGTGTAGGCCATGCTACTATAAGTTGAATTTTTTGTTTTTTTCTCCAGTCAGAAATTTGGACCATGACAAGATCTCGGGCATGTAAGATCCAGCATATATATGAGGAAATTTTCTGTGTTTCATACTGTGTTCCTGACCTCTAGGGAATTAGCTGTAGAATGCCATGAGGGTGTCATACAGTGCCAGTAGAATCCAGTCAGCCTCAGTAGATACTGCTTGGCTTGTCTAGATGTGGAACTCTACAATATAGACATACCATGCCATCTATATGACTATTTTAGATTACATTGATGAGTCAAGTTTCTGTCACTCTTGGTCCTCTTGCATCTCCCTGTATTACTGATTGTGAGGTTTTGGGTTTTTTGTTCAACCTCTCCAACCAAGTCCATCCTTCTCTTACTCCTTTCTAGTCTAATGGGTGCCCTCTTTACTCATCTTAACCAACATCACTCTGCTGCTGATGTTACAGCAGCTCAACAAAACACAGGTGTTGCATGGTTTTGTAGTTAGTAGCGTGCACTGAATTGTGATGCTGGAACGCTGGGGTATGCACTGCCTGTCTCATGGCTCTCTGAAATCTCTTCAGCTCCAGCTGCGTTTTAGCAGTGCCAGTAGTGGAAAGCTGGAAGCCTCATCAGCAATGTTCTTTGCAGCTGAGGCCAGGTGGTGAAATTACTTGCACAGTAATTTTCATTAATTTTGGACTTCTTAACAGGAGAAAGGAGCTACTGTCTAAAATAATGAATTTTCCCTGTTCCATGCTAACTGTATCATCAGAGAGTTCCCCCTCTTCCTGCCCTGAAAACCACATTTCATGACTTGCCCTCTTACCATTAGGAGTATTTCCAGGACTTCTAGGAACAGAGCATGGTTTATTTAATAGGGTTCCTGGCAGCAGTATACTTCGGTTATTTAAAATTCTTTGGCCTTTCTTGATGGCAGTATTCATTCAAAGTCAGTTCAAGAGGCTGCTTGACAACAGAGCCAAAGCAGAGGGGTACTCTGCCGTGTTGATGATACACGAACAGTAGCTTCCAAGATTTACTGTGAAGCATTCAAATCAGCCAGACCTGCCTCCTCAGTAACCCTGATAGGTTGCTGTGAAAGTGGGCCAGAACAGAAGATGAATCAGTATACAAACAAATACCTTTTCCACCACTTCCTCATGTGTGTCATTTTCCACATTTTTTCCATTGATTTCAATCAGGCGATCGTTATTTTGGACACCAGCCTTTGCAGCTGCTCCTTGTGATGAAAGCTCTACTATGAACAACCCCTTCTGTCCTAAAATAAATGAGAACTCATTACACAGGGTAAGTCACTGAAATATGCCTGAATTTAATGGTTAAGGAAACTCAGCACTGATGACTTTAGTGACTCTTGGTCTCTGCTTACATGCAGATTACAGTGGCACCACAAATCTTCCACAAAGGCACACCTATATCTCTTACTCTGTCCTGGAAAAATCACTTCTGTGGGGGAGGGAGGCATTTGTTCACTATCTGCAGCTCAAACAATCTTTCCTTTCTCTACCAAGTGTGCCAAAGAGGCTGATTAAGATAGCAGAAAGGGATTTGATTCCTGTCCCCTCCTGCCTCAATTTGAAGTGAGGAGCTGCTTTTATTGTTGTTTTATACATTTCATAATTTCCTGTGTTTGGAAGGCTTCCATGTTTGATCTTTCAGTTATATTGCATTCCAAAGTATCCTCTTTAGAGGTGATACTTTCCAGAAGACTTCCCTATTCTGTTGACAGGCCTTGGAAGAAAGGCATATGTGGAAGAGGTTCAAAATCCCTTGCTTTCTGAGTGAAATAACTTACAAATCAGGAAAAGTGTTTATTACAGCTATCTAGAACCTTGTGTGCTGATTCCTGAGGTGATTTAGAGGAATGGAACAGGACTTAATGTAGCATCTTGACTGTATATCTGGTATTTGAGCAGGAACTGCAAATTTGGTTTTGATAAGTGGGCTCAAATAACAAGCAGAAAATAGCTTATTCTTTTTATCTCTTTTTTTTTTTAAATCTTTTCTCCACCCCATAAGGAATGTGGTCCTCAGAAAACCATGCACTGCATATGCTGTACAGAAACGGATTAGAGATGGATCTGAACTCATCTTGCTGCTTCTCACTTTTTCTGTTAGCAAGAGCAGTTTGTGTGTCCCTATTGGCACCCACATGTTAATTTTGGTTGCCCCTGTCCCTGCTGCCGTATCTATACACACACCATCTCTTCTCCCCAGGCTCTCACCTTCTGTGGTTTTCAGAGAGAAGCCATAGCCTTTCTCCTCCTTCACTAGGTAGCAGAGCCGGGGTTGTGGAACTGCAGTGATTGCTCCATTGGCCATGGGTGGTGGGGACTGCTGCTCCTGCTGCTGTCCTGTTGACAGCTGTTGACCCAGCTCTTCCAAGTTCACTCCCTCCCTTTCTGCCTTTTGATAGGATGCGTCATCAAGAACAAGAAGTACAACAGAATTCCCGCTGTTCTTGACAATCTCCACCACCTGTAGTGAACAAGGTGAAATGGCAAGCCAGTGCTAGAGTTATCGACCTAAAAGCTCTCCCCAGGAAGGGTTGCACTGTCTACTGTTTTTGTTGTCTCATCCCTCTGCTTAAGCACTGTGGTGGTACCTCAAAGACATTTCATGCTCATGGTGGGTAAGGAACAATGCAGGGAGGTACTCAGAGCAGTTGACTCAGCTCTTGGATTTCCTAGCTGAAGATGCTATAAAAGCTGGAAGAGAAAGCTTCACATAGTGGCTGTGGGTCTGGGTAATGAGGGAGTGTTGTGGATCCCAGACTAAACAGAGATGTACCTGTGCATGTTCCTCCTTGTCTACAAACACACCATTAACTCTAAGGACTCTGTCTCCATCCTTCAAGCCAGCCTTTTCAGCTGGACTATTCTTTTCCACGTTCCGGATGAGATGCCCTGCTGTGTCTTTCTCAATACGCAGGTAGAATCCGTAGCTCTTTTGGGGCTTTTTGGTCACTTTACATTCTCGGGGATGGAGAACAGAAGTCATCTCTACTGGATAGGATGGAAAAGATACGTATGAGTAAAAACAGTAAGCTTACCGAGATATGTTCCCTCTAAATATATATTGAGACAGTTTGCTTCAGAATTCTTGGGATTTTGTTTCCCAGGAAATCCAGCTGTGCAAAGTTGAAGGTAGTTAACAAGGCCTGGGAGAAGAAACCAATCCCTTTTCCCTCTCTCTCCCCACTTTTCTTATCACCCTATCTCAAATGAGGTTAAGCAAGATGCAGAACTGGAAGAAAGAATTTGTCTGCCTGTGATAACATAATGAAAGTTGGGGTGAGAATTTAATACCAGAATTAAGTCTTACAGAGGAAAAATAATGGCAGCACCAAAATACTGGAACACTATAGGAAAGTTATGTGACAAAATGGGATTTCACAGAATCGCAGAATGGTCAAGGTTGGGAGGCACCTCTAGAGGTCATGTGGTCCAACCTCCCAGCTCAAGCAGGGCCACCTAGAGCCAGTTCCCCAGGACCGAGTCCAGGCAGCTTTTGAATATCTCCAAGTAGGGAGGCTCCATTACCTCTCTGGGCAACCCGTGCTAGTGCTCAGTCACTCTCATAGTAAAAAAGTGTCCTTACATTCAGGTGGAGCTTCCTGTGTTTCAGTTTGTGCCCATTGCCTCTTGTCCTGTCACTGGGCACCACTGAAAAGAGCCTGGCTCCATCTTGGCACCCTCCCTTCAGATATTTTTATGCATTGATAAATTTCCCCTGAGCCTTCGCTTCTCCAGGCTGAACATTCCCAGCTCTCTCAGCCTTTCGAATATCTCCAGGGATGGAGACTCTACAACTTCTCTGGGCAACCTGTGCAGGTGGATGAGCAGGTGGGATCAAGGAAGGACCTCATTGTCCTAACCAGGCTTTCCTGTTCTTAGGGTTTTTTTAGCTAAACGAAAGGAAAAGACATTGTACCTGGAGTGTTATTGTTAATGAGTGCAGAGTGTGCACTGGAGGGTGGACAGCAAGGACTGTAAAGGAACTAGGAAGACCCTTGTCTCCACTTAAAAGCTTTTTTTCTTCTAGCTGGGTTTGATATCTCTATGTCTCAGTTTTCATACAAAATGGTGCACTTGCTTTATTTCTGTGTCCTTTAGAAGTTACTGGTAGAATCAGAGTTCTTGGAGCTATCCATGTTTGCCTCTGCCTCTGAATCCTAATTAAACACTCTTTGATTCTGTTATGAAGAGGAGCTAACAGAGCTATTTCATTTTGGTCTATCATTATATGTGAGACTTGGGTAAGATATGAATGCAGGTATTATGAGGTCTAACAAAAGTGTGGAATATTTAGGCATACACCTACTGACGATGTGAATGTGCCATCAGGTAATTACTTGCAGGAGACATAATATAATACTGCCTGGTCTGTGTGGAACAAAACAGAGGAGTTGACAGTATGCTTATCTTGCAATTCTCACATGAATCCTGAAATGACCATAAAGCCTCAATTTGCTGGCTGACTAAAACTTTGCCTCCAAACTTGATGACTTTCACAATGACATGAGATGTAATCAATATAAAAATGACAACGGGTGAGTAAGGGAAGAAATTAAATTTGTTTTAGAAATGACAGGCTGCTGAAGTAACTGCAGTAGTTTGATTCAAATGATTTCTCAATGAATTTGTGACAACTGGAGCAGAATTTCCAGTCAGTGTCTCCAGGGTTCTGTGTTACTTCCCCAGAGAATTAGAGGCCAGCTGGTGAAAGAGTATGCTTGATGCTGGGGACTGCTACCAGAGTGCTATTAGGCAGTGACCTTTGTCCTCTGGAAGTTTTGGAGCAAATCCTCCTAGAAGCTGTGTCAAGGCACATATGCCAAGGACAGGAAGGTGTTTGGGATCAGACAGTATGGATTTACCGGTTTTTGTGATACCTGATGAACCTGATAACTTTACCTGATGAGTGGACTGGCTTTGTGACAGGCAGAGAGCAGTGGATGCTGTTCACCTTAACTTTTGCAATGACTTTGATACAGTCTGTAGTACAGTCAGTGTAGCCAATTTGGTGACATGTACTGGATAAGCAGATTACTAGATGATGCAGAAAATTGGCTGGGCCACCAGGTTCAGAGGGGTTTGATCAGTGGTGTATATAATCCAGCTGTTGGCTGGTTATTAGTGGCATTCTTGAGGTGGTACTGGGGCTGATACCATTTAATATCTTTATTTATGATACGGACAGTGAGACAGAATACATCCTCAACAAGCTGATAGATGATACCAAATTGAGGGGGAGCAGTCAATAGTATTTAGAGGGACCTCAGCAGGCTGGAGAAATGGGCTGACAGGAGCATCAACAAAGAAAAGTGGAAAAAAAAATAAAAATCTGTATCTAGACCGTGCACAACAATACAGACTGACTGTTGGCTGGCCAGAAGGCAGTGTTGCTGGACAGCACACAAATGCCCAAGTTGAACATGAGTTAGTGGTGTACCTTTGCGGTGAAGAAGGTCAACTGTATACTGGGTGGTATCAGAATGTAGCCAGCAGGTTACAGTGCACTGCATAATGCTGCTTTTAATCCATGAAAGCTTTACATGCAAAATTATTAGGATTGTAAAAAGGAGTTTTCTAAGGGAAGAGGGGTTAGAAAAAAGGAATTTCTTACCTGTATGTCTATGTGGAGCAGCCTTCACAGGAATTCTCTTTTGCTGTCCCTCCTGTGGCTGTACCTATAAGTAAGGCTGGACTTTGATTGGGCAAAGGTTGATTTAAAAGATGATTTATTTAACCAAGTTTTACTGAATATGTTCAACACCTTGATAAGCTGCCTTGTCCTTGCCTGCAGAAGTGCTAGTCACATGCATTTCTCAGCAGCTTTGAATTTTGTTCTACTGATAATTATAGTCAAAAACTCAGTCAAGGAGGTCATCCGAGGCAAGCTTGATCTTTGCTCTGGGCAAGAGCCTTCTCCAGCTGTAAGAAATGTCTTAAAGGGAGCAGGTTTGAGTTGTGGTGGATTGACCTGGGCCAGCAGCATTTGACTGCAGATCAAGAGGTTATTGGTTCAAATCTGTGCACTCTGTGTTGCATGCCAAAAAAAGGACTGTGATGGGTTAACCTTGGCCAGCAGCCAGATGCCCACCAAGCCGCTCTCACTCCCCTCCTCTACAGGACAAGGGGAGAAAATAGGATGAAAAAGCTTGAAGAATTCAAGATAAAGGACAGTACCTGGGAGAGATACAATAAAAAAATGGGCTTGTGATTGAGGGGTGGCCCTGACTGTTGAAGACATCACAATGTGAAACATGCACTGCAATCAAGTGACCCATGTGACTAAAGTCTCCCTGGAATAGAGGGAGGGAGGTGCTCTGAACTTGCCATGGCAAGTGCTATGGGTTTACCATGGTGGAATTGTCTACTGGGTGACTGGAGACATACCCTGTAAACCATGCCATTGTTTGAAATGCCATCCTGGGCCTTGAAAGTCAAGTTCTGTGTCATGGTACCCCAGAAAGAATTGAGTCAGACAGTGCTACTCATTTCTGAAATAACCTCATATACTCCTGGGCCAAGAAACATGCCATTGATTTGGTGCATCATGTACCCTATCACTCACAAGCCTCTGGAAAGATTGAATGATACAATGGACTGTTAAAGACTATGCTGACACCATAGGGTGCTGGGGAATGGAAGCAGTGGGACGCAAATTTAGCAGAAGCCACTTGGCTGGCTAACGCCAGATGATACATTAACTGCCCTGGTTCTGCCCAAACAAAGCCCCTACATACTGTGGGAGGAGATGAGGTCCCGTAGTACATATAGGTAAGTGGCTGGGAAAGGCAGTGTGGGCTGCTCTCCCTTGCGGAAAAGGAAAGCCCATTTGTGGGATTGTCTTTGCTCAAGGACCCAGGTGCAGTTGGTGGGTAGTGCAGAAGGAAGTGGAAATCTGGTGTGTACCCTGGGGGAAAATAATCCATGATTTGACTTGTATGATACAGAAAGTAATACGGCAGGAATCACCTGAACCTATGGAGAATGAGACTCACAAAGAACCATGTGAGTGCAGTGCTGACCCAGCCCAAGCGGTCTTGGTGCTCAACAATCCAACATGCTGCGTCTCCTGCCCTGAGTGATCTCCTTGCCAGATAGGACCAAATTCATCGACTGTTCTTACAGACATTTGGGTGAGGGGGAGCATGGAATTGGGGGATAATGTCTGTATATATGTCAAAGGACAGTGGTTAATGAGGATGTATAAACCTGACTATTTGATGTAAAGATGGTTTAAGTATGTACTGTAAGTTGTAAGTGTTGATAAGAAGGAATTTCAGGAATGAGAGAATGAAAAGGTTTGAGAAGGATATAGAAATTAAACAATGTATGAATGGGACAGAGGATACTTAGATGTATTGGGTAATGTGTGACCTGAGCATGATGTGAATGGTATGGAATAAGGGGTGGAGTCACCCTCACTGGAGGTGTTCAAGGAACGTGTGGACGAAGCATTGTGGGACATGGTTTAATGGGCATGGTGGTGTTTGTTGGTTGATGGTTGGACTTGATGATCTTACAGGTCTTTTCCAACCTTAGTGATTCTGGGATTCTGTGATGCTGAGAGATTGTATGGGTCTGGCTGGGATGGAGTTAACTTTCTTCATGGCAGCCTGCATGGTGCTGTGCTTTGCATTTGTGGCTTAGACAGTGTTGATAACACACCACTTTTTTGGCTGTTGTTGAACAGTGTTCGCTTTCTCTCAAGGCTTTCTCTCCCCCATGGCCTGCCAAGTGAGTAGGCTGGGGATGAGCAAGAGTTTGGGAGAGGACAGAGCAGAGACAACTGACCAAAGGGATATGCCATACCATTTGATGGAGTGCTCAGCATTAAAAGCTCAGTGAAAGGAGGAGGAAGGCCAGATGTTTGTGGTTATGGCAGTCTTCCCAAGCAACTGTTGTGCATGTTGAGGTGCTCCTTCCCATGAAGTAGCTAAAGATCTACCTGCTGATGGAAAGTAGTGAATGAATTCCTGTTTTTCTTTGCTTGCATGCGCAGCTTTCCTTTCCCTATCAAACTGGCATTATCTCAATCCACGAGTCTTCTTGCCTTCCTTTTAGTTTTTCCCCATCCTGCAGGAAAGGACTGCAGGAGTCAGGGTGGGTGTTTGGCTGTTGGTTGGGTCAACTCACCGCAAGGCCATATCTTATCTACTGGCCATAAGCATGTGCAGGATATGCTTATAGACACAGACTGACCTGATGGTGTTTCTAATAAGGGGGGAAGCCTCCAAATTTGACATTTTGGTTTACCAAGATACTTAATGAATTGACCATGTGAAGTTCTTGTTAAAAAATCTCATTCAGTTTTAGAAAGCTTTAAAATGACTTATTTCCCTCATTAACTTGCTGTGGAATTGGATTATTAGAAACAATACCTGTATTTTCCTTGGCTGTCTGCTTCAACTGTTTAATTCAAAGGAAAGGTAATAGAAATAAGCATAACCTAAATGTCCTGCAACAGAACAGTCATTGATGTTATAAAAGCCTTACTGTAATCCACTTACTCTAAGTGGACTTGCAAGCCTGTTATGACTAGGAGTTGTTCCTCTTTGTATAATGTACAATCTAAAAACCTAAGTAAGTAAGCCCCAATGTTGTAAGCACCAGTGAAGTCAGACCCTGCCCTGTCTTCTGCTTGCAGTTTTTCAGAGCAGTGAGACAAAGACTGAATGAGGAGGGACGTAGAGAGGGGAATCACAGTGGCTCATAGTGTTGCAGTGAAGCACAGTGCAGACAGGAACACATACAAGGATCTCAGGTCAGCATACAAGGAAACAACACAGCATTTGAAGCAAGATGTATTTTTTTTTTTTATTGTAGTGCCACTGTGATAGTCACTTAAGATCATTTTGGGTACAGACAAGATTTTTTCAAGAATAAGGTGCTACACAAATGTAAAATGTTAGCAAAACATAGAAACATTCTGTGTTTCTAGAAGGGAAAGTATGGTCATGTTCCAAATGGGAAGTAGGTGGAGGCTCTGCAGCAGTTTCAAAAGGCTTTGAAAAGAAGGTTGAGGGAGAAAGGTCTAGCAGTCAACAGACTACTTAAGCTTCTAGCATGGTGAATTATGAAGCATTAGTAAATACGAGTGGCGATGGGAAGGTTCTTTGAGTTGAAGCTGGTGGTTAGCCCTAGGGCCATGAGAGGAGGTTGAATGGGATGCTGATGACTAGGTGCAAGGAGGTTGTGTATCTCCATGTGTGCTCAAGAACAGGACTGTGCGTGTCTTACAGCTGATCTTTGCATCTGTGGGGCCAAGGTGTAAATTGTATGGAAGGCGTACTAATTCATCCAATGCTGACAAGCCCTTCAAATTCAGAAGTTCTGTCCTTCCGCCAGTAGAATGAAAATTGTTTAAGAATGGAACAGAGTAAAGGCAGTTTGCAATATCTCCTCTTCTGGTTCTTGAGCCTTTTGGAAGTGTCCTCAAGCATATTCATGCAGCTACAAAAATGAGGAACCTAACTAAAAAAAAAAAAAAAAAAAAAAAAGAGGAAGAGATCTTACCTTTTAAGACTTTGGGAAAAGTGATAAAACCTGGGAAAGCCTCTGAATTCACGGTATTCTTATATTGCAGGAGTTGGCCACAGTGACCCAGGGGGTGTGGTTCTGTTAGCACAGGGTGTAGACTTAGGGGGGTCTGCTTTCTCCAAAGTACGTTCCTTTTCATCTATAGCCTGGGTGTAGTAATATAAGGATCTTTGTTCCTATCTTCATTGCATTCCCCTGTGGATTAACATTTACAAAATATTTTCAATCATTCTTTTTGCCAAAGCTTTTCTGATGTTTGCTTAGAAGAAATTCTGTGATACTTACCTGTGTTACCAAAAATTGTCAGAAGTAAGCATTTTCATTAGTTGTAAGTGATCACATAGTTTCCTCAGCATGTTGGTAAATGGAGAGAAGCACCTGTGTTCTTAACTTTGGTACTTGCTAGGATCTCTGGCTTTAGTAAATTCACAGGTTTTGGTAAGTCCTAGCCTCCTTCCCCCAAAGCAAAAACTTCCCACTTCCTAGTGCTTCCAGTAACAGCACTGACTGTAGAGATGTGTTGGTATTGTCTCTCTGAGCCACCTTATTTTGATCCTCTGGAAGGCTTTCAAAGAAGTTGACTTGAGCACATAGCAGTAACAGAAAGTGCCTCAGCATCCTTGTCCACACATTCTTTGTAATAACCTGAAGAGCTGCCTAACTTGAAGGAAGGGTGAATGTGTCCTCTGCTAGCAAATGGGCAATGGTGACACAAAAGGTAATGGTATTTTTCCTACTTAGCATTTGAAATAAGATGAGAGCTGTGCTGCACACGCTCTAGTAGCCTGGAACTGGGGGTACGTGTGGCTTGTTCCAGAGTCTCACAATGCTGGCAGAGTGCTCCAGAGTGGAGAGAGCCAAACCTGGTGCACTTGGTATTGTGCTAGGGCGTAGCTTCAGTAAGTGCTATTTACCAAAGTCTTGCTCTTTGCCAGGAAGTATGTGGCCCAGGTCATCTCCTGGCCCTGTTTTGGACACAGATATGAGGATAGTGTGTGCCCATTGGTGCCAGGATGATGGCCCTTATTTAACTTACTTACTCACATCTGAAGAGTTCATACACAATTATGTCTGAGTTCTTTTTTTTAAAGAAAAAAAAAAGAGAGAGAGAGGAAAAAAAAAAGATGTAACTAGCCTCTGGATCACTTGTAATTTTTTTTATAAGCAGTCTTATTTTGTTTTTTTTAAATTGTGACTCACCAAGGTTGTGTTAAGAGGTGGTGAAGAAACTGCTTTCGTGGCTGTTCCACTGGATGAGAGGAGTAGAAAACAGAGCTGTTAAAGAAAGATTGGTGAAGTAGGTCTTTATAGCACAAGCATAAAGTTACAAAGGTCAGTCAACTAAAAGGTGCCTTTTGTTATTAAAACAGTTATACAAGGAGTCCAACCCTAAATTTGAATGAATATAGTTCATCTCTTTGGTTCTGAAAATAAAAGTTGTGCTCAAATGATATGTATCACTGCCAGCATTGTTCTATTGACAAAAGGTTTATGTGAGTGTTTTGCTGTAAAAATACTCCCTCTCTTAAATCCTTATGATGGTGACTATACCTATCACAGCTGAACTTTCTTGCCAGGGAGCATGTACATCCCTTAAAAATCGATGTAATGAAGATTTCTAAATAGTGCTTGTTTACCTATATTGCTTACTGTACACTTGCTGACCACAAGCTCACTAGTCTCCTTGCAGTGCCATCCTTTTCTTGGATTCATAACAAACTACTTAATGAAAATTCATTTTTCAAATGCAGCGTGTTGAGAGAATACAGGCTTATTCGTGTCCTCTGCTGACTCCAGCTGGGACAATCGTAAGGCTGTCCCTACTCCCTGCAGAAAATGATGTCCCTACAGCTGAGTTCCGGAAAGGTGGTACGCCTGGTCTAAGCCACTGCAACCCAATGTATTAACAAGAGGCAACACCACTTTCAATTTATATTAATATGCAAGACTGTGAACGGTGATGGGTGAAGGCTGTGATTCACAACCTCTGTCAGGTAGAGATGTGGTCCTTGAGGAAGTTGCTGTTCCCATCTGTGGGGGCAGTGGCCTCTTCAGCTCAGTCTTCCTTCCACAGCTAAGTCTGACAGGGATTGTGAATCAGAGCCTTGGACTGTTTTAAGGTCTCCTTCTGCAGAGTAATACAAAGGCATATTTTATTTGTTCTTGCATTTAAGCTGTTCAAAATCAGTACAGCCCTTTCCCTTTGCCCCTTATTTTGCCAGTGATGGTTTTTCCACTCTAGTTTGGCAAGTATTATATAAAGCACCATGTGATTTGGTAACAGGAATCTTTGGTTCACTGAAGTCCTCCTTAATGATGAGGCAAAGTCCATTTGAGCTACCAAATGAATATTCATCAGTCATCCTGCACAAGGCCAGGTGGTAATGAATTCTTTCTCTTCTGGTGACCACATAATCCTGTTACGGTAAAGAGAGGGGGGGAAAAAAGGGGGGGGAAGCAAACAGGAATGACATTGCAATCCTGCTGGTTTGCAGGCTTGCAGAGGAAGGGGAGAATACTCCTCCTTCTAGTGTTTTGGGCTTATGTCTTCCTAAAAAACAGGGCAGGGAAAAAAAAAATCATTTGCTGTCCCTGTGTTTGCAGCAAAGAAAAGTATTCCGTTATCCCCTGGACCTGTCAGTGAGGAATTATAGTGGCAGTCCTCTTCCCCCAGGCTTTTCTCTTTGTGCTTTGAATTCTGAATTGTCTTCCCTAGTGACCTTTTTACTGGGGAATATAAACTATAAACAATGCTTTCTTCTTTAGCTATTCAACAAATATTCTGTATTGATCGTGAATTTGGGCTTTTAGATGCAGAATTTTTTACAGACTTAACTGTGAGGTGTGTCTGTGCAGCTTCTTTTGCTGTCGTGTCAAGTTGAAATCAATGTTTAAAAACTGGAAATTTCTGCTGAAGCAAAAATTCAGAGGTCTTAAAAATGAGGAATTATGTGAGTAAGTAGACTTTTTGGAGGAGCTATGTGTTTGTGCATGGTAAATGGCTGTACGCATGTATATATATTGACATGCATGTACAGCAATTGGGCTGTCTGCAGGACTGTTTGGATAACAGCAACTGAAGTTGATTTGATTAATGCTGCTCCAATGGCAATGCCTTTGGAAGTCTCATCCTCCCTCTGGCCCTTGTAACTTGTGGGAAGACTTTTCTTTCCAGCCTCTTCTGTTGGGCATTTTCTGGTTATGTATTTCTTCGGTTCTGCCTTTTGATTGCTCTATCATTCAGTAGTCTTTGGACATGCAAGGTGCTGAGACATAAAAAATGATGTTATAAATCTACTAGTCTGGCTTTTTCCATTCAGCACATGGAACTTCCTTTTTTCTAGGGTATGTACTCTTATAAAACTGTTCTCTTCTGATCTGTGAAAGAAGAGAGTAAGTTACTTAGATCTCAGTTGCATGTGCATTTCTTGGCCTCTGGAGAGGGATTTCTGAATTTGACAGTAGACTGTGTTCCTTTTCTTTTAAGCTTTTGAAATGTATAAATAATATGTACTATATCTACTTCACTATTCTCTTCAAGAAGCACGAGGAAGAGATGCTTATACAATTGCTCTAGAAAGCATATACTCTTCCTCCAAAAATACAGCTCTGAGAGAGGAAGTATCCAGGCCTAAGGCTTTGACACAGCAAGTGTGAATCTCTTTCTCTTCCCATCTTCTGTTCCTCTTCCTGCTGCCTGTGTACCATCTCGTGTGTCGTCCCGTTCCCCCCCCCCCCGCCCCCAAGTCTGTAATCCATCCAGGAAATGTCCCTAATTTCTGTATTAACCTCTATATTATTGAGTATTTAATTTCACTTTGTCAGTAAAGATGCTATTCTGACACTTCATTGCCCCAAGCTCAGGCTGAACTGATGTCTGAACTGATGTCTGGAGGGGTAAGGTGCATTAGCCTCAGCAAATATCAATGATGTTGCTTCATGGAATCCAGGAAAATTATTTTGACTCTTCTCTGTATGCCAAGGACCTAACTTCTGCTTCAAATTTCTTACTGGGTGCATCCACTCTTCCTCTACAAGAAGGATTTAAATTGGAATAGCATCCATTTACCTCTCTTTCTGAGATCAGTGATCGTAATGGAAAGTCTGAATGTAGCCTTGAAGGCAAAGAGAAATACAAACTTCCTGTAGAAGTTTCCATCTTCTCGGTCACCGTATATTTGCTTTTGTGTTGGGGGAACTATTATGTTCTGCTCTGATGAGGCTTATATGATGCTTATAGAACTGTTAATAGAAACATGGGTGTGGATAATGCCTGTTCTTTATTACTTCTTGTCACTTTGTGGCTTTGAAAGGCTTGTTATCTGTTATCACAAAAAGGAAATGGCTACTGCTATGCTTGGCACTGCAGAAATGCAGAATGCAGCCCTTTTCCTGCGTAACCATTGAAAACCCTTATTATAAGCTTTGGGAGCAATATAAATCTAGACACTATTTGAAACCAAGATTACTTTCATATGAGAAAAAAAAAGTATAAAAATAAATTATTTTAATATCGTGTAAAAGCCAGTAGAGTTGGTTATGAGCTTACATTTATTCATTTAAAATCCCTTCCAAACAAGCAACAGATCCCACCAGAAATCCATGCCTCAGTACTAAGGACAGAATAAATCTCCATAAAAGGCATACATGGAAATATGGTTGGCTTGGTTGTAAGAGTAAAACTGGTTTTGGTGACAGCAGAGCTTGTGTCCCTGATTTCAGCTGGAAGATGACACTCAAACTTTCAAGAAAATACTCACCTACATCTTAACTTTTTGCCTGTCTTGAAGATCATCCTGAGTGACATGACTATATCTGGGCCTAAAAAACTAAGTGATCCTGAAATGCTGAACTGGGTTCAGAGCTGGAGCAAGCAGGACATGCCTTCTCAAGAAGTAAAGACCAGAGAAGGAAAAAGAAAAATTGTGTTATCCACAGACATAGCTGAAGTTACATTAAGCTGTTTCCTTGGGCAGGTCATCCAGAGGAGGAAGAATTTAAAGATTTATGTCACTGGGTAAGCCAGCATAAGCCTGAATGAAACTCATGTGTGTGACAGTAAGCTCTACAGTATTTGAGTCCATATAGCCAGTGACAAGATAACCAAGAAGTTAAGCAGAAGTAGTTTATTTTACTCTCTTGTGCTTTTTGCTTCGCATTTGCAGGGGGCAGTTGTACTGTTACCTTTTGCATTTGTCTGTGCACAAGAGATTCCCAACAGTCCTCTAATGATTTCCTAAACTTAAACCACAACTTGTCACTGAGTCAGACTCTCTTGTGTTAATGGCTGTATTTTAAGCTGCTGCTATGTGATTTAACTGTCGTACCTCCTTTAAAGCCCACCGTGTCCTTTTGAAGAAGAAGATGATGGAATAAGAACCCTCCGTAATTGTGTTTAGTGATGGTAAGGTGTAAGGAAAAAGTAGCTAATGGTCACTTAAATCAGGTAGGCTTTTATATTAAGTAAGGGAATTGAAACTGAAGAATGTTGTAATTGTCTTAGATTCTCCTAGGGTTAACTTTGTGAGTGGTGATAATCTGTTATATTAGTTTGAGGGTTTAATCACTTGACTCTATTAGTCTGTTGATTCACTGTAATACTGTGAAGTTACATGTTTAATCAGCTTAGATAACAGCAGAGCGTTGATTTCTCAAGGTTTGCTTGCTTTTGTGTTATTTGATTGACGTTACTCATCTTACTATTTTGATTTTAAAAAAACAAATTGCATCTTTTCATTGTTTGGTGCCTGGACCCATTCTCTTTACAGTTACAGAATACATATATCTTGAGGTACAAATTTATAAGCTCTTTGTGTTCTCTTCAAAATTAGTTCTAAATTGCTCCACAGCATGATTAATAAAAATAATGATCACTATGGAAAAAGCCTTATGTTTTAATTCAGTATAGAACTCTTGGGTTTTGATTTTTTTTTTAATTATTCTAGATATAAGAAAGTAAAAATGACAGCCCATTTGTCATTTATAGAAGCCAATGGATAAGATGTATAATGATGAAGCGGTATTCTACAAAAGCAAACCCAGCAAACTAGGTCTTAAACTGAGGTAAAGCAGGAGAGTAAAAGGGTGCCTTTTGGTCATCACTGAGTTGTAGACCAATGCATACAAAATGCAGTCCTGCCATATGATCAGGGCAAAGACAAGCATCTAGTACAGAATAGAAGCAGGACTATTAGAAATCCAGAGCATCTGGTACACAGCTGTGTCATGCCTGTTCCTGGTGCACTTGTGTCCAAAGTGGTAAAAGAGCAGTTCCAGACCACCTAGAAGATACATCCTTCACCACAAATTTGATGAGGACCAGGCTTTCCCACCATCTCATTTAAAAGCTGAAAGCTGGAGTTGTCAGGATTTGGTTCTATGAAAACTTGGTAGGTCCTCTGAAATTTCTGGAACCTCTGTTGCAAATACGGAATATGGTATTATCTAGTTATAGATCAGTTGCTGTGAACTGCTTAATCTGACTTGGTTATCTTCTGTATGTGTTTTTCCTCATGACTATACTGTTTTTCATTTATAACAGATGATTTAGATGAAACTGACTGTACTTTCTCTCTTGCTATCTGAACATGATTTGCATACCACTAAGACAAATCCTGGAATCTGCCTTATTTGAAATTTTTCTTTCATTATCTTGGGTATGTATATGTGAAAGTGATAGTCCAAAGCAGCCTCAGGACACTTTTTTTTCAAGGTATGTATTTCTCCCATGTTGCCTTTTTTTTAGTTAAACAAAGTAGGATGAAAGTATCAGGATTTCAACAGCTCAAATCTATCACTGGTTTTATCTTTTGATTTTATATAAACACATACAAGACCTGAAAGCATCTTTTCTTTTTCTTTTTTTTTTTTTTTTTTCATGAGGGGGTAGGTTCCTAAAGCAGGAAATACATAGGATACATGAGGACACTGGAGAATATATTGTCTGATCTTGTGATCTATGTTTTTCCTAGCTATGATATATCCTTGCCTTGCAATCTTGTAATGAAAATTTGTTAACTGTTGTATTGAATCTGATGGATTTACTAACGCTGACACATCTGAGGAGATCTCACTTGCTTTAAAACAAACTGGCACCTATTCAGATTTAATCAGCAAGCAGAACTTTGCTACTTGCCTTTTTTTTTTTTTTTATGGTTGAAATAGGGTTTTTTTTTCCTCTTTTAAGGCCTGTCTGAAATAACTCGGTGGGCATGCTACGGGGTGTTCCATTGCACCCTCAGTATTCTCCTATGTTACTCAGCTCAGATGCCTGTTGAGAATGTAGGCACAGCTCACGGTCCTGGCTTGAAGCCTCCCTAGGACTTTCTCAAACAAAAAGGCTGTTCACTGCCCTCTTCCTGAGGAGAAACCTCAGAGACACGTTCAGTCTTGTTTGCTCGTGAATACGTATCCACAGGCTCCACTGTGAAGGCTGAGTAACTGGGATTATGCTCCACTGACAGACCTGATGCTGAATGGACTTCAAAGAACACATTGCTTGCTCCACAGGAGAAGTGATTGCTTTGGGATTGGCCTGAGATATGAGAGAAAGTGGAAGGAGAAGAGCAAAAAAACCCAATCTTGCTTTGCTCTCTGAATTGTGCATGCTTTGTGAATGGCTGAGGTTTGTGTCTGAGCTCTCATGTCAGCACTTTTCACGGATGCAGTGTCTTCTTAAGGAAGTTTGGAAGCAACTCTGGAAACTAATGGCTTTGCCTCACAGAGAGCATACATTTCCAGTAAACGTGTCTGGGACACTGAACTATTTTCTGCTAATAGCAAGGATTTTGATTGCTTTAATGAGTTGCCATAGGCAGGGAACTGGCAGCTTCGATTATTCCCCTTACATTAACCACTATGCTCTCTGCATCTCAAAAGCTGTTAAAAGAGCAACTGAACTCACGCTTCTCGTCTGCACTCTGAAAATGAAATCTGAGTCTTTTAAGTGTCCAAAAATTACTGAGTCATCTAAGGGAGGAAATGTTAGCTAAGCTGGCCTTAGCTGGTAAAAGCCAATAAAATCTCCTGGTCCTGGGTAGCTGACCCATAACTGAAAGCTTGACACCAGAAAGTGTATGGGGTCCCTTTTAGAAAGCCCATGAAGAGCTGAAAGATAAGAACAAGTGAAGAATAGATATTGCAGTTAAAATAACACAGAAACCAACCAGACATTCAACTTCTTGCAAGTACAGCCTACACAGGAATTTCTTTGCAGTATAGAAAAGTGCAGATAAACGCTTGGTTGTCATTTTCACTCCCACCATTTTTCTGTCCTCCCCTACCAAGAGGAAGATCAGCGCATACCCAAAAGGACTGATTTAACTCACACAAGTACAATCACTGGACGATGTGAAACAACCAGAAGACCTGCCATGGCTTTCTTCCATGTCTTGGTCTAAGGTGGTAGGTGAGAGGCAAAAAAAGCAAACCCCAAGCAAAGAAAAACAAAGCTTTTGATTTTTGGTTGTTTTATTTAACCTCAGATTCTTTCAAGGCATCTACCCATTTGGCAAATGGAGGTCAAGCAAACCACTCTCGTTTTTCTCCTTCCCAGCAGCGTGCCAAGCTCTACTTGCTGGTCTGGCACTTAGAGACATTTCTAAAAGACAGCTTTGTTTTTCTAGGGGAAAGGAAAATCTATATTCTGAGGTAAAGAAAGAAGCTCTCTTGCCTCTTAACACTAGTCTGAAACAGGAGGATGTTGTGGTAAGCGTTTTTTTTTTTTTCTTCAGAATGTCTCTATTTTTTCCTGATGCCCACATCAAAATTCTCCTACTTGGAGTACAAATACAGTAACATTAGTAACAAGAATTGATTTTCCACCCCACCCCCCCCCATCATTGAAAAAGAGATGCCAGTAGCCTGTTGTTCTGTACATTCATTTTAATGTCCTGAGACAGTTTGCTGGGACCCAGGCTCTTGCCTGTGCTAGCCAAATAACTTGGAGCAGGTGCCCTCTTGAGGAGGAGAAACAATTACAAAGGAATTTTGCTAGCTTTCAGGAATTTGTTGACAGTTGTTCAATTCACTGTAGACTGCAGCAATAACTGTGTGATTGTGTTCTAAGTTCTAATTTCCAGCTGGTTTAGCTAGTGCCCTCCGAGCCTTAATAAGCCTGTTGCCTGCAACTTGAGTTTACAGATAGTGCGTGTGGGTGGGTGTTGTGGCGTCTGTTGTCTTGTTGGGTGTTGTTTCGTTTTTTTTTTTTTGAAAGGAGGTATGTGCTTTCATGTCTCTGTCTTATTTAAATGCAGAGTTACTCTGTCATTTACAAACTCATCGCTTCAGGGGAAGGTCTGTGCACTTTTGACTGCTCAGTAAGTGCTAGGGCAGGCTTGCAGTACCAAGGTAAGCGATACTACCTCTCCTCTGTACCATGAGAAGAACTCACGGATAATTGCCTATGACTTTTTTCTTCTTTTTCCTTTTTTAGTGCAGAAGATGACTCCGATTGCAGGGTTCCTCGCTAGGGCCGGAGGCAGCAGCCCCATTCTGGTGTTCCAAATGGCATCTCTGGCAATGCTAGTATCAGGTAAGGAGAAGCCCTAGCAAGGAAGAGCATGCTGTTGGCATTTTTTTAATCCTGTTTAGGAGTTACTTGGTGTGTCTGAGAGATGCTGTCTGGGTTATGGGAAAGAAAGATTATCTATTGCAACAAGCTTCCAGCGGGGCATGCTCTGCATGATGTTTTTCACCCTTCTGTTTTCTTCATGCTGAATTTTGCTCAGGGAGCTAGGAGGTGAAATCTGATCCCCCCAAAAGCAGTATTTTGAGCCAATCAGTATTTTTCTATTATCTTTCCATGGAATAGTTCAATATTTGATCGAAGCAAAAACCTTCAAGTTGAAGAGAAAAAAACAAACAACCTGCCTGAATATCCCTCTCCTCTGATGCTTTTGCTTTCTTTTTTGAAGAAAGGATGCTCTTCTCATCTTCCATTTTTATGAAAACAGCAAAGCTTACAGACAATATTCTGTTCGCATAATGCCTTTGCTGCAAGTTCTGCGATAGGAAACAGATTTTTTTTTTTCCTTTCATGTGAGGGGAAAAAATACTGTTTTTATTGTGGTACCTGTTATCCTGGGTGCTCTGTGCTTATCTGGAGGGTAAGATAGCCCCTGCTTTCACAGTGCATAAACAAATGGAGAAGTATGGTGAGGGAGGGGGAGCTGGCCTGGCACAAAGGTCAGTTCCGTTAATGTCTGTTCTCTTCCACCACAGAACACAGTATGCTGGAAATCATTTATGCATCTACCACGAAATACCTGGAAGAAGGAGAAACGCTGAATTTGAATTGCTTCATCAGGCATCAGCAGGATCAGTCATCACAAATGGAGGCTCACTGGTATAAAAAAACGAAGAAGCAAAACGAGGCTGGGTTTGGAAAGGAGATGGAAAGCTTGTACCTCTCACAAAACTCAGACCCCATGGCGAAAGTCACATCCTCTCTGCTTCTGAAAATTCAGAAAGTCAACCAGTCAGACAGTGGCCACTATCAATGCAGGGCCAAAATAAATAATACTGTCCTGACTGCTGTGGGCCACTTTATTAGAGTGAATGTGACAGGTAAGCTCTGTGTGTCCAGGAGCTTTCTTGCAGAGGGACTTGGGAGATCACATGGTTGTCTCTGAAGCAAAATTTCTGCATGATTAAAAACTGTGTTCGTGAAGACATATCCTCTCCTCGTAGGGTGTGAAACTAAAAGTCTCTCTGTCTGTGCATGCTAAATGCAAGACTGACATGTGAAAAATATTGGAGATTTGTTTTAGATTGGCTGTGGATCTCTCTGAGCTAATGGGAATAGCTTCCCATGGGGTTTCTATTCCAAGCACCATTACCAGAGCTGAAAGGAATTGGGTGGAAATGTGTGTTTAGTCTCAGGTTAGATGCAGGTCTGCCCCAGTTCACCTAGCATCTGTTCTGGGTTTATAGCCATAGCTACATTCACAGATGGTAAATTTATTTTCTCTAAAATGATGATCTGTGTGTTTTCTTGGAGACCTTTGTGTATGCAAACAGTCTAACTTACAGCCCTTTGAATTCATTGAATTCCCTAGACCTCAGGGAGGATTGGTGCTTAGAGGGAGTGGGACTTGAGATACGGCAGCCACCACTGTGAATTTTTTTTTCTTATTGAGGTGAATTTTTTTTCTTTTGCTTCATTACTTAAAAGAGAAAAAATACTGTGCAGAAAGGCTGGGAGGGCTGAAACATACAGTGGCGGTGCCCTTGTGCAATCATTTCTCTAGAAGTCTTTACTGATCATATGGTATGGTGTCCTCTGCTTGTGCCAAGTGACTTCAGCTCCAAGCCTCCAGCAGAAGGGAATATCTATTTGGCCTAACTAGCCGAGGTTCTCGTCTAGTGGTTGTGATGGTGGTGGGCTACTAGAGCTTCGTAGGTTGGTTCTGATCAGGGGCAGGCTGAGAAACCAGCTCATGTTCCTTCCAAGCTGTTCTCCCAGCTTTGTTAAGATGTAGGGATTATATTAATCTTTTGCCTTCTTAAAGTTTTCTCCAACATATTTTGAGTAAAAATAAAATAAAGTTAAAAAAAACTTCAGTCACCTTTTTGCCAATAAGTTTTAAGTAAGGAAAGCTGCAGTTCTGCAGACTTTTATTTGCATGTTGGTCATTGTTATATCAGGTATGAGAATTGTCAATACCACAGAGAGTACGGAGGGTGACCTGGAACAGAACAAAGCTCTGAGGGTGGATTCTGAGCTGGAGAAGATGTGGGCTGTGGTTGTGATATCCTGGATAATTGTGTATGCCCAAGGTAAGAATATATATATGTGTATATATATATATGAATTTTTTTCTGTAGATAGAGCTTATGATTGATTTTATAAAATCACAAGTCTCTCAGGTGGATTTCTGGCACGGGCCTTATATTTAATGACTCCCCCTTTCCCATTGTAATAATTCCGTAGAGGTTAGTGGGCTAAAACTCCCTAGGCAGGAAGGTGAAATGATCCTAACTAACTTGCATTAGTTTTGGTTTTAAGCAATTTTGCAGAAGGTGCAGCTGAGCTGGATTCAGGTCAACATCCACAGAAGTCACTTGGCTCAGTGTCCAGTTCCTGGTCATGCCAAAATAGAGTGCACTGAATGAACGCAGAGCCATTGTTTTATGGATTTCAGATGCCTCCTGTATGGCCTTTTGGGAATATGTAGTTGTGCTAATGTGACATAAGGTATCCTGCAAATTAAATACTGAGCCTGAGCTCAGGCAGTTGATTTAGATGTGTGAAAGTCTCTCTCTTCTTGGCCAGATGACCCCTCAATATAACCTCTGAGATGTGGTCTTGCATTAGTCACTCTTTGAATAACCTTGTGTTTTATTAATTTGGATAGGTACGTTTTTGCTCCTGGACACCAGTAGATTTTTTCTTTTTTTCCTTTTTTTTTGGTGTGTCTATGTGTCCATCTTTTTTTCCAGCCAAGGACTCATAACGAGAAGACACTGTTCGTGAAGTCTGAGCTGCTTTGCTTAAACATTATAATATTCCTGAGATGCTGTAAGAACAACTTCATTTCGTTGCACATGATGAAAGTCTGGGATTCATGTTGTGTTTCATGGCATACTTCAAGGTTTGGGGGACTTACTTCTGGACTTTCTGGTACTGGTTCATTGGGATTATTCACTTTGCCTGCTAGACCCATCTATGTCCTAGGCGAGGAAGAAGAATTTCTTCATGCCTTTTCTAGTCCTAGAATTGAAATTCTCTCGCATTTAATGTTAGCTCTTCCAGATTTTGCCTTCATTCAGGCAACAGATTTCTCAGCGTCATGCTCTTTGAAATGAAGAGATGGTTTCTTTCCAACTGTATGTTCTGGGACCTGCCTCCCAGGCAGGGATGTTTTCCCTTTCTGCTACAGAAGGGGATTTCCTGGGTTCTTCTCTCCTCTGAAATGTCTTCTGACATATTTCTAGCCTATCCTCTGTGCTCTTCAATTTTCTCTGAGAAAGCTTGAGGCCTTTACTCAACTCTCAGCAGTATGAGCTTGAGTAGGGGGATGCATAGGAAGCAGAAATGAAGTCAGTGTCAAACTCACTGTTCTGCAAACAGAAACCAAAAGCAGGCACCACGTTTTACCCTAACTGTGGGATGTTTTGAAAGGCTATTTTGTCTATAATTTTTTAACAGGGTTGTGTCCCTCTCCCCTTTTCCAAGTATTTATGTAAATTTGCCTTTTGTGTAAGGGGTTCTCTCTTAGGAGTTAAGATTTGGTACCAAGTGACAAAGGGAAGATGGTTACATCGGTATCTGTTAGTATATTTGGGAACTCTTTCTGTGGTTACTGAAGCTTTTCTGATGAGCTCTTCTGACCTCTGCCATGTTTTTCATACTTGGGCATGTGAGTAATGTTTTTGAATGTCAAAGCAGACACATATCTTCTAAATAAATAAGTGAAGTGATCATTTATCTCCTCATTGCTTTGCCAGGTATCTGATTGTTTATCAGCTCTGAAGGGCTGCAATTGCTGCTGCGGCTTTGTGAGCCTTTCCATCAAAGGCAGCCTGATTTTGAATTCTTGTCGAAATAAATGTGTATGTCACATCTGACAGAACCAGCTGCTTAAAGGGCATCCTTGATGCTGAAAAGCAGTAACAAGCAGTATAGATGTCTCGCTAGCTGGGGGAAGGGAGAAGCAGGGGCTCAGGAAGAGCATTGTGTGGTGCTATGTTTTGGGCTCCATTGAGCCAATTCAGACTGCAGATATTTTTAGCACTATTCTTTGGCAGGCAGCATGCTGTAAAATTACACAGCAACATGATGCTTCTCCTGTAGGTTGGTGTAGCTACATTTCCACCTCCTGGCAACTCTAAGGAATAGCTGAAAAGAGACTAAGGAGAATTATGTTTTTGTTTTTGAGAGGCACAAGAAGATGAAGTAGGAATTTTGAAGAGGCACACCTCTTGGGCTCAAAGAGATTTTTAACTCTTCATAGCATGAAATACTGAACTCTGTATAAGCACAGAAGCTGTTTCCAAATAGTTTGCTTTGTAACAACTGTGAAAATGAGTGCTTGAGCTGAAAGGTCATAAATACAAGGTGCTTGCAGCAGGACTGTAAGTAATGAGACACCAGAGAGACATTTTATATTGAGGGAGGGAGCATGAGTGTATATCCATGGTAACTGGGAAGGGACACGAACACACTTAGTGAAACTCCAGCCTCTAAAATATATTCTGTCATATTAAAGACGACGATTGTTATAGAGGTGCATACTGTTATGGAGGACACGTAATCAAGACTGTAGGCATTCTGCGAGGTAAGTGCCCTTCAATAATAAGAAAATGTTAATTTTCCCAAATAAAAATCTCTTTCACAATTCAGGATGACCTCTCCCTGTCTTTGATAACAGTGTGGCCAGAGGTGGGGTTTCTTTCAGGAGCTGATCAGAAACCTATAATGCCCATTTCTTGTTCTGTGCCAGGTTAATGCCATCTGCCTATTTCACAGGAAAGACCAAAAGTCCTTTTGGTAGCCACCTCAGAACTGCCCTGTGTGAAGAGGAAAAAGACAAGTTTGAATAGATAGTGAAGTACATATTTCTAGAACCTATAAAGAAATGTAGATTGCTAGTCCAAAACTTCCAGATGAAAATGTCTTTTTCAGTGAAAAACTGATTTTCAAGCTAACTGTCCAAGTATGCATTCAGCCAGGATCCCTTATGGGCATAATGAGATCACTGTTCCTTATGCCCTCATTAAAGCCATCTTGGAGAAGGTTTGTAGCACGTGTATGTAAGCCTAGTTGAGTAGAGGTGCTGGAGTCTGAAGTATTGAATCTGGACTTTGAGGTAGTTTTCTTGGTCGTTCAGTTGCAGGGACTCCCACGTAAGCTGCAGTCAGCATCCACAACTTACTTTCTTTCACGTGACACATTGCTTCACTCAGGAAAATCACCCTGTTCAAAGGGACTTGTTGAAAGCCTCTATAGTTCAAAGGTGCCTCCGGTGTATCCCTCTGGATGCATCTTTTAATTCCTTTAGCCAGAGGCTATTTATCATTACAGAAGTCATAAACTAGCTCTGACAATAAACCATGTAGAAGCAATGTGCAATCCAGATTTCTGGTGATGGAGACTTTGCAAATGGGCCAGATAACTTTTCCTGCTCTGGAGGAGGGCTGTGAGGTCTGCAGCTCTTGGCTGTCCAAGCAGGGAGCTGGGGAGGAAAGGAAGTGAGGAAAACTGGTGGGGCAGCGCTGATAGGAGAGCACCGTTTTGCTCTCCTATCTTCATTTTGAAGATAGCTGCTTGACTCTGGACCCCAGGGCTGAAGGCATCCCCTGTTCAGGTGGGGAGGAAGGCGGTGGGGGAGGCTCTGCTTGGGCCACACCATGGGGCTGGACGTCCGCTGTGGGGTAAGTCTTAATGGCTGCCTGATGGTATAGGGGGGGGGGGGGGGGGGGCGGGGGGGCGCTGCCAGTGGTGAGGGAGTGAGTGCTGTATCTGCCTGCACAAGCTGGGCTTTTGGGGAGTTGCACGCCCTGGCAGCTGCTCTACTGAAAAGGGTCCACTTTAATAAGAGTTATACGGAAAATGGTATATAATCAGCGATGCAACCTCATTAGCTGAGCATCTGCAGGTACCTTGTCACTTGAGTGCTCGGCTCTAAAAACGTGTGCATAATGTTGTGTCTCTATATATTGATTTTTATAAATATATGTAGCAACATGCACATATAGACACAGCCACAGAACAGATACATTTAGCAAATCAAAATGTTTTACATGTAATTTAAGTGGGTCCTTAGCTGTGCACCACGGCACGGGCTGTGCAGGCCTGAGGGCGGGGGGTGGGAAGAAGGCTGTGGTCCGTGGCATGAATGGGTGCAGCAAAGGCCTTGTGGTGGGGAGCAGGAGGCTTCCTGAGTCTGCTTCTGACGCTTCCTGCACACTCCGTGCTCGTTGACTGGTTTTGCATCTCATTTCCCTCTCTCCCACTTGTTTTGTAGTGCCTTGTCTCAACTTTTCACGCAGCACCTTTGGACATTGACTAAGGAGCCGAAAGTCCTGATGTGCACACTCTCCCAGCCTGGAGCAGGCATTGCTCTGCTGCCCTGTCCTCTGGAGCTTCTCCTCTGGGCTGTATTTTAAGCCACTCTGGGAAGATGAGAATGTGAAGAACAACTTTTGCAAGCAATGCCCACAATCCCATGACGGCATCAACGTTTGTGGGAGCTGACCTGACTTCGTGTCACATTTTCCACTTGTAGACCGCTGGTTCACAAAAAGGGTGGGTAGTTCAGGCAGCACAAACTGGAACGAGGACATGCCACAGGACTGGGCTTCCCCCAGCAACTCTACCCTTCTGCATCATACTTCCTTCCATTGAGCATAAAAGCTGCCAGAAGTGCTGCTAACCAGTTGCAATACAGAAAAGAAATGGGTTGAGAAGTTTGACTTGAAACCACTGTGTTTTCTAAACCATTAAGTGACGCAGAACTATAGGTGTTAACCTGGCTCACAAGAAAGGGAGTTTATGACAGCAAAGAAGCCTGTATGGTGAGGAAGGAAACAGGTAAAGCAGAAGCATCCCCTTTGGTTTATTACACTGCACCAAAAGATTGTAGGCAGTGATAAATGCCATCCTGTCACTGGTGTCATGACTTGAGTTTGCACTTGAGAGGTGGGAGGTGTAGTTTTTTCCAGTGTAGATATGGGTTCCTATTTCAGGTATGCTTTGTTACACAACTGATTTGTTCCACTTGATGTAAAAATCACAGAAATGGAAGCCACTAAAAAAGAACTGTTAAGCCTTCTCCTTTGCCATGTGATAACAGTATGGATTTCATATTTGGAAGTGTTGATCTAGCTGCTCTGCAAACACAGAAGAGGAGACAGGTTTTCCTTCCTGGGAAAAAAAAAAAAAAAATTAAAAAACCTATATCTGTGTGATGAGTCTGAGGAGGGCCGAGTATGCAGCTTCTTGAGGCTGGAGTAGCTGACTCCCAGCTGTCTGTTGGGGGTTCCTGGGACTTCCTGCAGGATGTTCAGAGCTCTCCATGGGAGGAGGAAGCTGTAGCTTTCAGGGAACATTAGCTTCCCTGGGGTGAAGGAGGAGGAACAGTGAACAACTGAAGGAGAGAGTAGTCTTGTGGTAGTCTTGTGGCTCTACCCTACTGCCTAAACCATGGTCAGTGATGCTACATATAAGATTGACTGATCGGTGAAGAAGGACCACCTGGGATTTTATTTCTGCTACACATCCGTTCTGCTGTTATTTCTGTTCCTTTAAAAGTGGAGGTTTGCAGCTTCTTTACATGCAGTTCAGGATGTGTGGTGCCACTCAGTCACATTTGGCTGTGGAGTGGGAGGCCAATACCTCCGGCTGAAAGATGGGAAGGAAACTTTCATCCAGGGAGTCTGAGATACATACCGATTCTTACTGAAGTGTTTTGGGAGTTAAGTGTCCACCTATAAACTACATCTTTTCTGTTCATCTTTGAATACTTGTATGGGAGACTTTTTCTTGGATTATCCACAGCTCTGAAGGCAGTAACTGTACTTACAGGTTGTTGGTTCCCAGGTTCTTCCTGGGACACCAGCAACAAGGTGCAGTAGTCCACAAGAGGCAGGAATTAAAGTAGCTAAGGTCACAAACATCTCTGTTGTAGATGGATTTGGTTGCTGGAGTATTGGGATTGAGTGAGAAGCCCCTGAGGTTAACGACACACAAGTGGTAAGGGAGTTCTGTAGGGCCAGGAGCAGAAGTTGCTGAGCACAGCCATGCTGGTCCAGTGACTGTGCAATTAGGGGGAAATTAGCTACAGTTAAAGAAATCCTTTTTCTTGGTCTCTGGAAATTGCAGTGTAATTGCCTCTGGACATTTTAACCTGGAAGTGTCGGGTTTTAAAGGCTTCACTCTCAGCAGTGCTTCCCCCCATATGTTTGCTGACATTGATGAGAGCCACAGATGTTTTATACCTGGAAAAGTCAAGCTGTTAGGTACATGGACAAGGGTTTTTTCCCATGCAATGAAAAATGTAAAGTAAACGTCCTCTTTTTTCCTGAAAGGAAGGGAACAGGCTATCAGGAGCTGTTCTTATTCTCGTTCATCCTTTGCTCCTGATTTCGGTTCCCAGCAATGGGTTACAGTGCTTTCTGAAGAGGCTGGCTGCAAGGCAGCTACAGATGTGAGGTGTACAGCTTGGCTCACGTAATAACTTCATGGGACTAAACTATTTTCTAGATGGGCTGTTGCTAAGAAGGTAAGTATTTCTGAGAAGAGAAGAGATGCCCACCTGCTTTCTCGAATTACAACTACTAAAGATAACAAAAAAAATGGACAAAATACTCATCTGCTGTATGGCATTTTTATTATTTTTTCCCCCCAGGGGAAAAAACCCACTTTATTGTAGTGCTAATATTAGTATTATTCCAAATATTAATATCTTGATGAATTCAACAGACACCACAAACCTCTGTCCTGCTGTGGAGGAAGCTTCAAACCTATTTACCTTCAGTTACATGTTACCAAAACACTGTAATTTTACAGTTGTTTAGTATAACTTGTTCATAATTGTTTTGAGAGCTCCTTCTATTAGGCTAGTTCTTTCCCTTTCAGAAAGCCACGTACCCTCTATTTCCCAGTTTGTAGAGAAAACCTTACAGTTTTACATATTTGGAACTGAAAGAAACTGGTCATGAACTAGATGGGTTGAACTTTGTACCTACAAACCACCTGTGGCTTCCACTGATGCCAGCAAGTGTGAGGCAAATAGGGAGCCTGAGAAGAAAATGCAGTGTGGGGGTACAGCTCCTCCAGTCGCTAACAGTGCGAACAGTCTTCTGCTGTGCTAGTGCAGGGCTTCGTGGATGCATTTGCAGGGCTGGGGTATCTTTCAGAGAATAAATATACCAGGAGGCTATAATGTCAAACCAAAGGTCTGTTAGCCCAGTAGCATTTGCAGTGGCCAGCTGCAGATGGTTAAGGAAGACGGCTAAGAACAGAGCAAGCACACAACCTCTCCTCTCCCCCCAAAACTTTTCCGTTTCTGAGAAGGAACAGCTTTGGGAATATCTACCTGCTGCCCCTTTTGATATGATTTATTTTCCTCCCAGGGCGTTCAAAGTCGTCCTCTATTTTGTAACTTCATTTCCAGCAGAGGGACTTGAGGAATTCCCAGGAGAGGACCATTGCTCGGGAGCAACAGCGGCAGCAGTTGAGCCAAATCAGTCCTCTGAGCGGTGGCTGCAGGCTGCTCCCAGACCTGGTGCAAAACTCTTTGCAAGTAGTGAACAGGCTGCACAAAAATAGCCCGGCACCCGGCCCCTGAGATGCACGGGGAATGCGGACACACAGACATGTCTGGTGCTACATTTCTTCGGGTAACTCTTACAACTCAGGTGTCTAGCAGCTCGTGTTAAAACTTTGAGGGGAAATGGGAGAGCTGCTAAAATTGCCATTTGAATTGCTCCAGTTTTATTGCAAATTATTATTGCAAATGCCTTATCAGTAGGTAACTCCAGCTTCCAGAGTTTCCCATGCTCAAAAGGACAGCTAAAAGTGGGGGCTGACCTGGAGATGTTGAAAATGAGGCATAACCAGCATCCCTCACTTCAGAAAAGGTGTGGGCTGCCTGCAGGCTTCTGAGTAGGTTGCTGTGTGGTTGGCAAGTATTCAGTGTAAGGGTTCCTGGCCTCCTGAGCTGACAGCCAGCCCTGCGTAGGGTGCGAGGACTCGCACCTGCAGAAACCATGCCTCCCCCTGAGAGCTGTGTAACAGAGGAGCATGGCTTTGAGGCGAGGCCTTGGTGGCGAGGTGGAAACATTGAATGCCTTGTAGTGGATGGTGCTACTGCATGAAGGCTCTGACCATTAAAAGCGTGGGTTTGGATTTTAAATAACGTAGCCTTGCTTTGAACAGTCAGTCTTTACTGTTACCTTATCCTTGTACACGAAGTGGGAGAGTTGACACAGCTTTGTGCAACTGCTTCTTCTTCTTGCTGTCCCTTCCAGCGCTCCCCTGCCCAAAGACACCAGGTGTTATAGAGAACAGACTTTTGAGGCAGGGTCTTCTCTACCCTTTACAATGCGCGTCCATTGCAAAGCAAAGCCATATTTTGCTGAGTTAAGCATGGGCATGGCTATGTGACATAGTCGTTATTTTTCAAAGGTTGTGGTGATGACTGATGCCGTGATTGATACCTGGTTCTTTATGATCTGCACTTTTTCCTCCTTCAGATGGTGTTAAAATATATTTTCATTATGTTGGACTTCTATTTATCCGCTGTTAAGCTGGTGCTTTGCATAGCTCAAGGCTTGTAGCTTCTGTTTGATGTGTAATAGCAGACAACTTAAGGTTGTGGTTTGTTCTTCATGTCAGAAAGCAGTTTGTTTCCCTGGTTTTAACTGTGTCACATCCTCTTCAGGGGAGTGTACAACCATGTGGTTTGTTTTCACTGAGCTCTTTCGGAGAGGGAAGAGGCTATGTCTGTCTGAGAGATAAATCAGCTGCGTGTTAAGATCCCAGGAGCGTCAATGAAAATAGATTAATGAACTGTACAGCTGAAAACAGGGACTATCTGGGATGGACGATCCTAAACTGAGATAGTTCTCACTTCTTTGTAACTATATCTGGGCCCCTCATGAGGGGATCTCCGGGTACATCTCTGCAGTTCTCTGGTGCACAGGAGCCACCCCGTAAGCAGCCACCGGGACTGGTCTCCCCGTTGGACCGGCTGCGTGCACTAACATCTCTCTTCTCATCCCCAGGACAGCAAGTATCGGAAGACCAAAGCACGCTGGCACTGCTGCTGTTCATCTCCCGTGCTCCCGTGGTCGGAGGGCTCTTCCCCAGGCTGACAACCGGGTAACTTTCCTCCAGCCTCAGCGTTCATTGGGATGAATCCGAGCGTGAGCGGTGCCGTTCTCCAGCTGGAAAGCTGAGGCTAATGGAAGAGAAGAGTGACGCACATATTGCATAGCCTCGTGCCAGCCACCGCTGTCAAGGCTGAGTAAAATTTTTAATTTATTTTAATGTAGTTATTGAGGCGTTTTAATTCCACCAAAGGAAATAACACAAGACAATCTACAAATATTCAATTGCTACTTCTAAATGAATTTGATTCAGCTGTGCTTGGTTTCCTCTTTTTGGGTTTTACTTTGAGACTTACTTTCCGCTTACAGGCACAAGTGTTCAAGGACTGTGAACCTTAAAAATTGCAGTCTAAATTCTGCATTTCATACATGAATATTTACATAGAGTAATATAATCTGTTCTTTCTGTAAGGCCCCATTTTTAATCACTAATGCCTGTTCTTTTGAGCAAATAAACCCCATATATATGAGACTTATATGCATTTTAAAAAAGATAGCTCTCTGGGACAAGTTCCAATATGACAATATTCTGTTTATGAATATTTATAGATCCATCAAAATTGGTGAATACTGAATTTGATGATAAACACTGTGGAGTTTTTTTAACTTTTGAAAGACACTGAAAAATTATTTGCAAATTGGGTCAAATTCAGTACATAATTATGGTCAAAAAGCGTATTTTCTATTTTTGGTTTAAAAAAAATCTCAAACTTTCAAACTTTTTGACTGAAAGCAACTTTTGCATACATAATTTGTCCAAATTGCAAAAAAAGCCTGAACTTTTTGACAGTATTGAAAAACATGAAACAAAAGAAAATATTTCATTTGTGGGAAAGGTTTTTAAGTGAACAAAAATTAAATTTGGGAGTTTTTTAATGTTACGTTATGTTTTTTAAGAGTCACGTTGCCTGTTGCATGTTAGTAGCAGAATACTGATCACTGTGGTTGCACTGGCATTGTTTCCAGGTTGCAAGGAAAGCTTTTCATCCAGATGCATCAGTGTTTTGTTAGAAGTATGCAGAAAACCATCAGGCTGTAACTGAATGCGCATACGTATCACATTGTGTTTAAGAATATACTATTGCCTCTTGCACTTGGCTCACGAATGTGGCAGCATTTGTTCTTTCTGTGCCACAAGTATGGCAGTGTTCTGGTTTTTCTTCTGTGCACCAGGTGTCCTCACTTGCTGTATTTTACATTTAAAATGAAATTTTTAATGCTGCATAATTGAATCCTGTTACTCTTACAGCAATTGATCCCAGATGAGGATTTAAGTTTCTGTGTGCACAGTGAACCCTGGCTGCCTTTCCTCCTCCTCTCAGCACATACTGAGAAGCATGCTTGTATTTAAATATGGGTGCGAACAGTGCGTGATCTAAATAGCCCAGAAGGAAAGTCCTGTTGCAACACACATGAGATTTCTGAATCAACCATTGCACAAAGATATTTGCTTGTCTGGTGCATCTTGGGTTTTGACTTGGCAATGAAAACAACTTATCAGTATTTCCCATGGGATGGAAACACAATTTTCCAGTCATCTCTAGCTGCAGGTGACTGATTCAGAAAGTAAAAGATTAGAGATACAAATGATGGCATAAAGGAGAGAATGATGAAAGGTCTGCCAAGAAGACAATTTGAAGGAATGCAGAGGCAAGTGATGGAAAATGAGATAGCTTTATGGGCAGGCTACAGGGAGCCTCCAGACAAAAGTGCAGCCACTGATTTCTGACAGTAACTTCAGAAAACTGCAGTCAGGATATGGCTCCTGTAGTGTTGTGGAAACAGGCAGACACTCCGAGACCTCAGCTTATCCCCCCGCTGGTTGGGGGCACAGCAGTGCATTGGTTGTGAACCTTTCTGCTGTGACAGAACCAGCACGAGTACCTACTGCAGTAGCATGTTCGTCCTTGAGACCTGAGCAGAAGAGGTTGGGAGTTTGACTGTGGGAATACATATGTATATTGTTCAGTACAGTGTAGTACAAGTTTGCCATGCCAAACTTGGGTCATTTATGTATGATATCTGACGGTACAAAAGTATCAGCGATAATCTTAGCCAAATCCATGTTCAAGCAACAGCTGAATGGGTTTACATCAAAATTGTCCACTGAGAATCACATATATTTTGATTGGAAGCTTTTGCATAGCATGGAGTTCTGCTTTTTTGTGTGAACCAGAGAATAATGTGTTGGGATGACAGCACTGTCTCAATCTTGCCAAAAAGGAGCTAGCATTTTATAAGATACAGTTTGTTAAAAAGTATATGTAGTTGTAGAATAGCCTAAGTTACTAGGTGCCTCTGTAGTTCACTGTGTCTATGAAAGCAGGAAACAAACTTGCATGTTTTTGATCTTTTGCAATAGGACAGTTGCCCTTTTTGTTTTGCTACAGAAGTGGAGTTACCCTTCAAGAAATTAAAAGCATGTAAGCGTTAGGAATAATTTCTTTCTCAAAGAGTTAATGAAGTCTAGATCCTAACTTTTCCTATACATGCTCTTACCTTGATTTTTTCAGAAGGAGTTGTAATGTGTGCATGTTTGCTCTTGCAAAACCTTTTTTCTCATCTCCTGCAGGTTAAGTCTACAAAGCGGCAGTAAGAGGTCTCTAGCTATCTTTGTGCTAGCTATCTGGGCATGAATAGTGAGCAGCTAGAGATGCCTGTAAAATGGTATCAGAGATCCTGGATTTTCAAAACTTGTTTGTAAACACTAGTGGGTTTTTTATTTTCAGAACCCTTTTTGCTTTACTTTGTTCAGTACAACAATGTTACTTGACATGGGGTCTTGTTTAGAACTTCTTTTTTCAAAGGGAAGTTTTTACTACATGTTCTCTTTGTAGGGATTTGCACAACAATTTGTGACTACATGCCATTTTCTTTTCCTTCACTTCCTGCAGTGCTGATTCCTTCGGCTAAAGATGGCTCAGACATGGGCAGTTCTGGCTGCACTCCTTTTCTTGCTAATCAATCTGGTTGAAGGGCCAGGTAAGTAAGAAAGATCCAAAACTACATGCAGCACTCTTTGGTGCTCTGTATTTCCAACTCACCAGTACACTGAAACTTTGCAGTTCACCAGGGGAAATTTTGCTTATTGTTTAATGTGAATGCAAAGAGTGATGTCCCCTCAGCTGGCAAAATAATCGTGTGCCCAGGGTGATATACCTGATAGGAATCCAACACAGATCATCGGAAGACTCATCTGCTGTTCAACTGGGACAGTGTCAGAAAAGCTATGGTTTCTGGTATCTACACATGCCCCTTACTAAATATGCCTTGTAAATTACTGCACCAAGTGATCTTGGGTTTTAACCTTGTTACAGGTATATATTCCACTGCTGTCCCTGGTTTTACTTGCACTTCAACGAAGGTGCCTAATTCAGTAACACGATAATTTTTTTAAAAAGTAGTTTCCTTTCCCTTAAGGGTGAATCTTGCCCTCCCCATCAGTTTTCAAAACCCATATTAAAGTGATAGAAATCTGTTTGTTGCCTAAAAAAAGATGGAGGACTTGCAGCTCACCAGCATGCATCACATACCTGCACAGTGTCCACAGTGGAAAGGCACCATCTCCACCGCATTTCCAGAGTTCAAAGAGTGACAGCAGGAAGCTGACCTGGAAATTGAATACTATTTACATGTGTCCCCAAGCCTTCCAGTACAGTATGGAAGTAGAAATTTTTAAGTGTGATGAAGCCAAGAGTTTCCTATGCTTTGACAATGGCTGTAGCATAATTTTTAAGGTCTTTTTTCTTCTTACGTAGCTTACAACATGGTGAGTGTGGAGGCTGGTCATGAGGCTGTGTTGAGTTGCCCTTACGTCTCCAAGGTGTCTTTGCTAATGGTGACATGGAAGATGAAATGTAGCGCTTGCTGCTTGTTGGCCTATAGAAGTGATCACAATGAGACAAGGAAGTTAAACTGCAGTGAGAGGATGATGTGGAAATATTCACCTAGCAGTGACCCTGCTCTTCGTATTTACCCTGTGAACCTTGGTGATGAGGGAAATTACACCTGTGAAATTGCCAGCAGTGCAGGGAATTTTCTTTTTTTCTCTTCTCTGACTGTGATAGGTAAGACATACCTTGTGATTTTTTTTTTTGTGTGTGTGCATAGATAAAAGTGATTTGATTTGGTGGTAAAAGACCAAATTAATTTTGGATACATACTGGAATTGAAAATAGAGAGGTAAGCTGATTTAGTCTGGCTATTTGAAGAGTGGAAAAAGGCATGACAAGTTACACAATAGGACTTGGCTGTTCTATGGAGAAATAATCTGAGGGTTTTGTGTTTGCAGATGTTTTAAAATGCACAAATCCAGCAGTCTGCATAGTTTCTGAGAGAGTTCTTCGGGTGTAACGTGGGGTTTGAATGTTGTGTGAATGTTCACACAACCAGGAGTATACACTCTTGATTAATTTAATGCAAACAGAAGATATTAAATAAATATTGCTGCTATAAGCTGAGCAAGAGGATGCTGAACCAAAATTCACAATGAGGTCAATGTGTGTTGTGTCTAGGTTAAGAGCCAAATAGGAAGGAAGCAAAAGTTTCAGGACACTATCTGGAAATATTTCACTCTTCCAGACATACTGAAAGCTGTCTATAAGACTGCATCACTGAAATAAAAATGAAATTAGTCTGTTTTCAACATAGGCAGGAACAAAAGAATATTAGAAAACATAATGAATACATCAAATAATCTTTTCCAGATAGTCAGGTAAATTATCTCTAGGTATCCATAAATTAAAAAAAAAAAAAAACAACAACGTAGGAGAAGATTTTGTTTTCTGGCCATATTAGTTAAGCCTTCTGAATATAACTAAAAATTATGGGAAATGAATTTTGGAACTCTAGAATTGCTATTATTAATTTTTGTCACTTGATTTTTTTTTTTTTTTGTTCTTCCCTGCAGGGTCTTGCCTTTCTGATAATGGCTTAGGTATTGTCCAAGCCTTTGTCTGTTTTGTCAAACGCAGAATATGAGTTGTTGGACTTTAGGCAGAACAGTTTTGTCCGATTCCTCCTTTATTTCCCTACTGTCAAATTCTTGATTCTACCTACCCCATCTCTGAAATATTTTAGCTGGAGCTTCAGCAAGCTGTGTTTTCTTCAGTATGTGCACTGCCATACTTATAAGTCTTCATTTAATCCACCCCTCTCTGTCATCCCATCTTCTCCTGTTACTACTGTCATCACTTTTTTGAAAACATGAGAAAGCAGTACTTTTAGATGCAGTTAGCTAGTTTTGGAGGTAGTCACCTTGGACTTCTTGATGTATTTTTCTTCCCTAAAGATTGTTGGTGCTAATATTCCAAATTATTTTAAAATCTCTTGAATTGGTCATGCGAACTAAAAAATACCACCTATTTTTCAGTTTCTCAGTTGGTGATTTTTATATTGAACTACAAATAATGGTTGTGGACTTTTTCTTCTTCTTCTGTAGTCCCTCCTACAGTGACTCTGACCTGTGATGAGAGAAGGGTGGTTGTCTGTCAAGCATCTGCCGGAAAGCCAGCTGCTGACATCTCCTGGATCCCTGCAAGTAATCACAGCACCATGGAAGAAGTCCATCACCCCAATGGAACAGTGACCAGAGTGAGCTACACAGGCTGGGTCAACAGCACTCTTCCCACTGTCACCTGCCTGGTTACCCACCCAGCTACAAACCAGACTCTGTCCCTAGACCTGTCATGTAAATAACATTGTTCTGTAATTGCTCTTCATCATGCTCTTGGGCTTCTTTGTGCTGTTCTATGCAGCTGTTCCCACTGGATGCCAGGGCTCTGCAGATTGTTGAATGGGGTGATAGGCCAAAGTTCTAGTGCATGTTGATAGAGAAATTAATAATTTTGTGCTAGTCAGTTGAAATCAAATCTTTTGTGGCATTGTATGGGGAAGCTTTCAGTGCGTGCTTCTTTCTATCCCTCTTCTGTTTTACAAGAGTTGCTCATTCTGCTTGTGGTGGGTTGCCCTTGGCTGGACACCAGGTGCCCACTAAGCTGCTCTATCGGTCCCCCTCCTCAACAAGATGGGGGGAGAAAAATATGGTGAAAAGCTCATGGGTCGGGATACAGACCCATGGGAGATTACTTAACAATTACTATCATGGCCAAAACAGACTCGACGTGGGGAAATTAATTTAGTTTATTGTCAATCAAATCAGAGTAGGATAGTGAGAAATAAGAACGAATCTAAAAGTACCTTCCCCCCACCCCTCCCTTCATCCCGGGCTCAGCTTCACTCCCAAATTCTCTATCTCCTCCCCCTGAGTGAGGGATGGGAGTTGCAGTCAGTTCATAACACTTCGTCTCTGCCGCTCCTTCTTCCTCACACTCTTCCCCTGCTCCAGCATGGGGTCCCTCCCATGCGAGACAGTTCTCCATGAACTCCAACGTGGGTCCTTCCCGCTGGCTGCAGTTCTTCACGAACTGCTCCAGCGTGGGTCCCTTCCATGGGGTGCAGTCCTTCAGGAACAGACTGCTCCAGTGTGGGTCCCCCGCGGGGTCACAAGTCCTGCCAGCAAACCTGCTCCTGCGTGGGCTCCTTTCCACGGGTCCACAGGTCCTGCCAGGAGCCTGCTTCAGTGTGGGTTTCCCACGGGGTCACAGCCTCCTTCGGGTATCCACCTGCTCTGGCGTGGGGTCCTCCACGGGCTGCAGGTGGATATCTGCTCCACCGTGGACCTCCATGGGCTGCAGGGGCTCAGCCTGCCTCACCATGGTCTTCATCACAGGCTGCAGGGGAATCTCTGCTCCAGCGCCTGGAGCTCCTCCTCCCCCTCCTTCTCCACTGACCTTGGGGTCTGCAGGGTTGTTTCTCTCACATATTCTCACTCCTCTCTTCTCCAGCCCCTGTTTCACAGCAGTTTTTACCCCTTCTTAAATATGTTATCCCGAGGCGCTACCACTGTGGTTGATGGGCTCGGCCTTGGCCAGAGGCAGGTCCGTCTTGGAGCCAGCTGGCATTGGCTCTGTCGGACATGAGGGACGCTACTGGCATCTCCTTGTGGAATCCACCCCTGTAGCCCCCCCCGCTACCAAAGCCTTGCCACGCAAACCCAATACACTGCTTCGGCGACCTTTTTAATCACCAATAAGTTGCTTTCAACAGCCACCATGATACAGCTCACCCATTTTTGATGTGAAGCTTTGAACCCCTGGAGTTGAATCTTGTCCAGCTTCCCACAGTGGTGATGGTCTGGAGAAAAATACCTTGGAGAATGTCTGTCTGACTTTCAAGTGATCTTTCCCAGGGCCAAAGGTAGTAAAGAGTAAAATTCAGCTTCTCAGCTGGCTGCGCTGCACCTGTTAGAAGTCTATGCCAGTAGGATTTGTAAGAACAGCTAAATAAGTGCTCATATCACCAAAATATCTCAGTAGAGGCATGCAGGACAGAATTCAGCATAGACCAGTCATTAGTAACAGCATTTTGCAGGGGTGGCTGGTCAGTTCTGTTGTTGCTAAAATCATTTGAAGAAAGGGAGATGGTGTGGGCAGATGAGTTGAAAATGAAAGTGTGTTTGGACACACAAATGACGGGGTGTGTGAGCCAGCTTCTTATTGCTGGTTGGCATCCAGGCATCTCATCTGTGTCTCTCAGCTCATTTGAGCTGTGGGGGTAGAGGAATAGCTTTTGCCTCTGGTTAAGGTAGGGAGTAACATCATGTAGTCAGTGGATACCGATGTCTAGCTCTGTAACTGCTTTCTTTTCTCATCTCTCAGACACTTCCCCCAGGCTTCCCTATCTCCTGATAGGAGGATCTGCAAGTGTTGCTGCTGTCAGTGGTGTTACTTTATGCTTGATTTTCAGGTGCAGAGGTAAGTCATTTGATGAGCCTGACATGTATTACAAGTCCATTCTGACTATGTGCAGGTACAAGGACATGTACTTTATTGCTGAGAGTGGGGTAGGAGGCAAGGATTGAGGAAAATGTCCATATACAACGCTTGTCCTTTTGGAAAAGTCTTCATAAAATAAGGGGTGGAACTTTAAAACAAGTTCGGAGTTTTGTAAGAGCCATAGTTATTATGATATTAATGCATTATATATATGGCAGAGAGTCACCCAGGATGAAAAGGATTTCTTTCTGAGAGTAGGGTAGGTTCTGAGTTTTTGGAATTATTTTGACTGTTCTGCATTTACCGACATAAAATACTATACACAAGAATGACAGTTCATAAACTAATCTGATGACTAGACACAAACAACTCCCCTGTTTCCATCAGCAATCATAAATTTTATCTTGAGCAAATGTAAGAATAGGCCAAATGTACATACTTTCCTCTAGTACACTCATAGTTTCTCAGGCTGTGTAGATTTCATTGGCACTGGATAAGGTTCATACTGAATAATTTGATACTGAGAACTCAGACAATGGTTTGCTGCTCTTGGAGTCAAGTAAGATGGCTGTGATGGGGTACGAATGGAGTAGTAGACCAAATGGAGGCTTAAAACAGGAGGAAGAGAAAATAGCAGGCTGCAGGCAAGAGTGTTTTCAGAGAAAGCAGGTGATGAAGCACTGGGAGAAGGCAACATCAAGGTGGGTGAACTGTAAATGGAGGGAACTTGCAGAGAATCAGAGTGCCTGATTTACTCCCCTCCATTGCCTTAGCTCGGCTCTAGAGTTACTGCTTGTCTGGGTTTCTTCTTCGCGCTCAACATCTTTCAGATTATTCCCCCCGTTTGGGTATATTACATTGCAGATGTATTTCGTGAACAAATGGGGCGAAAGAGGGTTGGCAAGAAGGAACAACGAGGGGAGGTGTGCACTAGAAGAGCAGAGAAGGCAGGATGAGGAAACCAGAAAGACAGGAGAAGAAAACAAGTGCAGTTGTCATTGGCGGTGGCAGCACTGGCCAGTGCTTGCTGCACTTTGACGGGAGCCTGTCACAGAGTGACGTGCTTCTTTAGGGCAGGTGGGTAGAGGAGAAAACGTGCTCAGATGGGTTCCGTGGCCCAGCATGTCCCTGCAGAACTGAGGAAAAGTGCACCTAACTGAGTCAATTCAGTCTTGTCTCTCAGGGTGACCAAAATTTCCAATGAAGGGAAAACCGAAACAATAGTGCGTTCAAGAGCAGGACATAAAAAATAAGAACTTAACCTAAGGGTGTAACTGCATTTTGAAGAAAGTCTTTCAACAGCTGCGGGCAGCTAGAGGAGAACTCTAGACATAACAGCTGTGCACCTTGCCCTATCAAACCATTTTAATTTCCTGACATCTTACTTTCAGCTTTCCGGTTACGTAAATCGGCACGTGGGTTGGCGGTACCATTTGCAGTAAGTGGGCTTTTTTTGTGTGTGCCCTGCGGGGGTTTTTTTGTGTGTTCTTCGCTAAATCATGTATTTAATTACAATGTGTCTGCTGTGACAAAACTCCCATTTGTCTCTGTGTGTGCTTGGAGGGGGGAAAGAGGAACAGTGTATCTGGGAGGGAGTCTATTGTTTGAATGGCCCTATCTTCATGTATATTCAGAATATCTTAGTAATTGTTTAAGCACTAGATCGAGAGTGGAGTAGTGCATTTACTGCCTAAGAATACTGTAAATTACATTTACAATGCCAGTGGTTAAGCTGAATTTTAAATCTCCCAGAAGTTAATGTTTTCACATTTCTGCTTCACAATCTTAACTCTGACGTTTTGCTTAAGCATGTGTATTGCCCTTGATGGCAGAAACCTGCCTGATTAAAGACTGGATGAAAACAGACAGGCATTTTGCAATGAGGGAAAAGTGTGCACTTCCTTATGCTGTATTAGAGACAAACACAGCTGTGAAACTCTTTTATTTTTTAAGTTGCAGTTCAAACACTCCGAAGCTAGGAAACAGCAGTGATAAATTTGCCATCGTAACTTTTACTTCCTCTCTAATTCCCGTGTGTCATGATACATATTTAACAGCATGATAATGTGCTTTCCTCAGGGCTTCTGCCTCATTTAATGCACACTGAAAGAGCAATTATTTCATATTTTGTTTTCTGCTCACGGTTAAATTAATGGCCGTGTGCCTTGTTTGTTGCAAACTAGTCAAACAGTGCTCTGAAGTTAGAATGATTAATTTCCTGATACGCTCTTCTATGGCCTTCAGGACAATTTGACTGACAGGAGTGGGAGTTGCAGAGATCAAAGTCAAAAGCTTTCAGGAATTTTAGGTGCCTAAACTGGATTGCCTGTGGCCTGCCTGTTTTGTTTGGGTTTTTTTCAGAGAAGTTAGCATCGTTCATTATCATCTATTTTGCTGAAAACACCGACATTTCAAAATTTGTTTTCAATCACGTTAAGAAAAAACTATTTCAAAAGGCTGTCCTGTTTAGGCTTTGTGAAGGTGGTTGTTGCATCTCTGTCAGTTCAGGTTTCACCTTCTGTGCCCTACCCCTTTGCTCACAGAGCTTAGAGAAATAACGTCACACTTTCTTTGCAAAAGTAATGTTGCCTACCAGGTTTCTTCTGGTCTTGTTTTTTGTTTGGACTCTATAGGTACGATGGTTCCGCAAAATTATACCGTGTAATATAATGGCACATGTTTTTCTTTATATTGCAGACTAAGAACTTCAGGTCCACACCATCACATGAGAAAACAGATGCAGTCAAGCCTCCTGCGTTATCGGAGAGTATCTATCAGAATTACAATCCAAGAATGATATATATGGGCTATTAACAGTGTAGGCACAAGCAGTCTAATCCCTCAGCTATTAATGATACTCAGTTACTTGAACTTCAGCTAACAAACTTCAGACCTTGCCAAATGGTAGGCCAGCAGAATGCTCAAAACTGCCCAACAAAAGCCTTTGTCTTTCCTGACCTGAAGACAGTGGGCGAGAGCAACCTGTTTTAGTAAATTATTTCTCTCTAAATATCAGTAAAGCTCTTGAAACATTTGAAACTTTTAGAGACCAAGTTGGGGAAATACCTATCTGAATTTTGTTTGAAAATGGACTCTGAGGTATGTTCTGTCTTTCCTCAAATCGATAATTGACATATTTCTGTGCCAGAGTAACAGACTGCTGGTGAAAATGTAGCACTTTTTTCCATTTTAGCAACTGGATTCTCTTTGCAATTTTGTGTTGGAAACCAGGAAGTCAGACAGGGGACCCCAAAACATAGAAGGTCAGAGAAACACATCCAGCAGAAATGCAGAAATGAGAGTTTTGGTTTTTTTCTGGGTAGATAGTTACATGTGGCAGATGACAATCTGGTATTTGTAATCTTTGTTTATTTTTTATTCTTTTAATGTATTTCTTTTCCAATTAAACTTTCTGTTTGCATTGATAATGGGGAAAAAAAAAAGCCAATTTGAAATTGTACTTGATATGGAAATGAGAAATAGCAGTGGGCAATTTTCTAAGATTAATTTTAAAGTCAATGTGCAAATATGCAATATCTACCTAAATGATTTCTGGGGCCATTTGGGTAAATGTTTATTGACCAGTTTGTTAGAAGCTGAGATCACAGCATTGTTTTACTGAGAACAGAAGTGTTAAGTTGTGAAAAATGAAGGTGGTATGCTTGTTTAAAACAAACAAAAAAAACCCCCTAACCAAATAATTTATTTTTTCTCATCCTTGTGCCCCCAAGCTGAACACCCCCCCCCCCCCCCCCAACAAGCTGGTTGTGAATTTCAGTTTTCATTTGTCAGATTTGTGAAACCTTCAAAAAAACTAATGCAGCAGTAAGTATACTCAAATGTGTGTTTTGAATGGCCTTTGCCTGCTCGTTGCTGGAGGAAGTAATCTCTGCTCGTTCAGTGTTCTTAAGCATGGGGATCTCCTAGTGCCTTTCAATTGCACTTCACTTTATCACTTCTAAATAGACAAGGGTGGGCACCTACTGCCATCGCTCCAGCCTTTCATTTTAGTCAGAAAGGCACGAAGAGCGACTCTCTGCCTTAATGAAAAGTGCCTACAGAAGGTAGTCCGTTCATGCCTGGTAACCAAGCGAAGCCTTTCTTGTGGTGTTAAATGTCAATGATGGGTCACTAGCCCAGAGCTGCGTACAGCTTCTTCATGTCATCTGTGGGGAAGGAGACGCACCTTTTCATGGTGGGAGAAATAAGTGACAAATAGCTTGGAACTAATGAAAACAGGTTTTCAGTGGTGGTAGCTAGGAAAAGCGTTTTGTAGCTCTGGTGAAATCCACAGCAGTGCGTTAGTCTAAGGAAGTGATTTCCCAGTTCTGCTGGCCCACGCTGGCAGGGCATCACGGGCATGATCCAGCACCCTTTTTTCTTCTCCCTGTCAGCCTGGACCTTTCACAGTCATGGTGTTGTCAAGGAGTTGGTTGTGATGGGAAGCCGCCGAAATAGGGGAAAGATCTCTTGTTGCTTAGCCCACTTGAGTCTAAACCTGGCTTCCTAGGCTTCCTAGACAAGTGAACATGGATCGTTCCTGTGGACAGCTACAGCAATTTGGGTCTGCTGTCTTATTCAGAAGCTGGACTGTTGCAACCAGACCTAAGGATGATATGGCTGTCAAAACAAAGAGAGTTAGGCTGTGGAGCAGTCTGCTTTTGGCAATCGTGGTGTATATGTGTTGTGATTTTTAGGGTGCAAAGCAAGAACTTTTCGTAATTCCTTTGCACTAAGTGAAATGTTGAAGAGAACGATCTAATGCAGGGAGATGATAGTGAGGGGGGTAAAACCCTCTGGAGAAACATCACTGTGATAATTAGCCCTGGCTGAAAAGCATGGTTTCTGTGCTCATGATTTTATTTTCCCCTTTAATTTGTATTTGGTGGAATTGGTCCAGTCATCTGGAACGTGTCAGCATTTCCTAGAAATTCTGAGCAGACTTTGTCTGATGTGCTGAAACAAGGTGCTCTGGCAATGAGACAGGTCCCTTCGTGCTGCACATATTCCATGAAATGGGATCTCCCGGTGGTTCGATAGCTCTGAACAGCCATGTGGACTATGGTTTGCCTGATTTCTTATTTCTGGGATGGCCCAGGAGCCAGTCCTGCTGCAGCCTCTCAGAAAATTAGCTTAGAGCATTGTAACCTAGTCAGGCTTTGATCATCACCTGTTTACTGCTTTTTGCTCAACTTGTCAACCCACAGCTCAGGCAAACCCACATGTTGCAGGCACTAAAAGGCCTCAGCCGCCTAACTGTTGTATCTTCCTTCCAATAAAATTGGCCCTCATGCTTTTGAAGCTCATTGTATGTGATTAATGAAACTTATTAGGCCAAAGAGAATAATGTGGCCAGTGGGGGTGATTGTAAGAAAGGCTGGGACATGAATAATGCTTCTAGGCAGAGCATAATAATTGAACAATCTCACTTAATTTTCTGCTCATCTTTTGTATGTGTTATAATACTGGCATAAGTGGTAGGTGGGTTCAGATACAGAGTTTGCTTCTTTTTTAGCTGCCTGCGATTCACTGGAGCTTTTGACCACAGGAGTATGTGTTACATCCAAGCTGCCAACAAGTGATAACTATCCTAGTGGGCCTGTCAGCTCTGCTAATAGCATCATCTTTGAAAGGAGGAGGATGGGATTAGCCATGCAATGGGTCCATGGGTACGCTCAGAAAGGACGCCCTTGGTGCTTGGGATAAGACAAAGTGATCTGCGAGTTGCATGATTTTGTATGGAAGCAGAGAGAGGAAAATGGGAGAGACTGGAGAAGGGGGTTGACAGAGGAGAACGATAAGACTAAGAGAGCGAGCATGATGTTGGGTCGTTGCAGCTTAATAGTATGATTAATTGCTTTTTCCGTTCACACTGCCTGTCACTGGGTACCTTAACTGCTGATTGTGACTGGTGAAGGACAGGCTTTTGTCATATGGGAAACTACACGCTTCTCTCAGGGTGGCAAACTAGGCATGGGCTTTGATGGTTTCCTCTATGCCTGCCATCACCAAAGAGGGGTGTGTGTCGTGCTTCTTGGTCTTACGAGCTGCACACCAAAGGGCTAAAAGCCATGAGACACACACCTCAGGGGGGCGAGGGGAAGGAGGGAAAGGCCTGGCACTGCTTCAGTGGCTCACCAGGGGTTTTACTCCTCCTCCATCAGAAAGGCTTGAGCCGGGCTTGCAGCCAGGTCTACCTCTGTCCACTCCCTCCCTCCCAGAAGCAGGGACCAGTGTGCAGCAGTGTCTGGCTACTGGGCTAGTGCAGCAGGGTGGGTGCAGGAGCCCTCCCCACATTGCCCGAGAGCTGCCCGCAGGGGCTGGTAGCTGCCAGCTCCTGCCTGAGCTGCGTTCTCCTGGGCTGACGGCTGAGAAGGTGCCCATTTTCCGCCTGGATTTGACTTTGCAGTTGATCTGTTGAGTGTTTTGAGAATTGAGAGGAAAATCAGTTAAATATTTTCTGTCATGATGATTTTTGTAACGGGGTAGGCATCTTGGTGTAACCCAAAGAATAACCCAAATTGTGTATTTTGTCTCTTGTAGAAATTTGGTCTGGAAAATAACCAACTTGATGTTTTTATGAGTATATTTACCATGCTTTTTTCCTTCATTGCAAGAACACTTTTGGTGATCTTATACTGATTATATTTGCACCAAAAGCAAATTTAAGCAAGGCAAATATTTTAGACTGCAAACTTCCACATATTCTTCTGTGGCCTTGTCAAAATGGATAGGAAAATGCTGACTGTTTACTGAATAATCATTGTGAGAGAGCTGCTAAAAGGTGATGGGTGTTGGAGTGAGCTATTTGTACACTCTGACAAAAAAATAAAAAGAAAAAAAAAGGCTGAGAGTGTGAGCCCCTGCTCCAGGGCTGTTGCAAGAGCTCTGCCTTGCCACTGCTGTTTTAGACTGACTATTTAGTCAAATGCACAGTTGATTGAATGTCACTTGTGCTTTTTAGCAGTAGATGTGATTATAAATGAAAACACTCCTGTTTGTTGTGTGGACTTTCACTCATAATGTTTATAGGGCACTCTTGGCAATAGTCATGATGTCTGCTTTCTGATTAATCTATGAACAATTTATCTTCTGATAATAACAGGTGTTGCAATGCTGCCAAACAGTTCTTTATTCTCTTTCTGTTCACTGAATATGGAAAAAAAATAGTTGACAAGAAGTTATGTTTAGAACCCCATAAATTGGAATGTAACTTCAGGTTATGAACAAGATTTGTTTAAAATCCCACTTTTCAACACCAGGATTGAAATGAAGAAGGTAGATAATTTTCCTGCAGACTTTGGAAATGGGGCAAATGTCCTAAAGGTATTTGCCAGTTCAGTGAAAAGCTCAGTTTCCTAAGCTGATATTTCTTGCAGCTGTATTTTTCATCTAGCCTTCTTGACATCATTTGTTACAGCTTTTCTTCTCTGATGAGAAAATAATACTTTCCTTGGTTCTCCTCTAATAACTGTACCACCTGTGGAATATTGTCCTGCTGGTTTTGATGTCTTTGTGTCTTGGTCCTTCTGCCTTTGTGAAGTGTTTTTTGTTAATGTTAACCTGTCCTCAGCTACTTGACTTGTTGTCCACAACCTGTATGCATCTGTCATGTGCTGGAGGCAGTGAAGAGCTCATGATTTAACCAAGTGGGACTTCTACTACGTTTCCTATCTCTATTTCTCAAAATAGTTTGTGGTTTTGCTCTTAATGGTGCCTCTTTAAACAACCACTGACTTTTCTTTTCTCTTTATTTCTTTAAAGTTGTCTCCCCAATCCTCTCATGCACTAGTTTTCTCAGTTTATTGATTTTTATCTTTTCTAAGTATTTTATTATCCAGTTCTCTTTCCTTCTCTTTTGGCATCAAATGCAATTGCATTCCCCATTCAGTTGCTTTCGTAGGTGCCAGATCCTCTCAATGAATTTTTTTCTTGATAAGATTTTTGTTGGCGGGTGGAGGGAGACAATAGGCTTCAAATTGAGACTTGTTTTGGAATTTTCTAGTGCTTTTCACGGAACTTCCCCTTAGACATGTACTTACTCCAGGCCTCCTTGATTTATTTTTTTTTTGGCCAATACATAATAGAAAATTAATCGCTGTTGACTATAAACCACTCCTCTGCTTCAGCTTCTGCAAATCTAAGCTCACCTGCCAAATCCAAATGTGTAATATGGAGCATTTTATTTGGCTTTGGGTGACATCTGTCTTGCATTATTATGCAAAAACATCATAGCCAGGTTTTTTTTTTTTCCTCCATAGTTTCCATGCCACTTTGTACCACTCACAGCAGCAACAGGCATCCAGCTCAAAGAAACTAAGCAAGCATTTGTCAGTAAGGTTTTTCAGACAATCTTGGTTATCAGTGATTTTACTTAGTTCAGACACAGTAACAAAATATCTCTGATACAATGTCATGCTTCCTCTGAATGGGACTATACCTATGTCTAACTCATAAATTGTTAATAACTTTGTATATAACCAAACAATTGTGGACTGAGCTCGACCGTAGAAAATAGACACTCTTTTACCTGATTAATAAGCAATAATATTTTCAGAGAAAGAAGAAAATGGTATTACAAACCACAGGCTCTTTGTGCATTTGCAAAAGTGAAACTTTCCCCCAAGAAGAGTAGAAACAAACAGCATAAGGAGGCTTTTTGCTCCACTTCCGCCAGACTCTTTCTCTTGTCATTATCAAGGTATCTCTATATCTGCTGCTGGGTTTCCCATGTATTTTCTAGTGGTTTTGACTATATTATCAAATCAATTTGCACAGAGTTTAGCACACAGTACCCTGAGAAGCCTCTTGAACTTCCTTTTGTGGACTGGGCTAGTCTGAGTTGACCTTTGTTTGGACTTTTATTTTTCTGTGAAGGCTTGTGTTGTTCTCTAGCACTCAAGCCAGGCTCCCATGCCTTGACAATATTTAATCTGATGCCTGGTGTAGGAACTCTGGAACAGCAAGAGATAAGGAATAATCTCTTGGTGCATGAAAAGGAATGCAATAGATTATTCCTTTCATCGGGATCTCACTGGGATATCTGACCTGAGTCTCACTGGCTGCAGTCGGTATCTTTGGTGACAAAAGTCTTGAAAAGCCTAAGCAGCTTTCATGGGAGCCTGACTGGTAATTTGCCTCACAGTTGGCCCAGGTTGTACCCAAACCTCTGCATCTTGCTTCTTGCCTTACTTCAGGAAGCTTCTCCAAGAACTTTTAAAGTCTGTTAATTGCTGTATCCCTCCAGGCAAAACTTCCCATCCCTCTATCCTCTCTTTGAAAAAGAAATGTTACCCAGGCCCTCTCTCAAAGCAAAAGCATCTTGCTTGCAGATAAACCTAAAAATGTAGGGGCTGCCTAGATGGGGTGTATAGTGCTACAGAACAGTCACGGGACTAGCTCAACTTGGAGTGTATCTCCATGGCTCTTCAAAAGTGGGCTGATCATCCTCCTCCTGATTTAGCTAGAATTACGAGCCTACATTGAATTTGGGGATTTGCACTGAATCCTAGCCTGGGAGTGTCATGCTAGCATAGTATGTGTCTTCTCTGAATTTAAGCCAGAGATGTCTGTACGAATGCTGTGCTGCAATACAAATTTGCTCTTATTTGTTCTCAGAGGGATTTTGGCTTAGCTTCATGGTGGATTTAGAGTTTCTCCTCTTGTTCCTTGTTTGCATAAGCTTACATTAATGTTATATCAGGAGCTGATATTTTGTAGATTCTTTCTTATGTTTAAATGCTACAAAAACTTCTGCCAAGTAGATCCTACTATCTGCATCTTAGCACAACAAGGAAAACATAAATGTAGAATCTCAAGCAGTCACTCTTTGCTTTTCCAGATGATAGTTCTGTCAATTACTAAATGATGCTTCAAGAAACACCCAATACTGGAGCAATTCTGGGAACTCAGCTACTACTAAAAGTCCAGCAGTAAGCTGTGCAGAAATAGGTTTATTGTGCAAGACAGAGGGGGACAGCTGATTGCCTATGACAGAGGACATCAGTATATGTTCAGCATAGGCAGGGGAGGGTGGTTTTATTCTGCAGTGTTTTGTGTCAACTGATGAGACAGAGTAGATTTTTCTTGACGTTGGACCACCTGTAGCATCCTACAGGATGTTGTGGAATCTCTCCCATGGAGACATTAAAAAACAGACTGGACACAACGCTCAGCAACCTGCTTTAGCTGACCCTGCCTGAGTAGGGGGTTGGACTAGATGACTTCCAGCCTCAGCTATTCTGTGACTAGTGCCAGTGTTTCTAGATCTCAAACTAACTAAGGGTTCATTCCAGCACAGGGTTGCCAGGTCTTGGTGCTTTGGATACGGGAGAAGTATATTGTAAAAGACTGTTACGCCTTGCAAGCAAGATTCAGCAACTCAGGAGACATTGTCTGAAGTAACAACTCCTCTAGGAAGTCAGTGGCACTTTGCTTGAGCACTGACTTCTGAAGTTAGGACTTCACTATTTGCAAAGTGCTTTTCTTTGCCTGGTCAGTGTTACACACAGGTGCATGCTCCTCTGGTGCATTCCTGGGATGCACTGCAGGGTAGGATTAGCAATCAGTGTCTGCAAGTTTAGGGTTGTGCAGTACCCTCCCAGTGACAGTCAGGTTTTTTTTCTTATAACTGAGCATTTTTTCCAAGTGTGTTAAGTCACCACACAGATGCTCCCTGCTTTAGCTGAGTGTATCTCAGTAATGTCTCAGCTGAGCTGACTTCCATGTTGTTTTTGAGATCAGAATAGGAGGATACTTGGACTTAAAAGAATTTACAACTTTTACTTATTACTGAAACTTTTGAAAATAAACAAAGCTTAAAAGAATGACAAGGTGTATTGGGTTTATGTGGCAAGGTTTTGGTAGCTGGGGGGCTGCAGGGGTGGCTTCTGAGAGAAGAAAACAGGGGTTGCCCCATGTTGGACAGAGCCAGTTCCAGCCAGCTCCAAGATGGACCCACCGCTAGCCAAAGCTGAGCCCATCAGTGATGCTGGTGGAGGCCTCTGTGATAACATATTTAAGAAAGGGTAAAAAACGCTGCACAGCAGCAATGAGGAAGAGGAGTGGGAAAAATGTGAGAGAAACTACCCTGTAGGCACCAAGGTCAGTGGAGAAGGAGGGAGATGAGGTACTCCAAGTGCTGGAGTAGAGATTCTCCTGCAGCCCATGGAGAAGACCATGATGAAGTAGGTTATCCCCCTGCAGCCCATGGAGGCCCATGCCAGAGTAGATATCCCCTCTGCAGCTTGTGCGGGACCCCACGCTGGAGCAGGCTGCTGGCAGGACCTGTGATCTCGTGGAGAGAAGCCCACGCTGGCCCAGGTTTGCTGGCAGGACCTGTGGTCTGTGGGGGATACACACTGGAGCACTCTGTTCCTGATGGACTGTACCCCATGGAAACAACCCCTGCCGGAGCAGTTCTTGAAGAATGGCAGCCCACAGGAAGGACCCACGTTGGAGCAGCTCGTGAGGGACTGTATCCCAAGGGAAGGACCTACGCTGGAGCAGGGGAAGAGCGTGAGGAAGGAGTGGCAGAGATGAAGTATTGCTATCACAGAATCACTAAGGTTGGAAAAGGCCTGTAAGATCATCAAGTCCAACCATCAACCAAAAAAACACCACCATGCCCGTTAAACCATGTCCCACAATGCCACGTCCACATGTTCCTTGAACACCTCCAGGAAGGGTGACTCCACCACTTCCCTGGGCAGCTTATTCCAGTGTCTCACCTGACCCCCACTCCCCATTCCCCTGCATGGAGGGAGGAGGAAGTAAACCTGGGAAGAAGAGGGGGTGGGGGAAGGTGTTTTAAATTTAGTTTTTATTTCTCACTATCCTACTCTTATTAATTGGCAATAAATTAAATTAATTTCCTCAAGTCAAGCCTGTTTTGCCTGTGACAGTAATTTGTGAGTGATGTCCCTGTCCTTATCTTGACCCACAAGCTTTTTCATCATATTTTCTCCCCTTGTCCTGCTGAGGAGGGCGAGTGAGAGAGCGTCTGGGTGGGCAGCTGGCAGCCAGCCAACGTCAACCCACCACACAACTCTTATTCACTAACAGAGCTATAATAGGAAATAGGATGCTATAAACAGACTCTACACTATTAAGGCATTTTATGCTGATGATACATCTGTAGATCTTCTGACTTCAATCTTATCAGTCTGTACTGAGCTCTGAAAATTTCGTTTCCACTCATTCCATTCTTTCAGCTGACAATAAGTACTGCTGAGCAAACAAAGGTAAGTGCTTTTTGGACTGATTTTTGTCTGACTGCTGCCACAGTCCAACGGAGTTTATATGCCATAGCGTAGTGTTTGTATCAAGCTGTACTTAAATTTTGGATTTCCATTCGCACGTATGAGAGAGAAACCACGTACAAAACCTCTGAAATCCTTTCTGTGTTGTATTTATCATCTCTGAAGTATACAATCCCCTCTTCTGTGCAAAACAAGCGGCCATGCACAGAATAATGTGCTTAGTACATAAATGTCTTGCTTGTACTCACTTCATCTTTTGTGTGAGAGAGGAGCGTTGTGTGGAAAAAAAAAAAAGATGAGTGAGCCAACTACTGAAAAGCTCTGGCCTGGCTGCTTGCCTTTATCTTCAACTTGCTTGAAATATTCAAATCAGGAAGATTAGAATCGAACAACAGCAGTTAGTGTATTGTTAGGGTTGCCTCCTTAATCAGGCAAGTTAGTGCCTGCAGAGCTATGATACCTTTGTGAGCACTGCCTGCCTCCAGGTCTGAATCTCTACCAGCTGTACATACTATCACATTGTTTATCATTGTCATTCTTGTGTAATTGACAGTGGTTGCCTAGTTCATGGTGCTATATATAGCAAAAATAAAAATGTACACATATATGCAAACATCTTTATGCATATGTACATTTTTCTCTGTGTGTGTGAAACTGTGAATATATACAGAAGTTGTTATTTTTTTCCTTGAGAAATTAATTTCTTAACAATTTCGTATCAACAGAACATCTCATTATATATCAATGTTGTGAAAGACCTTATTAGACAGATAGACACATGAGGGATAAAATTAAAAGTTGCTGTGGAAACCATAACCTGAAATAAGTCTGTCTTTTGTGCACTCAAAATCCCAGTCTTTGTCTTCTATTAGCATACTGTTTGCATATAATTTCTTTCTTTAGGAAAAAGAATCTGAATTGCTGATACACAAATGGAAATCCCATCTGACTGTGATTGTAAAGTGCATTTCAGACTAATGGAAATTTTTTTTTTTTCCTTTCTTGTGAGTATTTTAAGCCCCTCTTGTGTCCTGGTATCTGTCTGGTGTAAGGCAGAAAAAAATTTAATCCCTGCTGGTCGTTACTGCCCGTCTATGACCAGCTGCAGCAGTTTGTTGGAACTGTTGATTTACTGCCTTCACTGGAGTTAATTTTGATGTAGGAAACGGCTTGGGCTAGGGTATAGAGGAGGGAAGAAGAAAGACTAAAGATGCTAAGGCACAGAGGAAGTGTTTTGCTAAATGCAAAACGTTCTTTAGCTCTTAGCTGCAGCTGTCATCATCCCTCTATAGCACATTCTTAGAAAATCACATTTCAAATATGGCTTGTCAAATAAGCCAAAAGCAACTTGAGGTCTGTATGTACCAACCAGTTTGGTACCAAGAGGCTTGATCACACTAAAGCTGGTGTCTATGTTCTATCCTTGGGATTCTTTTGTAGCTGTTATTTTCTGTAGTCATCTGTTGGCAGATGCATTCACATAGCGTTAGCCTGGGTCAGGAATGTACTTTTGAAAAGAAACTCCCCATGGTCTGTGCTTACTCTGCTGAGTTCATATCGTCAAGCAGCCTTGGAGCACACAGCAAACACTGCATCTTTTCTGATGGAGCTAAAGCAGAATATGCACCCTGGGGTACACCTAATGCTCTCCAGCTGCTAACGGGCATTCAGTTCACAGGATCAGACTGTGATTAGCCCAAAATAAAATCCCCCCAACCCATGCTGTGCTCTGTCAAACCACTCCTGCTGAGCTACACAGCTGTTGAGATAAACATAGCTTTTGTTAAACAAGCTCTTCCTGCAGTGTGATTTTTTTTTTTGTTGTTTTTTTTAATCTGTTTTACATGCAAGAAACAACTTGAGCATCAGCTCCAAGAAGGCACTGAAAAATGCCGATTTGCAGTGCTTGCGTATTGAAGAACTCTCTTGATGATTACGCAAAGGATGTGCATGAAAAAGATGGGGCCAAATATCAAGTATGCTCCTGTTATGTGCCTTTCTGCCTAGGAAAAAAGCATTACGGACTGATTCTTCTGGTGACCTGCTAACCCTGGATTGCTCGGCGAGAAAACATAGGAGCCATGGCTGCATGCAGGTGTTGCCAGCTAAGTCTCATGTTTTCCTCACGAATGCTGAAACACCACAGAGAATGATGTAAAGCCAATCTGTACAATTATTTGCAAATGCGTGAGTCCCATCTGACTTATTCAGTAGCTTTTATGTAAAAAAATAAACTGGCATAGAACTTCTACTGTTATCGCACAACAGCTTGCATTTAAAAAGCCATTGTGCTTAAGTGCAAATTGAGAATTAGCATATCTGAGGAAAAAAAAAAGGCAAAAAGCCAAATGCTTAGAATACATCTATGAGATACAATGTCAAGGCCAGTCCCAGCTCTGGAGTTCACACTCAGCAAACATTTTATATACGGACACTATCTGATAGGCAGGCAATTTTTTTGCCCTTCCAGTTCTAATGCCATCGATGTAGAGCTCAGCCTTGGTGGAATTTGATTGAAAGTGCTCTGAACCGATACTTGAATGCCTCCATGCTGCCTTATAATTTGAATAAGAAGTCAGCTGTGAAACAAGCTAGCCCAGACATTGTGAAATCTATCTCTCTCTTATGAATACAGGAGAAGTGACATCGTGGAGATGGCTCTGGACTGTTCTAACTTTGTATGATATTTTACAGGGTGATTCAGAATTGCAATAGTAGACAAGGACATTTTTATTTCAAAGATAAATACTAGATGATTCTTTACAAGTTCCACCTCAATTTGTTTAAGAAGGTTTACGGACTGTTTCTCTCTGCCAGCATGGGTAGCTTGCATTAAATGAGCTGTACATTCCCAGTGGATTGGTGTCCATGCCACAGAAAACAGCTTCTACATCGGCGTCGTTGTGATGGGTCTTTGCAGAGGCAGATAGTGAATGGGTATGGAGGAATCTACTGCATTTCCCTGCCATGTAGCTAGTGCTAGACTGAGGAAACTCGCCTGTCCTTATGATCTCGGCAATACATAGGATGTTTTTTGTCCACAAGGGTCTTGATCAAGCCCCTTTTCATAAGCCCCGCATTTTTGTTTTGATAAAAAAATGTTATTTGTTTGTTGCAGTACAACAGCCAATAAATGGAGAGGCAGAAAGTGTCTGCTTTAGTTTAATTTTTGTATATGTATGTTATCTGCCATCTGAAACATATGAGCAAACAACCCCTGTCCCAATGTCTTGATAAAAGTGGCAGAAAGTTACCATCCTGAGGTACCGTTTCGGCTTTGCTCACTTTGCTTTCATTTCTGACAGGAGTAATCCATCTGTAGCTTAGTGGGCTTTTGTGTCTGCATTTCATAGCGTGTGCTTTAGTTGTAGTTTGTGGTTTACAGAGGGTGCTGGGGATTGTGTGTACCAAGGAGGCTAGATCCTCGTAGTTGAGCATTCACAAGTAGCTACTTGCCTTTGATCACAAATAATTTATTGCTGAGTTACTTGAGGGACTATTGCTGCATGATAAGAAAAAACCCCAACATTCACATTGGGTTAGAGAAAATATAAATAAAGTCAAGGAATAATTTAGGTTGGAAAGGACTTTTGGAATTCATCGGGGCCAAACCCCTGCTCAAAGCAGGGCTAGCTTCAATGCTGTATCCTGTCTTGAACAGTGGCCAGCAGCAGAGAAGAGGAAAAACTCCACAGAAAAATACAGCTATCTTGCACTTTGAAAACCTTGCCTAGTTTTTACAGCCAAGGATGTAGGCCTTTGTAGGATGGAGGCTGCATTTCAATCATCTCTTAATAGCCATTTGTAAACCTGCCCTGCATGATGACTTCCCATTTTTTGGTTTTAATCTCCAAAATAAATGGCAGCAATGAGTGGATTTTGCCCTGTTAAGACAAGCATCAGCGCCTGGATTGAATGAAAAATAACTGTGTCAGAATGATACTCATAGAAGAGTATGTTCAGGTGAGCTTTGGTGAAATACTTTCAGTCCTTGGAAGGAAGTGTGAAAGCCAGAAAAAATATTGCAGATTAGTACAGTCGGTACAAGGATTGTGGTTAGGAGGAAAAGCCATGCAAAGGGGACTCGTCTGAGGATAGATAATGCTGAGGACATAGCTTCCTGAGATCCCACTTAATAAGACTTTTGAGAAGAGCTTTAAACTAAGAAATGAGGAAAATGGTTTGGGAGAGTAGTGAAATCCTTACCCCTTTTTTTGTAATAAAAGGAGAAGGGGGAAAAAGGAGTAATACTGCTGCCAGCTGTAGTCAAGTTGGCAATATCAATAGTCAATTGATTTACTTCTATGTGGCTAGAATGTATCCGGTCAACAGGAGACAACAGACATGCTTGCGTATTCACACCAGGCAAGTGTATTGCAGGTGATGTGCAGAGCATGAAACTGAATATGACATTGACTGCATCGAGGTGAAATAGCAGCAGTGATTATTACATGACAAGGAGCAATCATGTTGGAAACGTGCTGTACAGAAATGATAGAAATAGCAGTTTAAAGGCAGTGGAGGAGTAGAATAATATTTTAAAGATGTTAAGATATTATAAAAAAGAGTGATAATGTGTATAAAGTAGATTAGTTATGATCAAAATCATTCCAGGAAAGGAATTCAAAGAAGGCCCTTCTGGGACAGACTGGGGAGCTGAATTTGGATATGAACAAAGAATTATTTAATGCTATTAGAGAAAGAAATACTCCTGAGATTTGTATCACAGGAAATTTTAATTTCTCAGTCATCGAGACTGAAAACCATTAGCAATCATAGGCCATGGGTGTGACAATCAGAACATCTGTTTCAAGTGAGCAGTCAATGAACCAGGAGAGGGTGATACTACTTAAAATTTTGTTTCTATGACTAACATTAACAACTTAGAGGAGATGGTTGTAGAAAAAAACCTTGAGTGAGCAAGTGAGGTTGATTTAGTTGATGTGACCTGGAATGTGGGTCTGTGACTCTTACACTTAGTTTAAAAGGGGAAAACCATGCACGAGTGGAGGAAACTAAATGGTGAAGAATGGACTAAGAAGCTCAAGTTTTCATTTAAAATGAAGTCTGGAATTTCTTTATGTTAAAGATGTAAAGCTGTTGGCGACTTCTCTTCTAAAGCAAAGGGAACAATAGCCCTGAGCCAGCTCTGGAAATAAGGGTAAATTCTCTTCATTAGCAACACACAGAGACCCTCCAATGATGGGGAAAAATGGTTACCCGGCAAAGACAGCTGTCTTAAAGATCAAGAAGCTCAGGGACAAAATGGGAATTGCCAGCAGCTGTGCTAAGGCTGGTCTTGCAAAATACCTTCAAATGCTAAGCAGTGGGCTCTCTTGGGATGTGCACAAGAAGAGCTGTGGTGGGAACAGCTCTCAGCTCTGAAGCCCTCATCACGTCCCCATAGTTTGGGAGAGCTAGGGGACCCCGTGGGGCTTGTGTTTGGAGTCATGTACAATCAGTGGTCTGTAAGTACAAAAAAGGGGGGGGGGGTGGTGGTAAGAACCACCACAGAGAAACATTTGGATTTTTTTCCGTAACAAGGGGAACACTTTGGTCCAAGTCTGCTTTCAGCACATAGTGAAGTGGACCAGGCCAGACACCTCTTTGGCCGAAGACAGCTGTTCAGGGCAGAAAGGGTCAGCGGAAGCAGTGAAAAGGTTAGAGAAGTAAAACCAACAATGTCTTTCAGTGCAAAGTGTTAGGAAATTTTAATTATCAGCCTCATCACTAGCTTCATGTGTAATGACTTCACATCAGAGGATTCAGCAGGTGCTTGGGCAGAGACAAAAATGAACAAATCTGTCTTGACACAAGGTGAACATTCAAGATGACTCCCATCATTTTTTTGTGTCCGTTCCTTAAGAATGGGGATGAATGCACACACCAAAGAACTCCACCTGCGTAAGGAGGATGTACCCCTCCTCAAATCCTATGGCGACTCTATCTGGATCAGAAAACAGCTGGCTGTGATGATGTGACGAAAGTTGGCTAGCATGCAGGTGGCCTTGCTTAACCCATGTCTGGAAGATCACACCCCTTTCTCGGGATACCAAGTGGTAGTCTGAGGACTAATGTTGAACAGACAGAGTGGACATTTGATTCTGGACTTCCACAGAAACACACTCAACCTTTTTCCTCTTGGCTTCATACAAAATTCCCTCCTGTGAGTCATTTTTCACTTTCCATTATCTCTGACAACACAAGCTGACTACAGCATTGCTCATTCTCACTGATTACTCATACTCTGTTTTTTTTTGTGTTTTGTTTTACCTTAAAATCCCACCTGTTTGAGTCCCGGTTTTTATGTTTGGTTTACTCTGTGACTAAGAAGAAATCTAACGTTCCTGGGTCTTAATATGATTGAAAAGTCAGTGGACCTGGACACCACAGCTGCCAATGGCAAATTAAAAGGATCACAGTTGTACTATTTTCTGAAGCCTTAGCCATGATTTTGAACCATAGGGGTTAAAAATAATGATGTTAGCTGAAAATAATAAATACCTATACAGTCTTTCAGAAAGTCTCTACTCTAGACCCTGCACTTCTATGTCAAAGGAGCTCCCTTGCTTGTTTTCTGACTTTAACATTTTACAGACTTTTAAAAATGCTATAACGAAGCCTAAGAAGAGAATAAGATAATGTCATAGTAAGTGAGGAGACTTGGGTTTAATTCTTTGCTGCTGTTTTCTTTTGTGATCTCAGGCAAGTATTTTCTCTTTCTCTCTCTCTGCTTTGATTCTTTATCTCTCACTAAGGACAATTGCATTTTCTTGTTTCTCCTGGAGATGCGTTATTTTAATCACTATAAAAGACAATGAAGAGCTCAGACACTACAGCAAGGGAGATTGTGTTAAATACAACAGCTCAATATAAGCAGCAAAAAACCTCCAAGGCTCCTGATGTTTAAGGCTGGATTGTTTAAATATTTCTATCAGTTTGTTGTGCCTTCTGAGAACATGGGAGGTGAGGATATCAATAACATCTGCATCTCAGCAGGTTAAAGATCTGAATCCTGTTGCTGACTCAAACCTTGGTCTTACTAATACAAATGCCTTTTCAGCTGTTAATCTCCGATGTTGAAAAAGGCTGTAGAAAACCTACACACCTGTGAAATGGAAGAGTGGGATGAGCTTGTTTTTTTGTTTGTTTCCTAAAATAGGAAATAAGGTACTTAATGAATTGCTCTTGTGCTGCTTGAGTTTTGTGTCTAGATTGTTACAGCTTGGGTCTAGTATTATATTTAACCAACTTAGAAAAAGAGATGAGTAGATCAGCAAGGAGATTGCACAGCACATTGATCCCCCATAGCTATAAAGGCTGTCCACAAAAGACACTGGCTAATACTTTTGGATTTGATGAACTTCAAGCAGGAGCAGCCTGGAAGGAAGAAATTCCCTAGCTACCTCTAGACAAAACAGCCACCTAACAGAGAAAACTGCTGACTGACAGTGCTGTTGTTCAGATAAATGTCTGGTTTATCCCCTGTTTCTTTTTCTTTAATCCCCATTTTCTTGGGGAGCACTCTTTAGTCTTTTGGAGACAGGGTAATATCTTTCTTTCTGCACTTCAATGGTTTATGCTTGAAAAAACTCTAGGTTCTCAACTTTGCTCTCTTGGCACACTTGCAAAAGTTGCAAATGGAAAAACATAAATTTGCAGGCAGTGACTCTGTGAGTAGGAGCTAAATGTCACACTCTGGCTGTCTTGTGGTCTGTGAAGCCTCTCTGGGCAAAGCAAGGGGCCACCTGTGAAGAAGTGGGTGGTACCAACGTGAGGGGACAGAAGATCATGATGATAGGGTTAGAGCAAGGAAACCACCACAATGTGTGGAACATAGTATGAAAGGCGGAAATAGAAATATACCTGTAAAAGAGCAGGGGAGAAATGATAGCAGAAATTACAACCTTTTGCTGGATTAGTAAAGGATTTTTTTGTATTTATATTTCAGGTAACTTAGCAATGCTTTAAATGTATGGACAGCCAGACCAGAAAATGCCTTGCTGAGGGAAATTATACTCATCATGCCTCTTCCTGGCAACAGAAGACCAGAGTCATCTGGAGCATATTCATGCTGGCCCGCTCTGCACTGTTCCCGCAGCATGATGCTAAGCGAAGGGCAAGCTGTACTAATTGGTCAGCAGGGGATTTCCTTGCATAAAAAGGGCCCTCGAAAGGCTCAGAAGTGCCCATACCTTAACACAGCTTAATGACAGCAGCCTATAAAGGAGGTGGTGCTTGTACTTAAGTGGAGGTTCTGTAGGGATACAGGCCTGGCAGCTTCCTTGGCCGTGCGTGTGGGCTGGCCTTTCCCTGCCTGCAGTGACCTCAGCCCTGCGGACCTGAGAGCCAGCATGTTCCTGCATTGTCCTTCTGCAGCTGCAGGCGGAGGGGATGCCAGCTCAGCTGAACAGAGAGAGACCTGTTGGCAAGGTGCTCTCCCTAGGTACTGGATTGTGGATTTCACTCCTTTGGTTGTGTTTCAAGCCATGTTCAGCTGTCTGGCTCACTATCAGTCTTCATTTCCTTTTCCACAGCCTGGGGAAGCCGCTGTCCTTACCTGTTTTAGATCATTAACTCGCTTCATTTTACTTTAGGGCTTTTGACAGGTATCTTCTGTAATGTAGAGAAGACAGCTCATTTTATATCTGTGATCTCCTGAAATGCTGATGATATCGTTTGAACTTCTTGCCTGTTTCAGCAACGAAACTCCGGGAGATGCAGTTGAGCAAGGCGACCTCCCGTGCTAGAACGTTTGTCTGGGTATGTCATGTAGTGACAGAAAGAAGTATGTTGGGATAGGGGAACAAGGGAAGGAGTTTACTTTGTATTTACTGATTATATGGTGAAATGTTGCAGGTAGAAAGAGTCCCTGTGGTATTTCTGCATCAGATGAATGTTAAATATTGTGAAGAGTACTCTTTGGCAAAAAAATCCTACCCACGCTTTCCTGGGCTATTGAATAGGAGGATGTGGTTTGCACCAGTTTATGACCATGCTGAATGTAAAGTTATTGTTTGTACAGCTCCCTAAACAACCTGAAAATGTGAGTTCTCCAGTGCTTAAAACTAGCTTGTCTTTAGGGTGTCTAAATGTTTGTAATTACCCAAGTCCTACTTCCTTTACAGCAATATATCCCACAGCAGAAGGGAATAAGACGGGATCATACTGCCACTGTGTATATCCTTGGAAATGCAGCATAGATAACTCTAACTGGCCTTGCACTTTTTCTTACAAAAGATTTGGAGTAATCTTTGGTTTGATTTTTTTTCTCTCCCTTAGGAATCAGAAAACTTGGAAAAGGAAAGAAATTTCCAGGACTGGTGACTTTTTGTCTGTGTGACAGTGAAAGAGAGCATATGGGACAGAAAAAAAGGAGAATAGATATTGACAGAAGCACAGGAGTCAGAAAATCTGTCATAATTTTCCTTCCCACTTCACAAAGCAGTTCAAGTGGCTCCTGTGCTGCCGCTATTTAAAAAAAAAATAAAAATTCAAGCTGCAAGTGAATTGCATAAACAGTTCTAGGTTCACTTCCCCAGTAACAGGAATGGAACTGAACAGCTGACAGGGACCAGCTGAAGTACTTGGGTATAAATCGATGATTAGGCAATGCAAGAGAGAAAATTCCTTAGCATGAAAAATGCCAGGGGAATTAGAAAGAGTCCTTTCAGCTCCTGAGTCCTCCTCTTGCTCAGAAAAGATCTGCCATCGCATATCCCTTATCTTTGATAATTTCTAACCCTGGAAAGGATCGTTTGTGACATTTCTACTTTATGTTTGGGTACACGTATTTGTGTGCTCTATACGTGTTTCTTTTTCTACTTTTTCCAGGCTCAGTTGAGACGTCAAAGCTTCTCTAGTCACTACCTGCAGTTTGCATTGATACTACATCCAAATCACACCTCAGATGCTCCCAAAGATTTTTCTTTTGATTATTATAATCCTCTTTTTTCAAAGCTGGCTGGGGGAGTCTCAGCCAGGACTTCCCCCAAGTACTTGGCTTTGTTACATGGGGAAACTCTTCAGTCCATTTTTCTCTCCCCTCCCCTAGAATGATCTTGTGACAGGAACATAGCAAAGACATCTATTAATTTCCACACTTCCTCCTTCTCACCCCTGTGTTGTTACTGTATTTTAATGCATTTCTTCTCTTTATTTCCATCCTTCTTCTCCATCTGCCTCACTCTCTGTTGAGACCAGTCATAAAAAGCTGTCATGAGCGTGTTGCTGTCTGAGTTTCAGGCAGTTAAACAATATTTATTGATGGAGTACACCTCCTGGGCTGTAATCGTACATCCACTCGTTCTGCAGTCAGCTCAGAACTGGGTACTGCAGATGCAGCCCAGCAGAGAGGGAAGACAAGCGTTCAAACTCCTGGGCTGCCGCTCTTGTGAATGTGTTTGTCTTACGTGCTCACTGCCCTGTGAACCTGGACGATTTGTAACCTGCTGCCCAGTATGCCACCAAATCCAGGGACCCTGTTGGCATAATTTAACAGAAAACATACAAAGACAGAGAGAGACTTGAATTGTGTTGAAGTGTGAAAAATCTTTCATTCCTAGAATAAGATTCCAGTCACTGATCAGCCTACCGTTTCAGAGTGTAATGAAAAGGCACTGCCCTGTGCCTTGCTCTTGTCCTTCATACCAGCGCAGTATGAGAGGGGTTACAGCTTTCAGAAACGAGGAAGCTTTGGCCACTTTACACAGTACTATGCAACAGCGAAAGGTGGTGAAGAGCAAGTGTGAACGAAACCTCTAGTCTGGTAACCACAAACAAGTCCAAGGCAAAAATAGTTATTACAGTTAAGGTCATTGCTTTAAAGGGAGAGGTGAGCTGCTATTTCCTACATGCTTGGTATTGCTCATGACTCCGTAAAATTTAATCCTGAAATAAAACCAGTAACATACCACGAAAGAAACAGCTTCTCTAGAAACCATCCTAGAAACTTTTAACCTGCCCCGGAGGCCTGTACTATTAGACGTTATCAGGGGAGCTGATCTCTGGTGATTTGTGATTTTTTTTTTTCCCCTATGTACATTTTCAAACTGCGTAGCTGCTTCTGCACACCATTCCAAATGAGAGTCCTTCCTGACCTTTGCTTGGGAGGTCTCACAAACATTGCTGAACTCTCTAGACTTGTCAACTTTAATTGAAACGCCCTAGAGTCACATTCAGCTAACAATATGTTACAGAGACACAAACTACCTCCATTTTGAAGCAGCAGTGAGAGGGAGCAAATGTCACATCCCCTTCTCCTTCCTAGGAAACCTCCGTTGCTGCTGGTGGCCAGTTGTCCCAGGAGCCTCATGCTGCAGAAGCGAGTATTAAGCCAGAGGAAAGCTGTTCTCTTCTCCCACCCACCCAGTCTTCAACCTGCTGCGTGTTCGGTGGCTCCTCTTGGGTTGTTGTCCTAGTAATGATCCCTTTTGTTGCTGCGCATGTTAATCAGCCTTCGGCTGAAACACTTCTTTGTGCACGGGTGTCAGCGTGTACCTAGCTGCAGCTAAGTCTCTAAATCACTAGACGTTGGTCATTAATGATCCAGCCCTAATAAAGGGGAGTGCAGGCAGACAGATGGGGTCTGAGAACCTTGCTGAGAAGGGGAGAGAACCCATGCTGATGGTTTCCCAACTTGTCGGGCCCTTCGTGCTGCCAGACCCCCACCCAACTTGTCGGGCCCTTCGTGCTGCCAGACCCCCACCCAAGGGCGCACCCCCACAGCCATGGCCACGGGGGACGCCTGCAGGCCTGTGCTGGGTGGCCGCCCGGCACGGGGCAGCAGCGGCCGCGATGCTGGGGACAACAGGGAGCGGGGTTTTCGGCCAGGCGGGGCCCACCCCGCCGGCGGAGCTGACCCCGCGGGCGGGCCCGGGGGGCTGTGGGAGGAAAGCCGCTCGAGCGAGGCCGGGTAGGCGGCCACGCTTGGAAGGGGGGACCGCCGAGGGGGGACGCGGCCACCGGCTGCCCCTGGGGAGGGGGGGGGCAGGGGAGCGCTCTGACCCGCCGGGGCACGGCGGGGCCGCCGCCCTGAGGGATCGGCGCGGCGGAGGCGGCCGGGCGGGCCGGCCGCGCTCCCGGGGCCGCTAGGGGGAACCACCGGCCCGGGAAACCTCCGCCCGCCCGCCCGCTCGTCACCCGGCGGGGTCCCGCGGCCGTGGGCTTCCCCCGCCCCGCCTCGCCCCGGCGTGCCCCGCTGCCGGGGTGGGGGCTCCGGTTCCTGGCGAGCGGGCAGGGCCCACATCCTGACAGTGCAGCAGGTCTCCTTCGGCACGAGGGGCCTGGGGCGGCCAGAACAATGTAAAAATTGCCTCTGGTTTCTCCTGTGTGTTTCCAGAACCCCCTGTTTGCACACTGCGTGATTCCTTGCCTTTAGGAAGACTGGTTTTTATTTTCAAAGCCCGCTTAATAAATGCCACCGCGCCTGAACTTGGCAGCGGCTCAGGCCTGTCAGAGCCAGGGCACCTCTTGAGCAGGGGGGTGAGCTGCCACCCTGCTCGTCTGTCTTTGGCGGGGGGTTCCCCGGGTGCGCGGGAGGGTGACTGCAAGGAGGAGACGGCTTTGCGCTTGCACCCGCCTGCTCCCTGCAGCTGCCCGTTCCCGGTGGAGCGGGGCCCCGGCTGCACCCTTCGCGAAGCGTCTGGTGGCCGAGGCGAAGCTGCTCTGCCCCGTGAGAGCTACCCACCCAACAGCGGCCGAATCCAGCCCTCGGTGGAAGCCTGCTCTGCTGCTCTGGCTTTTCTCCTTCTCTCTGACACTTCTGTCATCTGTGCCGCGTTTCCTTCTCTGCACGTTAATCTGTAACGCGTGCCTCCTCCTTCGGTTTTCCTTGTACAGCCAAGGATGAGAGAAGGCAGAACTGGTTATCATTTCATGGCCTTCCTTGTTCCCCTGAAGGAGCTTTAAATGAGCTCTTTTGTCCCGTAACACAAAATAAGTCAAATCTTCTACCGAAATAACTCTTACCCTTCATTCACAGTGCGCATTGTGTTGTAGGTAAGAACAGTCAGAGCATGGAGCGGGGTGAGTAGAAGGGATGGCTTGGAGAAGTGTTACTTGATTTATTTTCTGTTCAATCTAGACTGTTTTCATTTTATTTCATTTTTTTGCAGGTTTAGAGCTTGGAGGGTGTTTCAGTTGCTTTTTATTATTCTTCTCCAGTCAAAAAAGAGAAGCTGTGGAGTAAATCGGTTATGAAGTGCTTTAATGCCATGTTCAGTGAGCTGGAGACACGGGCTGGGCTGGCAGGGGCTGGGAAGGGGGGGACTGGCATACACTGGGGTATTTAACAGGGAGAGGCAGGAAATGTGGTAGTGGTTTGACTTTGTGTAACTTGTATTTGTGGAACGTAAAGCAAGCTGAGCGTATATCCCTGGCCATGTCTAAAGCAAGGGACGAGTCTCCATTCAGTACTCTTCCTGTGCTCAAGGTGGCTTTTGAGAGGGGAAGAGGGCAGCGCTGAAGTGTAGATAAGATTTTAAACGATGTGCTTTAATACTACTCAAATTTTTTCTCTGCTGTTTGTAGCCTTTTAAATCTCAGTACTTGCAATTCCCCACTCTCACCGGCTGTGTGTGCCTGGTGCTGACCAGTATTGTCACACTAGTCTTCGAGAAGGATCCTGTGTGCTCAGATACAGAGTGCTGTACTAACCCTGCGTGGGATGGAGGTGGCAAAACAATCTCCTCTCCCTCTCTGTGCTCAGCTCCTGGGGGGTGCCAGGCAGCTTCAAAGTGAACTGGCACTTCTGTTAGTTGGATCTGAGCTGTGATGAGTTCAAGCAAGTTTATTTCAAGGCTGCCTGGCTCTATAAGAAAACTGCTCAGTCTTTGTCTCTCCCTGTTCTCTTCCTCCTTCCCCTTTTCTCATCTGCTTCGCTCCATAGCTCTCGTTGTCTTCCCTCAGACTGTAGAATGTGATTCCTCGTGTAGTTCAACAAAGGGATGCTCAAAATCCTGCACTTGGGGATGAACAACCCCATGCACTAGGATATGCTGGGGGCTGACAAGCTGGAAAGCAGCGTGGCAACAAAGGACCTGGGGGCATCCTGGTGGACACAAAGCTGAACGTGAGCCAACAAAGTACACTTGCGGCAAAGGCGGTCAATGGTTTCTTGGGCTGCATGAGGAGGAGTATTGCCAGCAGGTCGAGGGAGGTGATCCTTCCCCTCTGGTCAGCACTGGTGAGGCCACACCTGAAGTGCTGGGTGCAGTTCTGGGCTCTTCAGTATAAGAGAAACATGGACATACTGGACAGAGTCCAGTGAAGGACCACGAAGATGATGAAGGGACTGGAGCATCTCTCCTATGAGGGAAGGCTGAGAGAGCTGGGACTGTTCAGCCTGGAGAAGAGCAGGCTCAGGGAAAACCTATCAATGTATATAAATGCCTTAAAGGAAGGTGCAGAGAAGATGGAGCCAGGCTCTTTTCAGTGGAGCCTAGTAACAGGACAAGAGGCAATGGGCCTGAAATGCAGGAAGCTCCATCTGAATGTAAGGAACACTTTCTTACTGTGAAGGTGACTAAGCACTGGCACAGGTAGCCCAGATAGGTGGTGGAGTCTCTATCCTTGGAGATATTCAAAAGCCATCTGGACATGGTCCTGGGCAGCCTGCTCTAGGTGGCCCTGCTTGAGCAGGCGTGTTGGATGAGATGAGCTCCAGAGGTCCCCTCCAACCTCAACCATTTTGTGATTCTGTGATTCTCGCACTTAGCTTTGAAAACACCCTTTGTTCCCATCTCTTGTTTTGTATCCTGAATGGCACCCCAGGACCTCACCCAGGTTGAGGTGCCTACTTCCCTTGGCTTCTGTTTTTCTACTTGTAAAAGGGAGGTAAGACCTCCTACCTACCTCAGATAATTAGTTAATTAATATTTCTTCCACACTTTGAAAACAAGATGGGAGAAATACTTGTCAAAATGTAAAAGACCATCAATGAATGAGGTTAGAAACAGTCCAATAGTAATTTAACATATTTATGTGTGTGAAAAATAAGGTCATGCTTACCTGTTACAGATATGTCTTGCTTGGAAAACTGTTTTGGGTTCAAAATGACCACAGTTTACTTGCTGTCAAGGTAGATGTGGAAGAAAAATTCACAACCTAAAAACCCTTAACTTCAATTTTTATCATCTTAAATTCCAATATTTTTGCATTTACGCAAGCAGAATAATGACGTCAAGCTTCAGAGCTGAACTTCACGATGACAGGGAATGCAAACCCTGTACTGACCAGCACAGAGCTGATGAGGTAGTTCAACACGGTCTTGCTAAATGTGCCGGAAGGGCTGAAAGAGCCCAGCTCAGTTAGGATAGACAATAAGCTGCAGGAACTGATATTAAGGGACTGTTAATATCTGGTTGAAATCCCCTTGCCAAGGAAGATGGGCCAGGCGCTGGATTGCTCTTTGTTTTGTTACTCGTTAGCACTGACTAAGCTTCCTGCTGGCGGCATTCTCCGTGAAGAGATGTCTTTTTGCATCTGGTTGGGGAGCAGTGCTGGTCTGTGTTGAGCCTACCTGGTCATGAGTCAGTTCAGGCTGCCTCCTGGCTACCTCCAGAATAATAGATGGATGTGAAAGATTTTGGCTATTTTTGCCGTGGGTAAAGACACAGCTTTGCTCTTGCTTGTTAATGGTGTGTGTTTGTGGAGCAACTATCTTCTAGTGACTGCCAAGCTAGAAATGACTGGAGTGCAAACTGGCTGATTTCTTATTTCATGGCTGTGGACTATTTTATGCAGCTTTCTACTGTGAAATATGGGAAACTGGGCTTCGCCAAAAGTGATTGCTTAGCAGGTGCTTGCTGTCATACAAATTAGCCACAGCTTTTGCATCTTGGAGTGCTGCCAGCAAAGTGCTAGCTATTGCATTAAATGTCTACTACCAGTCATGATCTAAACGGAAAGCAAGAAGAGTAATCGCTCTTCTAGCATTATCTTAGCAGTTAGTGCTTTTTGTGGTGTTAAACATGTTTTTCGTCTTTAAACCCAAACCATAAAATACTGCTCTGAGTTTCAAATCAATGAGTGAACAGGAAAAGGTTTAATTTAGTGAGAGAGAGTATCATGCATGTGTAGGAACTATCTTGCTTTAAAGTGGAAAGGGAGGCTAATTTTGTTAATGCTGCCCATCTGGTATGTAGCAATGAATACCTTCAAAACTATAGTTTAAATAAATATATGCCTTAAAGAGTGGATACAATTGATTTGAGCTACTAGTGGATAAAAAGTAACAGCATTCAATAAGCATCTTCTTTGACTTTACTCTGCCTCAACCAAGATTTTTAATACATAATTGTACTAATGTAGTTTGACTAATGAAACACAGTACTTTTTCACTGCCTAAAAATATTTCCCTCTGAAATTTTCCTGAGTTGCAAAGTTCTAACTTAAGAAGTAACGCACTTGAACATGAACTAAACAGCTGGAATTCAGGAAACTCGTACTTTAGTAAGTTCCTGAGGATATAAGGTTGCTTTCAGTCATTGGTGTCTGTTATGAGTGAGGGATTTCACACCAGAAATGCTGTTTTGAATTCGGTTGGTAACCTTGACCGTTTATGCCAATGCTGCTGACTTCTGTTTGTTATGTTCTCTGTAATTGCTTCTTAGCCAAGCTGGGTATGATCAAAGCTTTCATTTCTTGAGTTACTAAATGATGGCTGGCAACACTAGCTCAAAGAAATATTTATGTTTCTTTTAGAGGTTTAACCTTCCTGGTTGAGGAGGAAAATAAGAAATTTGACCCAGGCTCCCCACAAGACAAATGAAAAATCCTGAAAAAAAAAATCTATTCAATTCATTTCATGATTTTGCAGGGGAGGAGATATCAACATCTTGCTGGTAATTTTTAGCAGTTTTGCTATTGGTAGTACTGTCCCTGTAGTGCAGCAGCACTTGCTGGAGGAGGAATACGAGAGCCACCAGCAGACGCCATTTACTGCTCGCTTGGGTGTTGGAGTGCTTGTGAGTGCCTGCCGTGACTAGTAGATGACTGCTGACCCATTAGCTCTCTGCCTGAGAACAGCTGCCCATGCACTGGTGCAGCTCTTGTTTCTAGATGAGACACAGTGTTAGGTTTATGCTTAATCCTTACAGGACTGGAACAAGGGTTTCCTCTTGCTTTTCTTGCAGCATTTACTCTTTGGCATGTAGAGTTTAAAAAAGCCCTTCCTTCCAATGGCTATGGCGGTGATTTTCTGTTTCCCTTCTGCAAGGGAATCTGAAATGCAAAGGCCAAATAGTAATGTGTACTTGCCTAGAAATAATGTGCTGAGTTTGTAACTCCTGGAGAAAATAATTTGGCACATAGTTATTTCTGTGTACCCCCCTAGCACCAAGAACAATTAGGCACCAGCTGAAGACAGTGACTGCCAAAAGCGCATTTGGATGAGGTGGGTGTTTCTGGGTGGTACAGTCATGCGTTAACAAGTGTGACTGCATCACTAAAACAGAAGTATATTTGTGTCCACAAGCCCTTTGTAGGGATATGCCATCCTCAAGAGGCAAGGACACCAATAAAGCATCTGGCAGGAAGGAAAGGCAAAAAAATGAGTACAGGATAATGAGGTGGATTTAACTGCTTGCTGTTAGCAAAAACTGTCCACCTGAGCTGGATATAGTGTTCACAGACGCGTCAGGAATCATCCTCTGTGAAAGCTGAAGTGGGAGCAGGTCAGCTGCTCCAAATCCAGTTCTCTGGGTGTAAGAAGAAATCTAAACTGATGGGCGGATGGGTGGGCAGCAAACAGCAACAGGGAGGGCAGCTGCAGCAGGGATAGGGACCCAGGAAGCTTTGCGCAAACCCTAGAGGAGATGTAAACCCTTTCCCTGCAATACACACACACAGTCTTCTGATAGAGCTAGGAAACCAGACATAATTTTTTCTACTTGCTGAGACTGAACTCTCACAGGGCACAGAGCTACTTGCAAGAAATCTTGGTTCCAGTGCATAAAATCTTGCTCCCTCTTGCTCCTTGAATCCAGTGCTAAGCTCCAGTGGATGCCTGTGTAATTAATGGGGAGGGGAAAGCAGCATCCCACAGAAATCTTAACCTTTATGCATTTTGAAAGAGGAACTCACGTTTTTTCTTAACACATCACATGCATAGATAAATGCTAGAGATGGAATTATACTGTGTGGGGTTGTGTGATGAAGCGTTCGGCACAGTGGATCCTGTCAGAGAACAAGTGATGAGCTGCAGCCAGACACCAAGAAATGATGGTCTACAAGCCGCAAGTGCTTTTAATAGGATAACTACCCGCTCGTTTGCTTAGATGTCTTGTAGTTGCATCTTCCACCACTGGGGTGTTGAAGGGTAAGCAGACACAGCTTGGTGAAACAGATACAAAAGAAATCACCCTGCATCTTGAGAAATGCTTAGCAGCTTAATTAGATTCAGAGTATAATACTGTTAATAGTGCATAAATGACAGCTATTTTCTGTTTATCTACATATTGTTCCATACTTTGAGCTTTATCCATTATTATTTAAATATAAGTATTTTAAGTATCTTTTCTCCTCAAAAGCAACCCCTATTTTTTTCTCCAATTTGATTTCACAAGATATTGTCAAACTTCTTACGTCTAAGAGGATAAACAATATACTCTACCCTCCAGCAGTCATAAAGGGAGAAGCAGGGGGAGAAGACGTCCAGTCCCTACATATCCAATGTTATGACTCAGTACTCAGGAAACGTGGGAAACAGAGGTCTTCAATCCTAAATGTTTCAGTGGGGTTTTCTTTGCTGCCTTCTGCTAATCTGCTAATCCTTTTAGAAAGCTGAATTCCATGGCTCTTTCTGGAGACAGTAGAGCACAGCTGACGCTTAAAGCAATTTTTTCTTTCAGCATAATGCAGCCATTGCCAAGGTCATGGGGGCTGCAGAGGCTGTGCTCTGACTGCAATAGTAGTAAAGTGCGCTAGCTTGCACTGAGCATGACCCAAATTCCATTCTGACGCATCCTAGTATCTTCAAAATTTAGCTGTGCTACTGCTGCGCTAGAGCTACATGGCATGACAAGTGAGCTTTCCATAATCTAACCTAGCTGGGTTAAAACCAACAGTAAAGCAAATGCACTGTTTCTAGTACTTCTGAATAGCATCTCATTTGGACCTTGATGTGAAAGCAGAATAGAATAAGTCGCAAGTGACTGAAACAAATTAGTTCAATATCTCAGGTTTCAAACCTCGTCATCTTGCAAGATACACCTCTGACAGCTGTTGTGGCAGCTGGTAGCTAGTGGGCAAATTAGAAAAATTATTAAACTCCAGAGTTTTTAATACAGGGGAGGGGGAGGGAGAGGGAGAGAGAGAAATGACAGTGATGGTTTCTTTCTGGGTTTTCTTGTCTAATGCAAACCGCTGAAAGTCTCTTGGAAGAACGACTGCAAAGACCGGTGATACCTTTTCCAAACTGAGGGTGTGCACAGTGGTCTCATGTCTCAGCTTCTCTGTGATGTCCCTAAGCTGCTGGCTCACATGCCAAACCAGAGCGCCTTTGCAGGAGACTGCTGCTGCTGACAGTGGGGTTTGTAGTTCCTGTAAGGAGCCTCAAGTCCCTATTCCTGCTAGACAGCATTGAATGGCTGGCAATGAATGCAAAGCCGGGGTCTTAGTGGCACAGCCTGAATCTGTTTGCCCTGCAAAGTGCACAGCCTGTCCCCGGGTTCAGGTGTGGCTCTTAGCGACTCATCTGCACTTGGGGGTAAATGCCCACTGCTCTGTTAGTAACTTTAGCTGTTGGCAAACTTGCACTGCTGGCTTTGAGGCAAGGGTTGTTCTTGCACTCATCAGTGCTGTGGGTTGGCATCTAGAGCATGTAAATCAAGATTGGCCAAGGTGCCATCTTTGGTGCCTTAGAAGGCAGCCCACAGAGGGCTTTGTCCATTGTGGTTATCTTTGACTGAACCAGCTGGCCAGGGCTGGCTGGAGTACCTACAAGGTCCTTTTAGCTCTGCTGGGACTGGGGACATGGACTAGATGCTCTGTTGGAAGGGGTGTTTAGACGTGCCAGCCAGTGAGCATCCCACAGGATCCCCTGCCCAGGTGTGCACTCTATACTGAGATCACTTCCCCCCTGCCCTTACTGGAGAAGCTGCTGTATGGCCTTTTCCAGAGACCCATGCTGCCAGGACCATGGTCTGTCTCTGCTTTCTCACATGCTTGGACAGAGGGTGCACAGCCCTAGTGCTTGAGGCAGTTGAGAAAAGACTCGGGGGGAGATCGGGCTTCTGGGGGTGGAGGGCTGAACATGCTAAGCCAGAGCTGCCAGCCCCATTTCTTCATTAGGTGGTCCTCGACCAAACCTCACTAAGCCACCAACCAACTGCAATGCTCCAGAGGCCCTGGCACAAACTGTGTGGCTGGGTTTGGTGCTGAAAGTCACAGGGGCCGTGCCTGGCCACGTGTGTAAGGTAGGGATGAGGACATGAAGAAAGGAGTGTCTCATGCTTCTCTGCCTTCTAACCTCTCCATAAGGGAGACCAGCTGCTCTTCATGAGCTTAACTCTCCCTAGTCCCTATTTGAAACGGTGTCTCAGAGCACCAGGCACTATGTGTACCCAGCTCACCAGAGGTGCCCCAGCTGTCAGGCTGTTTCCTTTGGGGCTATGCCCATGTCTGTCGTGCGTGTGCAATGGCAGAGGGCTCACAGCACTGGCCTGCTATGAAACTGGTAACGCATGAAAGCACCTTGCCTGCTGCTGGGGTGCTGCAAGGGCATAACAAAGGGAAGTCTTTTATCTATTGGAGAAGGCAGGGCTGCAGCTGCATTCAGCTGATCAACATAGGATGATGCTAGGTATGTTTAAAGCTACTACCCTTCTCTGGGCATGGCTTGGGTCTTAATTCCAAGGTGTATTTTCTATCTTCTTATTTGCGATTAGAGTTTAAAACCTGCGTGTTGTTTTACTTAAAACTTCATTGATGACTGAGGGTTACTTGGTTTTTTTTGGTTTTTTTTTTTTTTGTTTTTTTTTAAATTTTGTTTCTTTGCCTACTTCAAGTGTGTATTCCCTGCATATTTAAGGTAATACCTTATGCTTCAAGCTAAGCAGCTGTGCAAATCCCAACTGGATTAGAGCCACAATATGCTACCTCTTTTTCCAGAGCAAAACTGATCCCAGATGATCCATCTCTTTCAAACTTGGGCAGTTTATGCTCCCAGTACTACTGATACAAAAAAGTCATTATGTAAATGCAGAGTCTTGGTGCTTTTCCTTAAATACAACAATTGTCATCTCAGTTATATAAATTTATACAGGTTAAAAAACCAATGAGTATGTTCTCCTTATATGAACAAAAGCTCTTAAAGATATTGCCTACACCGCACAAGCTTCTGGAAGGCTTTCTTGAAATCTTCATTAAAGATTGTGTAGATTAGAGGGTTAATAAGGGAATTTATATATCCCAGCCATGCTAGGAAATTAGACATGTCTTCTGAGATGTGACATCTTTCACAGGTATTAACAACTACTTCCTTTACAAAAAAAGGGAGCCAGCAGATCACAAATGCCCCCAAGATCAGACCCAGTGTAGTTGCTGCCTTTCGCTCTCTTGTGCTAGAGATTCTCTGTTTTTTCCAGGACTTCTCATGCTTAGATTCAGACCTGGGGCTTCGTAGGGTGATATTGATTTTATCGCAGTCCACCAGAGGATCTGATGTCTTCTCCGCTGTGCTGGGCATTGAAGCTGATTTGGTGCTTCTTTCACCTGTGTCTAAAAGGACTTGTCCGTTTACCTCCTCCCTTACGATCCGGCTGACACTTCTTCTGTGAAATGTCTTTGCTGCCTTGTATATCTTGTAATAAAGGATCAGAATCAAGGCCAGCGGGATATAGAAGGCGCCAAATGTAGAGTAAATGGTGAAAACAATGTGGTCGTGTTTGATGATGCATTCGTCATCTCTGCTGGTCGTCTGGTGCCGCCAAAACAAAGGCGGCATGGAGATAAAAATGGATATGATCCATACCACTGCAATCATGATGCCAGCGTGCTTAGGTGTCCTTTTCCGTGCATATTCCACAGCATCCGTGATTGCTCTGTACCGATCCAAAGCAATGGCAGAGAGATGCAAGATGGAACATGTGCAGCACGTGATGTCCACGCTCAACCAAATGTCACACACCACTTGCCCCATGATCCAGGTCTCCTTTACAATGTACACAATGCTGAAGGGCATCACTAGGACTGCCACAAGGAAATCTGTCACTGCAAGAGAGCAGATTAAATAGTTGGCGGGGTGGTGGAGCTTTCTTGTCACGATTATTGCAGTCATCACGAGAGAATTGATGGCTGTTGTCATTAGTGCAAGCACAGACAGGGTAATGGAAATGAGAATCTTGGACGTCACCCATTTGAATAGTTCTTCTGATGTACCGTTTTGTTCAGTTGAGTTTATTAAATCCATGTTCCCTTTTAAAGGTGATCTTTACCAGTAGCAGTTACCTGTTGGAAAAGTAAAAACATTCAGAAAGTGCATCCTCAGCCTCCAGGAGGTCTTGATTTTTGTCATCTTAAAAGACTACGGGCCCCAAACTTACAAGAACCTCAGACTTATCATTCGAAATGAATCTGGCTCCAGACAGATTTTACTGACTAGCATTTTGTGGGGTGCTCTGCCTGCAGAATAGGGGCCTTGTCTTTCTCCTTGGTCAAGATGTTGGGAAGGGTATCTTTGCATTGCAGAGGAGAGGAGCGCCTGAGATGGCCCTGCCCTGCGGGATGCTGCACGTTGCTGCACAGGGGAACCAGCCTTGTTCCTTGAGCAGGGCAGCAGCATCAGTATGGCCCCTGAGGAGCAGAGCCAGCCCTCCTGCTAAATGCTTACTCTGAATGGATCGTAGTGGAGTCTTGAAACTGGTTAAACATGGACTATCTCATCCTCAAGCAAGTACTAATACTGCTTTTAGGCTAGCACTATCATCTAGTCCACTAAGCAATGTAATGACTGTTGAAAACTTTAATCCACAGGAAGCAGGCATAATGCTTCTTTTCTCTAGGTTAACTCCTTTTTCCCCATCAGTATGTGAGTCCTTCCTTGTGTGTAGATAAGCATGGGCTTTCTAAACTGGGACATAGTTTTCAAGAGAAAACAGAAACGTGAAACATTGCAGTACAAACAGGAGAAGAAACAATTGCATGTTGAAAGTTTTAATTTTAGAGCTTCCTCTTACGCAGCTCTAAAATGAAACAGCTGAATATATTTTAAAGCTTCAAATGGTTGACTTGTCTAACTGAAATATTATACATAGATTAGAGTCATGAGAACATCATTACTTTTCCTCAAGTTTTGCTGTTCTGTGGTTGCTGCCAAAGAAAACTGCAGAAAACTTGGATGCTCGTTGTTCCGCTAATGACTCTCTCTATAGAAACAGTATAACTCTTCTTATGGCTCTGCAGGAAGCAAAAAGCAGGGAAATACTGATGAAACATATTCTCAGTTGTGTTCTGAGGATGTGCACCCTACTTTCTTATCAAGATGGGTTTCTGAGCACTCTACGGACTGCAGCTGTAGTACGAGTTTCCAGCTTTTTAGACTAGAGCTTGTAACTCACAGTTAAGAGGATCAGATTTCAGCCTCTTGCAAGTTGTGACATACAATTTCTTCTGCATGCAAGATCTACCAGATGAAATGGGGTTTTCTCTTATAACTTCTGGAGTGTATTGAGTGGGTTGCACTTGTGTTGCATTGGATGCCACATGTAAGGAAATACATAAAATAAGTGAATAATTTCTCTTAGGAAAAATGGGTCTCATTAACATAACTAAAGCTTTTTGGTATTATGCTGGAGTGACTTAAAAAGAATCTGATATACTGTATATAGCCTTGGACCCACCTCACTAATTTGGTTTGCTATTCTAACCTGGGCAATGCTTAATATGCTATTGACCTACTCAAAAAGGTTTTTAGCATTGCTTGACCAACATTTAATTGTATGGAAGAACAAGGAAAGGAAGTGTATTTTACATGGTGATATTTACAAATGCTGAGCAGAATCTTGTCCTGTACATGAGCTGATTACAGCATGCGTGTGCTCTCTTCCTCTCTGTGTTCCTCTCTCTGAACTTGAAATACACTTCACATGCATAAAAATAGATCTTTCATCATGTCAGTGTCACCTTAAAACCTTCTGAATCCACAGTAATTGCTAGTTTGCAGATATTTTTGTCTACAGCTAGCTGCCTTCCAGAGAAGGAATAGGCACATACAGTATTTTCTGGTGAATGTTCAACCTCTGATAAATAAATCTTCATTTTTGAGTTTGTATAAATATATGGGAGAAAAAAGTTTATTGGGGAAAACTAAGACTTCTATTGATATCCAGAAATTGATCATATTTTAGAACAGCTACTCATTATGGTTAATTACCTTATAAATTTCTAACTCTCTGGCTATTAGTCCTTAATTGCAAGCAAGCAAAAAGCAATTTAGAGATAATGAAAGCTGATTAATAGCTTTTGAAAGATTATTCCATTTGAGACCGTGGAGTAAGGAAAATAGTATGGGTGGGTTTGCAAAACTGGTGTGTGGGAATAAGTTAGTTCCCTTAGTGCTGCAGTGATTTGGAGGCTCTTTATAAGAAGCACAGTGGCAGAAATGTGCTTACTTGTCATGTGCACCGATTATGCTTCTCTGTGTGGTTTTGAGATTATCGGCGGGTAGACTTGGATTTCATTCAGTCTGCTAGCATGGAAACAGAGCAGTATTGAAGACTACCACACAGTTGTTCGTGTACTACTGTTAGATAGATAATTGTGCTGGGGTCTCCTGCTCGTGGGACATAACCTGTTCTTAATGGTACCTATCTGGACATAGTGCCCTTCTATTCCTATATGGAGTGTGAAAACCCTCTGCTCTTGCCCTCACAGCCCCGGCAGCAGGTGTCCAGGGTGGACGCTGCAGGCTGCTGCGCCGACCGAAGAGTGTGGCTCCATCCAAGGGAGACAGCAGTATGGTGACAAGATCTGCCCTCCAAGGTGGTGGCTCCATTTGAGGTGACAGAGCCATTCAGCAGGCTGTGCTGCTTGGGACTGCCAGTCACAAAGTTTGGTGGCGTTTCTGTCCAAGTGGGATGGGGATCCTCTGTGAACTGTAGTGGGAATTCGTGCAAGGTTATTGGGTGCTCATAAGCTAAAAAGATTGTTTTGTAAATACGTGGAGTTGAAACGCTGGCAGCATTTAAGGGCTGCCACTTCCCTCTCTTTTGATCACTTCTAGGATGAACTAGTTCTGGATTTTCTCTTGCTAAGCTGAACTCAGTTCAATCAGTGGCCATCGCTGGTTTCTGTCCTCAGCAAGCGACCAAACCACTGTTAGGAGTATGAAGGATGGTCCTGTAAACAGTGCACTGGATTAGGATCTTAACACAGTAAATTAATGTATAACGGCTATTAAAATAAAAGTATGGTATTTCAGTTGACCCATTAAAATATTAGCCTTTGATTGCTGAAAAAGAGCCCTGTAAACAAAGGAAGCTGCTGTTCACCTAAGATGATACCGTGTCTGTTATCTTGGATACACGGACCTTATTATTTTTGAGGAATTAGCCACTTCTACAAATCTTTTTTCCTTCCTTCCCAGATACAGCATGTTAAGGTGACCAGAATGTAAGTACCTCCCTGTCTGTAAAAGCACATATATCATCCTACTGATCTTGTTTAGAAGGCATGGGGGAAAAATGTCTGTGCAGCCTTATCACAAAAGTAAACATTGAATTTGTCTAGTGGCCACTCAAAGAAAAGGGAATGTTGTCAGTGCTCCTCAGTTTTGCAGGAGCACGTGTGTATGTCATTAAGCCCATAACCACCCATTTATGACTGAGATTTACAAAACAGTAATAACATTGCTTTTGTTCAATAGCATTAGTCTGTCCTTTGGTTTGGGAAACAGCAATCCTCTGCCTTTGAGTAAACCTGGAAAATAAAATGAAACACCAGTTGCTGGAGGAACATGGCTGGGAATGCCTTTGGGAAAGGCATCGTGAGCCTCCTGTTTGGGGTCCTGAATTTAGACTGAACTGTGAGAAGTTTACAGCTCTTGATTTTGGGGCCTGGTTTGTTTTACGTTGCTTCAAGCACCAGCAGGGAGAAAACTTGCTGATTAGAGTTTAAGTACTGCTTTTGAGTACAAGTTTTCTGAGGGGAGGTGTGTGTGTTTGCATGCTTTTTTTCCATGTAGGTTCCTTAGAAAAATGTGTCTTTGATTTAAAAACAGTAACAGAGCTCAGAAAGCAAAATGAGCAACTGATTGACCAAAGGGTATTTAAATTGCTACAGCAATAACAGCCTTTGTGCATTAAGTAAGCACAAAGTTGTGCCAGTGACAGAGATAGATCCTGCCCGTCTCTCTTACTCAAACAGGCTTCAGCTGGCTTTGAAATGATGAAGTGTTTCACCTGCTAGCAGGATCCCTTGCTCTATTGGCCAAACTGATCTGTAAGCCACTTAGAAAGGCCCACCTTTCCTGCTTTGGTGGAAATGGATCCTGCAAACTTCTTTTCGTGATGAAAGGGAAGACTATACTTGTTTTCAGCTCTCCTGTTTTTATCACCTGTTCCTGTATAGGCTAACCAGACCTCTACTGGAGGTAAGGCTAAAATAGTTGTAGAAGGATAAAGTAGTTGTAAGTATTAATCTTGCTTGGGAGCTAAGATTATTTCTGAAACCTATATTTATGAGCTTGTAAAAATCCTTCCTTGTGTGGCTGTATGTCTTTAGATACCAACTACGTGATATACTAATGACAATTAGCTTAGTAATGATCTGCTGTATTAAATATGACTAGAGGGAAATAATATCTTTTGGATTAAATGAATCTGTTTAAGAAGGGTGAGCTTGTATTTGTATCTCCTATCAGATCTGTACTTTGTTGAGCCTGAACCCTAGTGTCCCAACAGGTGAGGAAGAGGAGAGGAGCACTTTCACTTGATTCTTAGCATCCCGTTCTTAAATTCTTTCCTCCCAACAACTCTTTCTAAGGCTCCTAAAGCTACAGTGCATCCTCTGGGACAAGGTAAGGGTGACTGGTAGGTTTGTAAGAGAATTCACTTGCCAGCTGAAGGCAGCTGCTGCAAACCTGCCATTCCTGGAATACAAAGTAGATGTCTATCAGCAGTTTGAAGTGCGAAGCAGAAATCACAAGGTTGCTAGCTTTCCGTTCCCAGTCTGCATTTCTACATGCTTAAAACTTTTTTCTTTTTCTTTCCTTTTTTTTTCTTTTTTCCTTTTTTCTCTGTATCTGCTGCTTAACTAGGAGGAAGAGTTATTTCCAGTTCTTAATCTGTCAGCAAATATTTGTAAACGCATGTTGAAGTAATACTTTGGATTCTGTGTTTTGGGTGGTACTGTCCCAGGCCATGGGACTGAGTGCATTCTGGACCTGAAATGTATTGCTAAGCTGGAGGAACATCTCAAAAGCTGCTTAGGTTTCATTGTTCGAGTCTCTGTTAACTGGAGTTATTTATCACTTCCACTTGTAGAATGTCACAACAGACCCATTTCTAGAAACACAGACCACAAATAACTATAAAATCACAGATAAATCAATTGAACTAGTATCAGCTAAAGATAATACTGCCTCCCGAGCACCCCTCAGGAGAAGAATGGGTAAATAGACGGGCTTTGCAGTGTGCCCTGAATATCAGTATAACACATAAAGGAAACAAATCTGAGAGTCCTGGAGAATAGGTGCCTCCAGCTTAGAGATGCACAAATCCATTTATTGCCTGGGTACAGGTGCTCTGATTTCTCACAGAATGTCAAAGAAAAGTCCATTTCTATGCCTTGAATGCAAGGCACAAAGTTGCGTAGTAAAGTTACATTTGATGCTTTTCTTAGCCATATTACCAGTCTAAGAGTCCCTGTGTTGGCAAAATAATATGCTGTGGTGTGTTTGCATTGGGCTCAACAAAGCTGATGCTTGCTTTAATTTTCTGGACAGCCTTTTGAATTCTTTCAGCCAACAGAAAAAATCCCAAATGGCTACAATGACAAAGTCTGACAGACTTAGCCCTGCAAGTTACCACCCCATATGTCTGCTCTGTCATGTTATTGCTCCTGGAGCAAAATCAACAGGAGGGAGGTGGCGCTTCCACTGAAGCAGCTGAGATGCGAAGTCTGAGGGCTTGCTCAAGCTGCCGGGGAAGGTGAACTTGCCCTCTGCCACTGGATGCTGACAGGAGAGATGCAAGCACCCGCTCTGTCAAGACCAGAATGAAGGCAGTAATTTCTGGCAAAGGGGTGGAGTGAAGCACTGAAATAGTGTCTGTCCTCATCTCCCTGGTGTAATTAACTCACCTTCATGTTTCCTATTGAGGCCGTACAAATTGCAGCGTGCTGGCTGTGAGTCCTTTGACACATCTCCCTCCAGAAGGCTTTCGTCCTTGCTTCGTTACTTCGCAAGCATTGCCAAGTGCTCTGTGTTTTCCGGTCTGCAAAATACCAGACTTGTCAAGCCCAAACATGACAACCTCACATAACGGGAATTCCCACACCTCTGTCATGGGGCAGCTCCTTGCCTCCTGCATTGCAAATGTGTTGCTGCGGTTCCTGGGGAGATACCACTTGAGCTAGCTTTAAACTCAGCCAGGTAACCGTAAGCAGAGCGCTCGGCAAAACCTGCCTGGGAAGCAGGCTTGCTACATAGGTGGGATTAGTCTGTGATGCACTCCTTGGTGCCTTTGCCCTGTTCTCTACTTGCATCTGTTGGACTGCAGTATAGTCCTGTGCTGCTTGTCAAGCCTGCCTGGAGGATACCTCCCCTGCTTATTGTCATCATATCTGTAGCAACTGCTGCATTTGCTTGTATGGAAGAATGATGTTCAGAAAGTAATTATGCATTCCTTGCTGTGTCTGGTGTTGAAGTTGAGGGTTTGGTTTTTGTCTCCTTTTGGAAAATTAGTCACTCATCTGTGTTTGCTCTTTATTTCATGTCCCTCTGCCATCTGTTTTAATCTAGCTGAGGGGGATGGGGAGGAGACAAGCCAGCTTCTCAACGAGCCCTCTGGGAGGGGGGAAGGAGGAGCTGCAAGAATGGCATGGTCCACAGGATGACAGACTTGCTTATATAAAACAGTAAACAAACCTCCCAAATGCAGCTTCAGTTGTTGGGTAATTGGACAGTGAACCTGTTATGAATTTGATAATTTTGGCTGGAGAGAGGGAAAATTTCAGACCCATATTCAAATTCTCCAGAGGAGATGGCAGTGATTTATTTCTATAATTCATTAGATTAGGGGATTCAGTTTCCTCTCTTCTTTGAGGCTGGTCTGAATCCTTAGTCCAGAGCTCTCAGGATAGTGGTCTGGATAGTTGCCTCTTATATTGTATATGGTGTGGAAGAGCCCCGGAGGACCGGGCCCTGGACAACAGTGCCTGTGGGTGCTGCTTCCTGCCATCTCTTCAGCTGCTGATGTTCTGAGCTGTGTAAATAAATATCTGTGAGAAATCAAGTAGTGTCTGGGCACTCCATCCCCCTATGTGAGGTCTACAGTGAGCAAAATAGTACCTTCATGATGGCAAGTATTCTGTAAGGACAAAGTCCCATCTAACCATGTGGTCAACACCTTGTCTGTAGATGCACATGTCCTCTTGGATGTGTGGCCAGGATCTGAACTTGGACCCTCCGTATCATGAGTGGGCCACTCGCTTTCTATCCCCACTCTTTGGCCATCCACCCTTAATTTAGTTGGCTCTAACAGCCTGAAATGTTCCATTTAATTGAAAATTTTCTGTATTAGGAAAAGATGTTTTAAAAATGTTCTTAGTTCTGTGGAAGAAAAAGTAAAGGTTTTGGTTTTGTTTCAAGTTTTCATTTGGATTGGTAGTGAATCAAATAAGTGACTATTCACTAATCTCTTGTATATAATTTGTACAACTAGTTTCACACTGTATGGAAGTGGCTTGCTTTCATGATTAACAACTAAATTTGTACAGCGAGGTGAAAATGCAGAATGGCTTTGCTTGTGTTTCTAAACTCTGCCTTTCAGATAAGGGCTTGAAACCTGTAGGAATGGCAAAGCAGCATTGGAGCAAGGAGGTTGAGAGGCAGTTTTATTTCCTTTGAATGGTGATCGAACGGAGCCTTGTTTCTCCCACTTCCCACTCATCCTTATGCTTTGGGGCCATGTGTTCTTTGCTAGCCCTCTGAAAACACGTGTATGTGCAGCTGTAAGTCACAAACCTTTTTCACTGATATACCTACCTCTGAAATTCTATTACAAGAAGGAGTTCAGCTTTAACTAGAAAACACCTTTTTCTTTTTCATAGCATTGTTTAGGTTGGAAAAGACCTTTAAGATCATCAAGTCCACCCATTAACCTAACCCTGCCAAATCCACCACTAAACCATGTCCCTAAGCGCCTCATCCACATGTCTTTTAAATACCTCCAGGGATGGCGACTCAACCACCTCCCTGGGCAGCCCGTTCCAATGCCTGACAACCCTTTCAGTGAAGAAATTTTTCCTAATATCCAATCTAAACCTCCCCTGGTGCAACTTGTGGCCATTTCCTCTTGTCCTATCACTTGGCACTTGGGAGAAGACACCAGCACCCACCTCACTACAACCTCCTTTCAGGTAGTTGTATTTTGGTGGAATAGCTTCTGTATTACTTAACTTCTAAGAAAATGTGGGCACCTTATGTCTTAGTTCCTTGAGAATTTTATCAAATATGTTTTTATTATATAATAGCTGTGAAAGTTTTTATTCACTGGAAGAACCTACCTTGTTTACTCCTGGATGGTAACAAGCTAATCAATATTTTCACATATGTGTCTGGAAAAGATCTCTATTTCAATCTACAATATATGAAAACACAGTTTTCAAACTATCACCTGGGCCAACAGTAGGATAGTTATTTTTCTTCTGTGTGCTCACCAGGACAGCTTTGAGGGAGAACTGGTCTCAGAAGGGTTTCTTGGAAGAGGAGTGAAGGTGACACGTCAGTGTGTTCCTCCCCTGCAGCAGTGGTTCTGCGTGACGCAAGAACAGTACAAGTCTGTGGTTAATCACTTACAATTTGGAGAGATGGCAAAATTCACATGATCTGCAATCTCATCTCTGCCTGGTTTTTGGAGACTGATGCTTTTTTGCAAAGACTATCTTACTGCGTACTTCCCATTGTCTTTCCCTGTATTTCTTTTCATCATGTCATTTGTCTTTATCCTAGTCTTCATCTGATAATCTCATAGACTGAAGGTCTTTCCCTAGGTCTTGTTGTCCATGTGTGATAGAATAGGCCTGTTGGATAGTAAACTCTGCATTGGGTTTGCACTAAACAGCAGTTTTCTAATATTTTCTTTATCAGGACTGAGACAATTCAGGCTGTTTCCTCTGAATGATGCGCCTGTAGCCCTGACCAAGAAGTAGTTTAAGCAAAACAAACAATCCTTAAAGTTGGTGGGTTTGGAAGTGGGAGGAAAATTAAGATCATCAACTTCTTAGTGGAAGTAGAACTCAAAATGATTTTTTCCAGTCTACTTGGGAAAGAGAGAGGAAAGGATCTACATGCTGCCAGAAAACCAGGCAGAATTTGCTGAAAGCTTTCTCAAAGTGATGCATCTGTGGGAAAGGATTTTGTTGTGGAGGAATGTTTGTTTCTTCCTTCAGACAATGCCTTTCCATCAGAGTGTGCCAGGCTGCCGTGCCCTGATGACTTTCACCAGTGACCAACAGCAGCTCTAGGGAGAGACCCTGCAAAGGGCGTGGGGAGGGGAAGGGCGAGTGCGAGCTCCTGCGGTTTGCCTGCGTGGCGAAGGGACCTGGGCAGAGGGCTGCCACCACCGCACAGAGGAGGACGTGCCGTGGGGGAATGGCATAGTGGACCCTGTCCTGTCTGAAATGCTGCTCCCTGGGGGTCCACAGTTTGCCAGCGAGTGCGGGCTGTGGAGGGTGGCTTTTTTTAAGGTCTGTAATGCACAGAGTCTTTCTTGAAACTGCTATGCAAAAGCTTAGTGTGGGAAAAGTGGACTTTGAGAGCACAGGTGGAGCTCTGAACAGGCAGGTGGGAGACTGGGGAAATCTTACTAAGTGGGTCTGAGATACAGGACCTTCCTGTGCAAGTATTGGAGCTGTCAGATAAAATCTCAACCTGGGTACCTGTCCAGGAGTTTTCATGTCAGAAAACTAAACTGTCCTCAGGTCAGGCTGGTTTAGATCACTGTGGTTGGACTAACTTGTAGTGGGCTTGAAACCACACCATGTGGTACTGTGTCAACCTGTAGAGATCCAAGCTGCTAGCCTCCTTCATAGGTAAAGAGAGTCTCCTGTTGGCAGAGTGAAGAGGCAGAGAGATGTAATTATACAGTTGAGACTGGTGCTTCCTAACTGGCACTGCAAGGTTGTTTTTAGATGTTTCTACTAAGATTGATTCATTCACCACTGTGACCACTTAGGCTGGGGGCTGTCTTTCCAAAATCCAGATTTTGTGCCTTCAAGCGTAGGTCTGTACTAAAAAGGACATGACTTGTGTTGTATTCTGCATGGAGTGCCACAATGCTGGTAATACAAAACATAGAGCCATTCTTGTCTGTGCTTTCTCTTGTGTGGAGGTGGAGGATTAATGTGGGCAGGTAAGTGGTTGGTCAGACTCTCCATGAGTGCCGCAGGAAGCTTTTTATCTAGGGAGTGTATTTTTCAAAGGGAGGGGATACCAGATATCTAGGAAGTCCTCATTTGCTGCTTTCATATGCTTTTCCAGTTGTGTTATGGTGGGTGTTTTAAATTTTTTTAAGGATTCAAATCCTAACATTGACACAACCGAGTGTTTTAGCCAGAAGAGTTTGGTTCACTCGGTGAACTGGCATAAGTGCTAATGGCAAAAAAGCATTTGTTCTGGGCCTGTATAAACCATCTATCTGAGATCTGGGATGCAGCTATGCTGGCAAGACTTCTCTAGTGCAGATCAGGCTTTAGTTTTCCTCCTTTTCAGTTTCAAAATACTCTGCAGCTCTTTAGCATGCCTTTCTCTCTACTTCAGTTTATTGCATTATAACATAATCCCCTTTAAAAGTACCAGGATCTGGAAAAATAAGTCCCAGGACAACCTGCATAATATCAAAAGTGTAGCTAGGAGAGCTATGGAGATAGGGGAGCTGGTGAGAGTGCATCAGATGGGAAAGCTGGGGAGAGAAACTGAGGAAGTGGAATGCAGGGGGAGGAGAGGTGCTGGAGTACCCCCTGCATAGTAGATGCATGCGTACAGATACCACGCTGCTGCTAAATCACACTGAATGTATGCAAAACCAGTAATTTCTTTGAAGAACCAGTATGCCGAATAGCATGTCCATGCGGTGCAGTGGAAGTCAGTGTTTGGGAACGCTGAGCTGTCTCTGAGCAAGCTGGCACGTTTACTGGGCTTTGCACGGGGCTGGGAGGTGAGCTGGAGCAGTCGCCTCGTGCCCAGACCGGCAGCTGGTCTGGAAATGACTTGTGCATGGTCAGGACAGGGATCTCGGCACCATGTTTTGGCAGGGAACGACTGTCTCTGTGGTCAGCTGGCATCACAGCTTGCTGAATAATTCCTAGAAGCCTTTGGCCTGAGGTATATTTCTGGGGGTACAACACTTTCAAGAAAGCTTGTCGCAGCAGGACAGTGTTAAAATGTGTCCAAACACAGAAACAAGGATTTATCTTCCCTAGGAAGCTTCCTGGATCTGTCAGGTCTCCTGCTGCAGACACTGTGATTACTAAACAAGGTCTTAAGCTCTCTAACACTTTGTGAACTCATTTTCATTTCTGATAGGAAAATAACAGACTGTCACATGCAACTCTTCCTTTGCATAATTCTGATGTTGTTGTGACACTTGACATGCAGCACAGATGACTGTGAACAGCTTCTTAAAATTTAAGCAGGTGAATCAGAATTAATTATGAAAAACAACCTTATTGTACAGACAGCAATTGTCTAACAAGATTATCCAGCTTCGACTGATCCCCAAAACTTCTCATTGATAAAGCAGTTCAAGAATCTTAAATGATAAGCCTAAGAAACTATTTCCTAGCAAAATTTCAAAGTTTTTGTTACTGTTGTTGATCCCCCCCCCCCCCCCCTTGAGAATCTGTTGATGTTGGCTTTCTAAGATTCTTTAAAACATAAGTTTGCGATTATGAAAGCCTTCAGCACTGTAAAGGAGTTTAGATACTACTTCATGCTAGGGATGCTTGTAGACAGCACTTCAGCTCTCTGTTTCCTAAGAAAAGAGTATGCAGTTTCAAAAGAGGGTTGAGCAAAGCTATCTTTCAGATTTAGATTATAATAATAACATAAAGAAGCAATAATTCTAGCAGCTGTTCTCCTTAATTTTTATGCTAAGAAAATGAAATTTGTCTTTTTATATAAGAACATTTCTTTGTAATCCTGGTGTATGCTTGCAATATATTTCAAAACATTTCACAAGGACTGTTTAAAAAAGATGTTTGACAGTACTTGCACGTGACAACATGTAATGTTAATTTGGTGGTGAAGAGAAGCATTAGACTGACTGTATCTAATTGCCTAAATCTGCAGAAGGACATTGGTACTTGGAACTGCTTTAAGAGAGTTCAAAAACCTCCAGTGTATTCTTGGCAATTGTAGGGTGTCTATGGCCCTTGTAGTTTCTGAGAGAGATAAAGATTATAAGATGTGCTTTCACATAATAACATAGTAAAAAGCAGGAGTAAAGGACAGAGGCAAATGGTTAATGTACTGATCTTCAGAGATTGGAAGAGGCCTGGAAAAAGCAAAGGCGAGCCATTGCTTCTGTATGATCTGGCTTGTTTGTTATGTATGGGAGCAGCATTGTGCTTAGTGCTGTTGGAAACACTGAATTCCTTTCCCTGGATTGCTTGCAGCCCAGCTCTTGCATTGGGAAGCTGGAGGATTTGGCTATGGACTATAGCATGACGAACTATTTTTCTACCAGGTGACTGGAAAAGAGCAAATTATAACTTTGAAGCTCTCTGCTAAAATGCCTTTCCACTTTTACCATTCAAAGCTGCTGAAATTTATGGAAAAGGCTTTTAACAATTTAACAGCAATATACTGTTGACAAGTAATGAGAAATACAGTATAGGCTCTCACACAGTATGCCTTCATGTAGGTACACATGTATATATTGTATCATATTTTTTCCCACCATGTCTATGTTTTCTATTTTAAGAAGTCATTATTGAAAACTATGTTTCCTTAGTATTCAGAATGAGTCTTTGCTCTTTGAAGCTGAAGAATATTTTAATGTTAACTCTTCTGGAAAGGAGCGATGAATAGATTCAGGCAAGTCTCCACATCTATATAGCCCCTTGTTTCTTTTTCTAATTTCAGTTTTTTCCCATTTTTGGCTGCTAAATGATGACATTACATTCTGGGATTCTTTTACCTCTTTGTTTATTGATTCACAATTTTTAGGATGTAGCTAGCTCATATATATCAAACATTGTGCCTCATAGTCCCAAGATTTAGAGGCTTTCTTAAAAAGGTACAGATCTAGCTACAGATAGTTATACATACACACAGAAAGAGGGTGCTCTGTAATCAGTCAATGTGAGTATCTACACCTTCAAGTGCAACTAGCAAGCCTGAGGAGAAATAGCCAAATATTAGCTGATGACACTAATTCTATATGGCCTGTCCAGCTCTATCACATACCTTTGTGGTATGTTTGTGGTGTATAATATGTAGTCCAGCAAATCCTAAAAAAGACTAGAGGGCTAAATCCACTACAGAATGTAAGGACTATCTAAACTTCAGTCCTGTGGTATGTGGGCTCCCTCCCTAGTGCTGGAAGATTAAAGTCCTGAAGGTTGTGCCATGGTTTCTTTGGAGCATGAACTTTAAAAACAAACAAAAACCAAACCACCACCACCCCCCCCCCCCCAAAAAAAAAAAAAAAAAAAAACAAACAAAACCCAACAACCTACCAAAAAAGAAACCTGAAAAAAAAACCAGAAGAGGGAGTTTGTGAACAGAGAGTGATATCTCTGGTAAAGGAGCCAGTGGAGCCTCTTCCTGTCTGATGCGTCTGGGAGCTACTGGTAACTTCACGCTCACTTATTTATACAACTAATTATGCAGCCAGCATAAAGCATACTTGGTCAGTCTAAGAGGGCATGCAAACTTCTGCCTGCCGGGTACTACAGTGTTGTGACATGATGGTTGGGAGTGGGTGGTGGCAGGGGGTGCTTTGGCTGTAGGCACGCTGCATGTGGGTATCCTCGTGTTAGGAAGGTCTGTAACCTCTGTGAGTGCCCCTGGGGGAAACTCTGCATCTCTGACCTGGCTGGGGTGGTGCCTGGGGGTGGCCGGGCTGTGGCTGACCCCATCACTCTCCTTGGCTTGTTTCTCCTTGCTGGGGGCTGCAGGATAGGGCTTGCTGGAGAGGGAGGGCACCACACCTCCCTGGTTATGCTGCACCTGGGCACTGTGAGGGATGGGGAGGAATCTGCTTTCCAGCAGTGGCATTAGTCCCTGAAGGTTGTGGGTGGATATTTAAGGCTCCAGTAAGACTTTCAGCCCCTGTGAGGGTGGGAGCCTTGTTTCATCTGCTGTCAGAGAGCAGCAAACTCCAGTGCCCGTTGCTCCTGCTGCTGTCTGTGCATGGGTGTGGGTGTGTGAGGGGTGCGCGTTCCTCTCCGCCTCCAAGGTACAGCTCCTGCTTAGCAGGGGGATAACTGAGCCGTCAGGGTCTGGTTAGTGACTTGCTATATTAGGAAAAACTGTTCGAACAGATAAAATGAATGTGGTTGCCAGCATCTGAAGAAATCAAGTATGTTGTCTTTACTTAGAAGCTCTGCCTGTTCTGTAGGTGTTTAACCCTGAGTTTTGGGGTTGAAAAGTTCCAACACGATTAGCTGCAGCTCCTGGGTTTGCTGTTCCTTGACCTCTACTGCACCACTTAATTCACACTGATAATTCAAATGAATTGCTTTAGACCGAGGCAAGCAATCACAGTATTTTCCTTCTGCAAATAATTTATTCCAGTTGCTCTGTTCTCTCTCTTTCTGATAATAAAATTTTTTTCATTAGGAGGCATTAAGAGCTAATTTAGGCCATGCAGCTAACTTTGTCCTAAAATCTTTGAATCTGTTTTGTTGGAAATAATATTTTATGAATATTGCACCTATATTTTTTCTTCTGATTTACTCCAGTATGACCTGGTTTGACCACAATATTGACTTTCAATACTCTCAATTCACTAGAAAGTATGCAGCACTGCATGGAAGAAAACCTCATAGACATAACCATTTATTCATCAACTAATCTAAATCCAAATTTTAATTCAGAAAAAACTATAACAAACAGCATTGGAGCTTTCAGAAAGCATGTGGTTTGAGATAGTGCTGTAGGAGGGGAAAAATGCTTAAATGTACTGAAGCCTTGCTTCCCTATTATTTTTAGCTAGTAGTGGAAAAAATGCTGCAGACCTTTAAATGCCATGAAGGTTTCTCATCTATCTCAGATGGACATGAGATATAATGCGGAAAGTAAGTGCAGAAGAACACTGAAGAAAGAAGCAAACCAAAACCAACCGTGACACACAAAAAACCCAAACCAACCCCCAAAATAAAATTTTACTTCTTCTAATAACCATCAAATATGGTACAGGATGATTAGATTAACCTTTTGTTATGATGAAAAGCATTGTTGTAAGATGTGTTTCAGCTGTATTTAATGGGATCAGTAGGTTTATGCTCCTTATTACATTGAAATGGATAAAGATTTTAATTTGGATAAATGGGTGTACCTGACATGGTCTGGTTTTTTTATCTATATCTGCTGCTTTTATGTTGGCTTCTGACTTCTGTGATGATTAAGAGATAATTGCTTTTCCTGTAGTGAGTAGTGTTGGAGTTGGATGGCAAGAAGGAATTATGTTTTTTGTGCAGATGTTGCTTCTGCAGCAACATCCAGCAAGAATGATGGAGCTGGTGTTTGTGTGTAATGCATGACAAAACAGCTGTCTCTGCCCAATGCAATAACTCAGCCACCATTTTTGTTGTTTGCCTCCACCCAGTTCAGAGAACTGTGGCAAAGTGTGCCTCTTCAGGCTTAAGAAATAGTCAGTTTAAATGCTAGAGGTCGTTATTCAGTTGGAAGAAGGTGATATCTGTGCCAAAGCTATTTTGGGAAGGTCCCTGTTGGATGCTGGAGCAGGCAATATGAATCAAGCAAGTGTGCTGGCACCTGCATGCCTCCCTGAACTGATTTCTCTCTCTTCTGCACCAGGGCATCTTCTTGCCACCTTGGCACTCACCCTGCACACCCAGGATCCCACATGCCCCACGATGCCCAGCAGCTGGTGCCAAGCAGAGTGGTAGGGTCCTTTCTGTTCCTTTGTGACCGCGAAGGTACTAGGAGATCTTGGGTGAATGAATGACTTGAGTGTCTCTATGTGTAAAATGGTCATTCCAGTACTTGTGCTTCATAAATATATTGAAAACTGTCAGCTGTGCAGATAGTGCTGGGATTGAAGGATTGAAATAAGGAATAAAATGCACTTAGGCTAGAAAGAATCTAGTTCAAATAATCTGTTACAGCTTGCGGTTGTTCTTCCTTTGGTCTGACTGTGGGCTAGTTTAATCAGAGCCATTTAATTTCACCAAAGGTTGCTCAGATGCTGTGGTGTGGAGTGCTGCTAATGATCCCCAGAAAGTCATGCTGCAGAGCAGCTCTGAAATAATGATGCTCAGTATTTGCAGATGTTAGCATGGTCAAATGCTTGCACATTGCTCAAGGTAACCATGTAAAGTCAAGTGATTATTACAAGTTTAGGTCTCTGAAACAAACCTGCAGTGAATAGCTGGAGCCTCAGAGGACTGCTATTAACAGCACTGTATTCAGGGAAGCAGCAGATCCTTCTTTCTTATTCTCTCATCCCGTCCTGGTGGGACAACAAAATGCAATGAAAAGGGGTTTTGTTCATCAGACATATCAGGCATCTTGAACAAAAGGCAATTATTTCTCAGCCCTTTTTCTTCAGAAATTTCCTTCCAGCTAGAAAAATAGATGCATTCCAGCTGGGGCTTCTTGCCCTGTGCCACTGATAGTATCATGCATGTTTTTCCCTGTCTGGCTGAACACTTGCCAGACCAAGGCTTAAGGTCCGTTAGCCTTAATAGGCTTTAAGGAAAGAAATGTGTGATTGTGTTTCTTAATAATGCAATTTTTTTCAATCTAATGTAATTAAAAATCTTTTGCTCCTGTGGTGGTTGTTACAGAATATCCAGAAGGAGAATATTGACCAGTCTTCAAAGTACAAGAAGCTGGTGACTTGGTGGCTTTTCTTTTGCTAACTTGTAGAGTAGAGAAGAGGTACTTGTGACCTTTTATTCAGCTGTTGTGAGCATGCTTTCTTGAGATTTTTGTGAGGGTAAGAAGTATGCCTTAGAAGGAAGCCTGGTTGTGTCATTGATGGTATTGTGCTGACAAAAGTCTGCAGTATAATTGTTGAGAAGAGACATCTGTTTAGGAAATTGGTAGCAGGGGGCTCTAATTTGCTTGATTCCATGGCACAACAAAGTTATTTCCTAGTCTGAAGCTGAAGTATTTGGTTTTTGACTGCAACTGTATGTGCCACTTTCATCTTATAAGAATAATAATATTCAGCTGCATGTGTTGACTGCATTGCAGGTTGATAATAAAAATGGTGTTATAAATTGCAAAAACTTACGTATGAGAATAGGTCTTTTTAATATTCTCAGTTTGCTGTAGATGATGATTACTGCACTTGCACTTTAAAAGCAGTTACGTAAAACCGGCAAAAGGTGTGTCATGGGAAAGGCAATTGCCTTTGAAAAGTTTTCATAAGCTGTGCTATTAAGTATTTATATGTGTGGTCTCAGAGCAGGCAGACTAAAAAGTAACTGCCTTTAAGAATGTAACAAATGTTGCTTGGGACCCCTGGGAGAAGCAATATTTGGATCATTTATCTATCAAAAGAGACGGATGAGCACAGGAACTTTCTTCTGACTATAGTAAAAATGTCAGTTTGTGCAATTCTTACTGTGTCAAGCCTTTGCTTTTCATTTGAGAGTCTACTGCCCTTTTAAGACCATTTGATCAGAATATTAAAGGCACATTCAAATCCCGTGTCCTCTTCAATCAGGGTATTTTTATTCCTATATGTATGCTACAGATGCTAGAGAAGTAACGATTTGGTTGGTAGGGGGTAAGGAATCCAAATGCCTCCTTCTGGACCAGTTTGGTGTGGTTAAAAATTATGCTTTACCAGTTATAAAGAAGCTTCTGTTGCTATAGTCATGTATAAGAGAGTTGTTTGAAAAGACAATCAAGACTGCCTATATTTATTAACTTTAGCCAAAAGACATGGAATCAACTGCTTCCTTTTCCTAAAGCTCTGCTTACGACCAGAGAAAAGCTCATAAAGATCTCATATTCTCCATGAAATAGGACAAAAACTCATGTACCAATTTCTTGAGAAAGCCTTTCAACATCTAGTTGACTTCCTGCATATCTTTAAAGGACATTTCATCTTGGTTAAATATTTAAAGCATTTGAGTATCAACCTTAAGAAATAAGTTATACTTAAGTATCTAAAATTCTAGTGATTTAAAAGAATTTAGTATCATTTAATAGTATTTCCCCCATCTGCTATATTGCAAACACTGTGTCAGGGACTATATTTATCTGTTCAATTGTATATTCAATACCTAGGCTTAATGGTGCCCCTGTTCCTCTAGGCACTACTGCAATTTTCCTACCTGCACATATGGAGTTAATGAAATAAAGGCGATGTAGCCCTTCTTTCAGTATGTAGAATTATGATAGTAATAATAATGATTGTCAATGAAAAATTTGCATAGATCTCGCTTTAATTATCCAGATTTTCTGTGTTTGGACATCTGGATTGCTAACAGTACATGATGTTTTAAGCAGTTGGGGTTTTTTATTAACCTTTCAGAAGTGTGATAATATTAGCAACAGAGTGCCTATGATCAGGGAGGGAAGCTGAATATTTTCCACTGCCCTATTTCTTTCCTGATGTACTAAAACACAGAAACTAGTGAAGTTAAAGACCAGTTTTTAGTTTTTGCTTTAGCTGCAAAATGATGTTAAAAAAAAAGGATGACTTAGTGCTCCAGGAGGGGTAGGCTAAGTACTTTCCTCTTTGCTCTAGTGGCAAAAGTGTCTTGAGGAGAAGTCGAGCTCAGTCCTCTGTTTTGTACAGCTTTTAAGGTATCTTTCTGGGCAATTTGACCAAATGCTCCCATTTGGCTGTCTTTCCCCATCCATACCAATTGGCAGCAGCGAGTTGGTTACATTTCCTCTGCCCATCTCTATACAGTCTGCAAGTAGTCTGAGCAGTGAGCACTGTCCATTAGGTCTGCAGCAGAGAACCCAGCAGCAAATCATTCCTGATGCATCTCCCAGGTAGGAGATTTGCTTTTGAGCTCCAGTGGTTCTGATTTGTAAGGTGGAAACCCAGCTTAAGTGCACTGAAATGTTATAGGTGGCCTTGTTAGCTCTTGCTTGAACTTCTCAAGGACTTCTTTTGGTGGAGAAAGTACAATGTGGGCCTTATGAGTGTAAGGGGGAATACTGAAAACACTGGCTGATTTATTAAACCTGGGGATTTGGATGGAAATATAATGGGCATCTAGGACGCAGAAAAGCCCTTTGAGACAAGGAGCTTACCATTAACAATGACTTAATGTTCTTAGTGGTACCTTGCGTTTACAATGTTTTTTATCTTGAAGCAATTAAGATTTCATTCAGGTGTGGCACTGTAGATGAGTTTTTGAAGATGCAAGCTAGGGTTAGGGTGCAAGCACTGTGCTTCCCAGCCATCTGTTCAGGCAGTTAGAAAATGCCTGCTCTCCTAAAGCACCAGTGCTTAGGAGCTTCGATGGATGTGCAGGAGGAATTGAAATAAAATGCTGAACACGTTAATTGATCCATTACAATCACCCTGCCAAAAGGTGTCTCCTCTGGGGAAGGGCCATCTAAGTTTAAGTGGCTTAAACTTCTTCTAAGAACATGGATTCAGATGTGGCAAATCAAAATGTTCATCATGCCTTGTATAAGGCTGCAGTAATTTTCTTAGTTGCTAGTGCAGCAAGAAAACAGAGTATAAATAACTTAAAGACAATTTAGCTGGTCAGCAGCTGTAAACTTCTCTCTAAGTAAAGCCAGTGGAGAAATTCTTTGACTGAGTACTCCTTGATGTGTTTAAATTAAGGATAATAAGACAGAAAGAGGTCCTTGGGTTTTCTTGTACCTGAAGCAGATGTAAGAGACCTTCAACCTGTACATCTTTTTAGGTAACTCAAGGATGTACCCATGAAGAAGCATTTTTGTAAGGTTTCTCTCCAAGTCTTATTTTGGAAAATTCATTTTCTTACTAGAGAATATAAGAGTGTGGCTGAAAATAACTGTGCTTCAAAGGGCCACATTCTCCTCCTTGTCAAGTTAACTTGGTGCTTAACTAGAAAGTCGGTCCTTTCCCCATTTCAGATGGCTGAAGCTAAACTGTGACACATGCTTGATTTCAGTGCTGTTGGCAAGAGGTATTGTTTGAAAGCAGTGGGACCAGAAAAGAGCTTTTCTGTGAAGGATGGCAGATGACCCATACCAGATGAGGCATCACCAGTGTTGTTCTGGGGCAGATCATCCATGCCACATGCTTGCATATGGGCCACAAAGGGATCTGGCATTATCCTTAGTGCACTTGGCAACTCAGCAAGCAAGCTAAACACGTGAAGTTCAGGAAGGAAAAATGGAGTGATCTGAGTAGTTTGTAGGCTGTCTTAAAACACATTTAACATTGGCAGCTTCCTCTCTTAGGCTGAGCTTTACCTCCATGTTTTACACTGTAAGCCTGTCTTTGTTGGCAGAAGCTGGATGAAGGATTAAAAGTAACAGAAAGCATTTTTTTCTCTTGTTGGGGAAAGCTATCTCTAGGCTTACGCTCCTGATAGTGGAGAAAAGTCCACGATTAATATTTATTCTAACACAGTGGTACCTTGCTTGAGTGTATGGATGAAATAAAACCTAGCTGGGTCTGTCTTTGTATTAATGACACTAAATACAATGGACTTGGGGCCTGGGAAAGTCAGCTAGTTCCCAAAGTGGCCACCCTGTGCTCCCTCTGGGAAACTCCCATTTAAAACCTTGAGAGAAATGGCCCTAGCAGCCACCCATGTTATAAACCCCAAAGGGGCAAGCTTTAACTGGCACCCTGTCTCCTTGTCTGCACTGGTCAAAAGGATTAAACCCAATCACTCAGGAAGTAGGTGGGAATGACAGCTGCCTTGTGCACCTCTAGCATGGCTGGAGGCGGTGTATGTCCTCCCATTGCCTCTTCATCCCTGAACTGTGGTTTGAAAGCCCTGTGCGGAAGCTCAGAGAAGCTTTTTGCTGGAAGGCCTTTTGCTGTGTTCAGAATTAAAACAATACCATGCTGGAGCATTAAAGAGCAAGCTGGAAGTAAAATAAAACAAATCAATTAGCTACAAGTGCTATTCAGAGAGTGTTTCGAATTGAAATAGGCACCTAAGAGCATGAAGTATTCTGTCACGTTATTGAACATAAGGGTGGAAAATGGAGGAAGTCCATTTTAGTACACGTGTTCAGCCACATTAATGGGAGGAAACTGATCATTTCCTTCTGTTGGGAAATGTTGAGTCTGTATTCTCAAAATAAGAGCAGCTCTTTAGAGGGCAAACTCTCTAGCATGCTATCATGTGCAGGTTGCCTTTATGACTGTACAGGACTTCAGTACCCCTGAGTCATGCTCCACGTTGGGAGCATGGGGGGAAAATAATGCTTTCAAACAGAAATGGTGGTATTTATTTGACTAAATGCAGCAATCTAATCCTGAATTGTCACCCTCCACAGAGAAGCAGGCATCTCTAGGGCATGGTTATTATTGTCCTGAAGTAGATGTTTCACTTGAGTCAGATGAATTATGCCTGAAGGTGCTTATTTCTCCCTGCTGATTACAAAGGGAGCCTAGGAGGACTAATTCAGATATAGAAAACTGCAATGTGGACCTCTAGAGCTAGAGGAAATGAATCCTGCCCAGGATACCAATAATAGGAAGTTGGCAAATAGAATTCCAAGCAGAACATTTATCATGTCTATAGTGCTGTTACACAGTGGTCCAAGAAGATTGTAGAAGTGCTTAAAAGCTATGGGGATATCAGGTCTGCAATGGTTCATCAATGAAGATAACCAACAGAGCAAGGGCTTGCAAGGAGTGTTTTTCAGGATGTTTGTAGTAATATTAATGTTGAGATCGCTTCTCTTGGGGAATGTATCCCACAGGGGCCCACCAGCTACCTTTACACCCTTGTAAAAGGGAACTCAGTGGAGAGGCAATAGGGAACTGAGGCTTCATCTCATTTCAGTCTGTCTGTGTAATTCCTTGCTTATAAGGTAGGTGCTTTCCTGTAATCCTTTTGACATTAAAACTCTCCTTTTCCTTCTGTCTTCTATTTGGAAAATAGTATATGGTGCCACTTGGATTTTTATCCTGTCTGTAATAATCAGTTTCTCATAAATGAGAATATGGAAATCTCAGATGTGAAGTAATGGCCCAATATAAGGAACTAAAGAACTTTTAGTGAGTCTACAACAATACAATTAAAATCTCAGAATTTGTTTTTAAAACATACCATGTACATTGGGATGTGTTGAGGGCCTGTGTCTAACACAGCGAAGGCTGGCTATTTTCCTATGTTAAACTATTCAAGCATTTCTAATTTCAAGGCCATGAAATTGCAAGCTGCTACATGTATTTTTTTTTTTGTTTTTAATCAATATGTTTCTATAAAAACAATGAATTGTGACTGCCTTCTCATTTTGTGCAAAGAACAGTGAGTCTTAGAAGGCAAAAGCTTTAAAGATTGGTAGTTTAATTAGAAAGTGCCCTAAATGAAAAGTCTTATCATATAATTTCCTCTGGGATGAAAGAAGTTTCTCTCAAAGGAAATTGCAGCAGATGTGTGAGTATTGGGGATCGCTAGGGAGACCTTGGCATTTGAAGGCGGGGGACTTCTAACAGTGAAGCATTTGTTCCCTGTAATTTTGGAGTACATGCTTATGTGTAAACACTGTATGTATATAAAATTGAAGAATATATATACAAGCGTGTGTGTGTATATGCTAAAAATAAAAAGACAAAAGGAATAGGTGTCTTTCCTGGTAGCACTGAGGTGGCACAAGGTTGTTGCAGGAGTTAGTGAGGAAACGGTATAGCCTGAAAGGGATACCTGGAGCCAAAGATGGGACCCCGCTGCTGCCAGGGCTGGGCAGCCTGCACAAAAATCACCCTTTGCTACCTCCCACATTGCTGACAGGACTTCTGAGAGTGTGCCCTTGCTGAAGCAAAAACTGTCAGGGCTGGAGGGGAGTGGTGAATCTCTCCTCCCAGCAGCTGCTGTCTGGTCCCGTCAGACACCATGGCTTGGTGTTCCCAACTCGTGTTCTCTGGGCCGGGTGGGTTGCAGCGAGGAGGCAGCAGCTCCCTCTGCACTGTTGGCAGCTGCCAGTACCCCCTCTGCCCACATTTTCCCCAGGACAGTATTTCACATCAGGGGAGGGTCTGACAAGGCAGGCTCAGGGCCATCCTCACCACACGATCTGGGTTACCTCACTCTTCTCACACTGATGCTATTGGGAGTTATTTCAAATAACTTTCACAACCTTCCTCTTAAGTGATACACGAATAACACGGAGAAGCTCCTTTGGGCCGTTATTTTCAAATGGCAGTTCTGAGTGATGCTCGTACAGGCTCTGCTATGGGAAGCTGTTACATGGTGTCTTCCACCCTCTTTGCAAACTAGCTGATCTAATATGCTGGTACTTGCAACAGGCTTCAAGGAATTTTACTGCTTAATCAGTATTTATTTGAAGTAGCGTTTGTTCTTAGCATTTTTAATTAAACAATCATAAAATTACTTTTGGTAATGTATGCTGCTAGACTGGCTTCCTGGTAGTTTCCAATCAGTTAGACTAATTTTCTTAAATCTGTGTAAAATGTATTAAATCAAGCAATGGCTTATATAATTTTATTCCTCAGTTCAGCCAGAAATGTTATACCCCTCTCTGCAGGAAGCATCCAATTGACTGGTTTATAGTTTCTTGTCAGATTCAAGATTATATTAACCATTTTACTAGCGTAAGGGGGGATTGCTGAAGAAACATCTGCTTCCGAAAGGCTTATCAAATTTTTCACCCCCTCATCATCAGATTAGTACTGTTTTGTGGATTCAGTTGCACAAACTCAAAGTGCTGTCTGATAATTTACTGCAATTTTCTGCTTATTCATTTGATCTGGAGATTGGGATTTAAAGGTTACAACTACTAGGCTGTCAGGAAGCATTGTTTTAATAGGAGGCACGTAAATATTTCCTGCATTGTAGCAGTTTTGATAATGCTGGTAAGCAAAAGACTTTGCTTCATTTTCAAGCAATAAAATGAATGCTTCTAACAGATTAGAGTCCCCAGATTGCTGCTCTGTACATCTTTAAGCTCCTGCATTGCAATGACAGCACTGTATATCGGGAAGGGGAAATTTGGGAGTTACTCCGCAGTTATTTTGAGTTTTGAAAGGATGACTGGCAGGGATTTCAAAGACTTGTGCACCTAGAAATATCAGAAACTTCATATTTTACAGCATCTCTCCCCACCTTGCTGTACCTGAGCACTGTCCCCTGCTTGAGCCTTCTTCAAACTGCTCCGTTCCTTCACAAATGCTCAGAGTTGGCTGTCCTCAGGAGCCAACAAGTAAGTAGGTGATCTCAAACCACACTGGAGGGGGAGACAACCTTGTCATATTCATTTTCTATTAATTCTCCGCTGAATTAGAGTTGCAGGATGATGGAGGTCCTCTCCAGACCTTCTTTCTTTGGAGAAGAGTCCAGACGTCTAGAATACCATCTGGGATACTACAGTGCAGAGTAGATGAGCAAGGCTTTCTACAATAATTGTGTCAGGTCTGCAATAATGACATTGGTTTGTTAATAGAGTATCAATTTTCCAATTATCTTATTCTGTCTATTTTGAATCCTATAAAACTCATTTGTACAAGAAAGCTGCTGATTAACCTAATGCTACAGCATGAAACAGAAACAGTAGAATAAATATTTGGTTTATGCATTTTTTTAATAATGCATTTTTGTAATAAATATATAGGTGGTTTTAGAGCAGCAGTTACATGACTTATTGCATTAATTTTTGTGGAAAGTATTAAAGTGAGGACAATTTTATTGGTATAATGAATATAAGCTTGCATAGAGCTAATGCTAAACGATGGGGAAAGGGAGATTATTAGAAAGACTTTGTGTGTGTATATATGAAGTGATCCTTAAGGACAAATCAGGAGAGAAATTTGCTAAGCAAGCATGTTTTACTGGCTTGATGAATTTTTTTTAATTTGCTGGACTGCTGGCTTAGGTGATCCATTAGGTATCTAATGGAAATGTTTAAATAACTTTTCAAGTGACATTTTCAGTAATAAGCCAAGTACAAATATAGTATGTAAAGCAGATAGAGTTCACGTAGTACACAGCAAGTTGACTATGGGCACACTTTCTGTTTCTAGATTACATTTGTTGAAGACTGAGAGTTCACATCCTGACTACACAGAGTTGTAGTAGCAGGACAAGATATACATGGGCCTGCTTGCAATACAGAAGTGATAATTCTGTGTCTCTCTCAAAAAAAAAAAATCAACCTGCTTAGGGCTAGAAAGAATTTTTACCTAGGAAACAGTTTCAGTTTCTCCTAAGTGCAATTTTGTTCTGGACCCTCTTGCTGATATCATAGGGTGGTTGGGGTAGGGAAGCAAGTGCGGGAAAGCAAACTCTGTCCCAGTGCACGCTTAAGCTTAGAGCAGGTCAGTGCAGTATTTCTAAGTCTGAGCACATTGACACTATTCAGAACTTGAACAAAAGAAAAGTGAAATTAGGCAGAACTTGCTCATTCTCTGATAGATTTGCAAAAGTTCCTTAACAGAAGAGATTACATATTTTGTGACTGATAAGTTTTAGCCTTAGAAACAGTAAAAGTTTGAACATTTGTCAAAAAAGACCTTGAAAGTCAAAACGGTTGAGTCGTGCTGTTTGCCAGTCTTTCCATGATATCCAGTTTGAGGTGCAGAATGAGGAGATGTAGCTGCTTATAGTCCCTTTTCAAAGGTGAGTGAAGTGTTTTTATGTAATACTTTAAATATTTTTTCTCTCTGGGGATATTAGAGTGGCTGTTTTGGGAAGAAAGGGGAAAAAAAAAAGATTTCCAGGTCTCTCCTGACTTCAGAGACTGCTTTACTTGTTAAAAATAACCATTACTTTTCTTCCTCAGAAACTCTAAAATTTGAGCAGCTTGGCTCTGCATTCAGATCATTGCCCTCTCGGCAAGCACAGGTGCAAATATGCAAGCCTGCAGCATGAAGGCCAGTCGCCCTGTGGATGCTACTGTTGTGTATTTCTTCCCCAAACATAAGTTCCTCAGTCCTTCATGCTTGTCAGACTCCACTTCTCATGCAGCAATTTCTTCTATGTTATACCAGGCGTGCTAAAGTAAAAGCATTTAGAAGAGCAGAGCAGACACGAATGATGCCTTTCTTGTAGCCCTTTGGGGTAAAGGTATGATTCAGAAATGGGCAAGCTGCTTATGGCATGGCAGAGCTGGCTCAGATCTCTTCTGAAGCGTGGGGAAAAGTGTGACTAACACTGCCTCGAGGGTGAAGGGGAGGTGTAGGGGGAAGGAACTGAGCTGGACTGAAAAGTCAGGATTGCTGGGCTGCTTCTGTCAGGGCAGGGGTGATGGCAGCTGCTGTGCTGGGGTGAGCCATGGGCTTCCTCCCTCGGTGCGGTTGGTGGTAGCAACCAGCCCAGGGTGGTGGTGGTGGCTGGGTGTGTTTGAAAGGCTTCTGGCAGGAATAAAATATACTGTGGGCTGTGACTGTTTTATTATCCTTGTCAGCCTGATGCCCTAGACAAGTGGGAATACTTAACGTCATAGCTGGCTGTGCCTTGCAGTGGGTCAGTGGCAGACGTAGGAATAATAATGCAGATCTCTTAGCACCATGAGTTCAGAGCTTTTAATGACCAAACGGCCAAGCAGCCAACAACTTCTATGGAGCTTAACTGAAAAGTGTCCTCTTTCTATCCTGGCCATAAAGAGTTGGGTGAATGGAAAGACAAGATACTACTGAGGAAAGAAAAAGCATAGAAGGCGATGAGTGCTTCTTGTTCATCCATTTTTGAACTCTGAGACAGTTGCCATAGAAATGCTATTCTCTGCTTGATACAATGTGCACCAGTTCCAGGAAGTCACTGATGGTTGTCACAAATAGCTTTCCCTAAATTTAAATATCTCAGAGTAATGGAAGGGGAAATATGTCCTTGTGTTTTCTTATAGAAGACCAGATTCTGTCAGATCCCCTTTTACTAGAAGGGGAACATGACTGAGTTGGGCATCAGCTGTTACATATGATCTTCAAAGTGAATGTAACTGCAGTTTGTTTTAGTTGTAAACAAAGGACAGCATATGTTTTTCAGAAAAAAATTAACTTGCATCTTTTAAGACTGTTTTGGTAGAACTGAACTTGCAATGTAAATAAAAATTATTTGCCAGGCTATAAAGTTACACAAATTAATTTGGTTCAGAAGACAATGTTGGCTGTTTGAAACAATGTACTCCAGAATAAATAAGAATAAAGAGCTCAGTAAGAAGCGGTTTTCAGCTGCAAATAGTCTGGGATATTCAAACCTTCATAAATACAGCTGGTAAGTGTGTTATGAAAGGTCAATTAGCAAGAAAGATAGATACTTCTCAATTCTTTTTGTGGCTAGTAGTTATTTATCCCAGTTGTGTGCTCCGCTATGGCAGGAGGTTATAGCAGCTGGATAGAGAGCACTGAGTGTGTAGAACAGCACGAGCTTCTGGTTTGCTTTTCTGGTTAGCACTTTGTTCTGCAGAGCCTGGCTGAAAGCAGACTCCTTCGCGCAGAAGGTATTTGTCAGAACAGTGGAAGTTGAGCTACCACAGGGAAGGAAGAATGACTGTACCAAACAGCCTATTGAAATAACATTTAAGAAAATGGAAGCTCTGAAAGTATTTTGCAGATGAAAGATGAAGTTCATGGCTACATTTAGTAGCTCATGCTATCTACAAAATTTTGACAGTCAAGCATTACGCTTATAAGAATTTGTTTCTTTTATTCAGATATTTAAAAAGATATGAAAATTAAAACTCTTTTATGGGAGCAAATCTCTCTATAGAAGACTAGACCCTACTGCAAGTGAAGATAGGGCCAGCTAATTTTCTCACAAAGCTTTCTGGACTGGAACAGCATCCTTAAACAGCCCTATATTCTTCAAGAACTGAGACTGATTTAAAAAAAAAAAACTGTGAAGAGACTTTTGCTGCTTTCCTTTTCTGATAGTTAAATTTGGAGCTGCATAAAGACATACCAGTAGTAATTAATTATAAAATTTATCTGGCCAGGTGAATGTGCTGTGTAACATACAGATGGAGTGCTTCCTCAAAAGCTGCAGTCAGAGGAGTGTTAGTTAGCTTCTCGTGTGCTGCCCCTCTAGTCTAAAAGGAACTTTCTGGCCTGTCATGCTTTGAAAATTGAGGCTAAGTCTATGTAAGAGTTTAGGTCAGAGAATTAGTGTTCCCTTTTCCTTTCCATGGAGTCTGCCAGCCACTATAAATTACCAAAAAATCCACTGCTACTGTGATGGAGAAGAATAAGCTTTACACGGAGGCAACACCCAAACCACCCTCAGGGCACAGCAGTCTGGTACTTGACTTGCTCCAGGGCCTTTCTGGATCCAGCAAGTGAACATCACAACCTTTTTCTCAGACTTGGTGCCTCCCAGGTGTCCCGCCTGGCAGGGTTTTAATTCAGTTGTGCTCTGCTCTGCTTGTTGTTAATTCTTACTGGGCAGCAAGGGTGCAAGGAAAGTCTGCTCAAGTCCTGTGGGGGCAAGGAGAGGAGTTAATGATTCCCCTGTGCTGGAATCAACTAAGCAGAAGTGAGCATCACCCGGTGGGCAGCAGATGCTGTATGGGGAACCCTGGGGACATGAGGGTTCCAAACCGACTGCTATCAGCCACTGTGTGGGATTCAAGGTGCAGATCTGTGATTGAGGGCTGTGGTCATGGCCTCTGGAGGGATGCCATTGCTCAGCGCTTTGATCTTGGAGAACTTGCCGACTGACATCTAGTTCATTACAGGGCAAACTTTAATTTGGCATTATTGATTTCCAGAAAGCCTAAAGCTCCACTGAGGTTTAGTACTCTGTTTCTTGCTGTTAGTGTAAACAAATATGTGCTGTGTGGTAAGAGCATAATGTACTTGTTCAATATTAGACATATAGACAGCTTTATTCCTAGGAGTAGTGCTTTTATTCATCATTGTATAAGAAACTGCAAACCTATTTTCTCAACATCAGTAATGATCCTGTTTTTACCTTTTCAACCTCTGATTTGTCAAATATCATTAATCTTGACAGTACTCAATTGCTTGAAATAACCAGATTGTTTATCCTGAAATGACCTACTATGAGGCCCTCAAATTTGAGGGCTCTTAGATCGCCAAGTTAATTTACACAATGCTGCTAGCATCTTGAAAATACTCATTTCAGTTTGTAAACAGTGTACTCTAATGAATGGCAATCTATCGTCAATGATCTTGCACCTTCTCTCTACTTCCCTGCTTTCACAACCAGAGACAGGACAAATTTTACCCATACGGTGTGTGACAGACATCTCTCTTCTCTTTAAGAACATATATTCTGTTCCATTTTGTTGAAATGGATAAAAAGGATAAAACTCCTACCACTTGGTGTGTGGACCTGGCAGCATTACTGTCCATCCATGGACAAAATAAATGTGTATTAATAAATGATGTCTAGCAGACTTCGTACTTCTGTAGTTTTGTATTACATTATCTCAAAGCCCTTCACAAACTAATTCTCGGTGTCAGAGAGTTTCATATTACACCTTGTTCTTTCAAAAAAGAAGAGAAAAGTATAGGAAGGCTAAATGCCTTGTCCTACCTCCCATGGGAAATGGATGGGTCAGAGCACAGAACAAACCTCTAGATCATCTTCACCCCAGCCTGTGCTTTGCTTGTCATCTTCCCCTCTGCTCTCTGCAGTACTCCCTAACCTGCCTATTGAGTGTGTTTTCCAGCAGAGATGTTTACACCAGCAGGAGGGCCAGACATAAAATCCACCTTCAAAACGAGATGAAGAGAGCAGAGGAGTGCTTTCTAGTGGGTATGTTGACATGCCTAATGACTTGACTTGGGGAAACAGTCTTTTCATCTTGTCTCTTTTCCTGTTTGGTCTTTCCCTTTGCTTGGCAGTACTAGCTATGCTTGCTTGTACTTAGAAGGCAAGGTTTTCAGTGGCTTTGTATGCGCACGCCTGCGGTGTTGAGAAAGGAACAAGGCAACCTTTCTGGAAAGTGCACTGTCCCAGCATAAGGCTGCCTTATTTGTGTCGCTCCCCTTAGGAACCATTACAAAGAACAAGGATTTTGCTAAAAAGGAAAGGTGCTGCAAGCACCTTCCTTCTTTCTGCAGTCCACAGCCTGTGCTACGAGACGCAGCTCCATAGGGATCCCTCCCTTCCCATACTCTCCTAAATATTGAAACTTGAACCTACTTGGAAGGATTTCCCCCATTATGTGCTTGAACCTTTTCCTCTCATGGCGATTTCTCCCTGCCTGGTGAGGCTCTAGATTTACTGTCTCCTGGAAACATTTATGTTTAACTTCAGCCAGGGACAGCCTGATACACTCAAACCACCATGATCTTCTACAAGAAAAGGCAAGGTAATCTATTCAGTCCTGTAAAGTACACAGCTGTCTTCTCTTAAAGAAAAGTCTTTTGCCTTTTAAAACATTTGGTAATGGAGGATAAAGAACAGTAAAAACTGCTCAATATCTGTGTGTTCAAAATCTGCTGGAAAGTCTGGTAGATTTTTTTTTTAAGAAATAAATAGGTTACCTTAATATCTCTGCCTCTAAGTCACTGGTATTGAAAATATCCTAAACAACTCTTAAATGTTGCAAAATTTCTTATTCCCAGCCCATTTAATATTTTTTTTTTTTTGTTCTCTGACCACCTACACTTTTGGTAAGAAATTTCTCTGCCAGCATACCACAGACTGTGCAGAGTGCAGGGCACAGTCCCTGAAGTGGATGTGTCTAGCTCTCAACTTAGACTGATACCTGCCTTGGAGTGGGTGGTGTCTCTTAAAAACCTTAGCTGAGAAGCAGATGGGGTATCACTGTGATGTCTTGGTGACAGGTTTGAAAGGCTTTGTTATCAGCCTGGTTACAGCAAGAGCATCACCATTCTGAATTAAGTTGCTTAAGTCAAAACTGAAGGCATCAAATGAAGATTAGTTCCAGCTCTGGAATACCTGATGAGTGATGAGGTTTGATATTTTTATTTATTTAAAAAAAAACCAAACCCAAACAAACCAAAGACCTCCCCTTCCCTCTCAGCCAGTCTCCTGGCTGCTTTTTATTTTGCTGTAGCTCAAGATCAGGTTATTCTGCTTTAGAGTAAGGAGGTGGACAAAAACAAATTCTTCTCTCAGAGCTTGACTCAGAGCCTCATGTATTGACAATCTGTCTAATGAATAAAAAATTTTTCTGAGCTCTTGGGATATGACAATAAATACACTTCTAGAAAATAATTTGGGGTAGGAAGAAGCACTGTTTCTTGGTGCTTCTGGGGAATTTAAACCCTTCATTCCTCTGATGCCTCCACCCTCCTGGGGTTTTTCACAGCCCAACAGGTGCTATGTGCTCTGTCCTAGAAACCACACGTGTGCCTCAGTCTTGAGACCCAGTGTCAGCTCTCCTCCTCCCACTGATTGCATCTGCAGAAAATGAGGGTGTTTGCTGGCCTAGGTCTTGCAGACAAGGTGGGTTGGCTTCACTAAACTATGCTTGAAGTGCAGTACTCTGGACAGCTGGGTTGTAGGGATTGTTTAGCACACCTGTATCATGATGTTTTATTTTAACCTCCTCCTCTTCACAGTCTACTGGCTTTATTAGGATTAGTGCTTCTGCTAAGAAACAAATAAATTATTCTCTTCCCTAGTGAATTACTTCCTTTTTAAGAATCAAACAGCCTTTTCCCTGTATCACTTTATTTGACTGTGTAGTTTTCTAGATGGTCGAAATGGCCAGTGCAATCTTACATGTGTCTCCTGCTCTGGCACAAATGCTTAAAGATGGGTAGACACAGCGAAAAGTATTGCTGCCAGGTGCCAGCGTGCTGTTTTGCAGTCAGCTCAGAAGAGACCCTCCTCCAGTGAAACCCTTACTCAAATGACAGCGAGCAGCATGCTTGCAGTGGGGTATTGAAGTGGCATAAATCAGTCAAAGAACAAGGTAGAGGATATGCAATTTATGGTTTGGGAATAGTGTGTGCTTTAACTTTGTGGAACTGCGTGGCTGTTCATAGGCTGGGTGGCTCTTGCCCACCCAGCCCCTGGATGTGCGTGGTGTTGGGGTCAGCAATAGTGGCTTCTCTCGGGGAGAGCCTGGTGAGGCACCCGCAGGAGTCGTTCATTCCTTTTGTGGTTGAACAGTGGGACCTCAAAAGAGGGAAAGGAGTAGTTTAGAATGAGAGGAGATCCAGAAAATAAGTTAGCTGGGAAGCAACACATCAGTCCCCTGGGGGGTGTTAAGAAAAGACTATCCTAGAAATTTTGCCAGGTTTTTAATAATTTAGCCTGAAAGCTCCTGGTGGAGAAGAGGACTGAAGTTGCATGAAGCTGTGAACATTGCCAACTACTGCTTTTTCCAGCAGTCTGGAGATTTTGAGAAGCTTGAATGTTCCATGAAGGATTTGGATGCTGTCCCACAGGGACTCAAAGGAGTAAATTATCTTGGAGAAGAGCTCTAGGAGAACATTATTAGTTATGTTTTGCATCTGAACTCATGCCTGTAAATCCTAGGAAGCTTTTTAAAGGTTGGAAATCTTTCCTAGAAGTATTGTCTTTAGAGTTGTTATCAATAATATTTATCATTATTTCAAGTATTATGATATAGGCATTATCCAAATGTTTTGTGTGTTTACCGTCTAGTATATTCAAGGTTGTAAAGGCAAAAGAAGGGATTCGTGTGATCTCTTCACATATAAGCTTATTTTCTTCTCTATGGGGGGGAAAAACAAATGTGTTGTGCAGCTATGCTGTACATAACTCCATGATGTGATTGTATTTCATTCTAATTTAACACATTTTATACATAAACATGGACATGTAGCATTGGTGTATAGATAGGATGTAGTGGAGGCAGGAGAGAAAATAACTGAAGTGAGGGCCAGGATCTTCCTAACATTCAGACTCTCAAAGATTTTGATATACTAGTCACAACTGCTTGATTTGTAGAAGAGCCTTAAAATACTCAGAGAGTGACTTTTCCTAGACACTGTTGTCCACCTAACATTTTTAAAGTGCTGCTGTTAAAAGCAAATACTGTTAAGCTCACCAAGATATCAGAGTACTCAAACACTTTTGGACCAGATCCTGCAAATGCACCCAACTCCACCCCAGAAAGCCGGTGGTGGCCCTGTAAGCTACCAAGCCAAGCAGGCTGCTCCTGTCAATGCTGGGACTGGGGCAGAGTGCCAACCGCAGCTATTGCACTCATTTCTTACGTACTGGATGCCGTGATTTCCCCAAGTGCTTATTTATAGTGGTTTCCGTTAAAATGTGGTCTTAACGGATCTTCTCACTTGTGCATGTTCCTCCTTCTGCCACTCCACCCCCTTCTCCCGTTGCTCAGAGTGGAAAGGGGAGTGGATGTGAGACATGCAGGAACTTGGACTTCAGCTTTACTACCTTTTTAGTTTAAACCTCGCTGCTGACAAGGGAACATAGAAATACTACCAAAATAAAAAAGCAGCCCCAATGCACATATGAAGGGGGAGCATAGTCAAAACTGTTTCTAATTTTCTAGATGTTCTGGGATTTCTTTGATGGTAGGTTTTTTCACATGCTGCCTTATAGCAATAACTTTTCCTGTAAACAAAAGAGCTCTCTGCTGCCTTATAGCAATAACTTTTCCTGTAAACAAAATTGCTCTCTGCTAAGAGTTGGCATTTGCCTTTCAGCATTGCTATCAGCTGGACATGGCTGTCTATGTGGGAAGTGCTTCCTGGTGTTGTTCACCTATTCTTACTGAATTTTCTGGGGAATGTGGTTATCTTTTGGTATGTCTTTCTCTTTCCCTCACTTGTGATTATCTGGTTGTAAATAAGTTCAGTACCCTAAGCAAGAGCATTTCCAACACTGTGCATGCTGTGGTGAAAATGTCACTGATCTTATATGAAGATGAAAGTTAATTACTGTTTTCACTGCGCTTGGAGCATTTAATTTGATGTTCAATATGAATAAAACAAACTGCTTTCACAAAATAACTTACCAGTTTCTTCCCTTTGTGGTTCCACTGAGACAACCTGTGTCTCTTCTGGATTACCTACTTACTTAAAAGAATACTTTTGTCCTGACTAAAAGTCCCTATGAAGACTGCTTCCCGCTTGAGGGAATACTGAGTGGGAGACTAACAGGAGTGAACTAGAGATTCTTTACTTCTAAATATCAGAAGGTAACAAAACAGGAGGTTGCTTGAAACTAATCTATTTGTTAATCCATAGCGAAGATGTTTTTTGTGATATTCATGATACTCATGATAATGAGTGATTACTTTATCATTAAATGCACAGGGTAACAACTAGTTACATGGATTTACTATCTGCCTTGCAAAGCACAAGCCCCAAAGGGGCTACATTTCAATGCGTTTGAAAAGAAGGGAAAGGACAGGTACCTGTGCAACCCTTATGTACCTTTTTGCTGTCAAGTACAGCTCTCTGAATAATTAGCCATGTGGCCACTGTAGCTGTTGTAATTACTCTTAGCCCTGAGTTAACCATCTCCTTATGTTGAGTCAGTAGTGATTGCAGGTGTCTGAAGAGGAAGTATGGGGTTCACAGAATCACTAAGGTTGGAAAAGACCTGTAAGTTCATCAAGTCCAACCATCAACTAACACCATCATGCCCATTAAACCATGTTCCCCAGTGCCTCATCCACATGTTCCTTGAACACCTCCAGGGATGGTGACTCCACCACTTCCCTGGGCAGCTTATTCCAGTGTCTCACCACTCTCTCAGTAAAGGAATTTTTCCTAACATCCAGTCTAAACCTCCCCTGGCACAACTTGAGGACATTTCCTCTTGTCCTGTCACTCTTCACTTGGGAGAAGAGACCAACACCCCCCTCTCTGCAACCTCCTTTCAGGTAGTTGTAGAGTGATAAGGTCTCCCCTCAGCCTCCTCTTCTCCAGACTGAACAACCCCAGCTCCCTCAGCTGCTCCTCATAAGACTTGTGCTCCAGACCCCTCACCAGCTTCATTGCCCTTCTCTGGACATGCTCCAGCACCTCAATGTCCTTCTTGTAGTGAGGGGCCCAAAACTGAACACAGTATTCGAGGTGCGGCCTCACCATAGCCGAGTACAGGGGCATGATCACTTCCCTACTCCCGCTGGCCACACCATTTCTGATACAGGCCAGGATGCCGTTGGTCTTCCTGGCCACACTGCTGGCTCATCTTCAGCCGGCTGTCGACCAACACCCCCAGGTCCTTTTCTGTGGGGCAGCTTTCCAGCCACTTGTCCCCAAGCCTGTAGCATTGCATGGGGTTGTTGTGACCAAAGTGCAGGACTCTTATGCCTTGAAATATTCTTTTAGAACAGGAACTTTTGACTTCGTATGGCGTCTACAATTTCGCAAGAATAGAGAGTAACAGCAAAGTTGTGACAAAGCCTGAAAGGTAACAAAACTAAAGTGATAAGCAGGCATATAACTTGTAAACTTGTCTCCCTTCTCCTTTGGTGTCACAACTCTTTCTTCTAGTTCTGGTAGAAAAGAGATCGTGAAAGACTGGCAGATAGGAGACTTCCAGGTTGCAAAATGTTTCTAGCACCAGGTACAGCTTCATTTATCTGCTGCAAGACCTGGAGCCCAGATTATCCTCATTTCACAGGTAGAGAAGGCACAATAAGGGAAAGAGAGACCTGACCTGAGTTTTGTCGTGAGCAGTGTGATGTGAAGGCTGAATTCTGCTTTAGATCATAATAAGAACAAAACTGAACTTTTTGTAATTTTAAGATTGTTATTTTGGGTTCTTAGACAGCTGGCCTGATAGCTCAGTAGTTTATCTGTCTGCATTGGCCTTGTGCTGTGTGTGCTTGGCTAGACTTCTGCTCTTCTACAAAGGTCCAGATTTCTGCAAAATCATCATCACACAACACCTATCTGCTGCTTGGGGGTACTGTGCGGTCAGTAAATAAGTAGCTAGATTGTAGAACTTCTGTTAAGACTTAGGTCTTTGCAATGCCCTTGGTAGTTCATCATTGATGAGCGGAAATATAGCCGTGTAATTTCATAAAGGCCAATTAAACCTTTCAGAAATAATGTCAGTAGTTGTGCTTATATAGTAAGGGCAGGATCTAGGCCTCATTTCTGGTTATAATGCATCATTGTTCAACATAGAGTACAAAAATTTATAGCTGAAGGCATCCTGTTGTGGGAGACTTTCCCTCTGTGTTGAAGCGAGTTGGTCATAGCTAGAACTTTATTATCTGTATTGGCACATATTTCCCAAGTCAGACAAATTTTTTACATATAATACAATAATGCCTGCTACCCGACACTTACAGGGGAGACTCTGAGGGAAGAATAGAGGATTCTCCTAACTTTCACCATCAGTTGTTCATGCTGACATCTTTAGCTACAGGCTTGTCTTGTTAATTGATTGAATTATTTAAGGTATTGATTTATTTACTGATGGGCAAAATTAGTATTTTTGTCTCTGACAGCCTTAGGACTTGGAAGAATCCTTCAGTGCATTAACTAAGAATGTATTTCCTCTGTACTGGGTAAAAACAGATGGAGAAATCTGATTTATTTCTTTCCTTTTTGAAGTGCTCACTTCATAGTCCCTAGAAACTTCTCTTAGTAGCATTTTTGGTTCTTTCTCCCTACAGTAGTCTCTCCATAAATCTTAAAGATCAGAAATTTACTACAGCTCTAGATGAGCCACATGAAATTATTTAGAAAGGTAAATGTTGTTTTGTATGTTAACATGTATATATATTTTGTGGTCATTCATTCACTATTTATAATGCTTGTCTGCATTTGCAGTGTGAGAAATTTTGACGCTGGCTCAGCAGTAAGCCCCTTTGGGTTTGCATGCTGCTGCTTCCCGTGCAGTGCAATGCCTTCGGCTGTACAGCCCCCTTGCTTTCCTCCCCCATCCTGCCCCAGTAAAAACGTGTGAGCTGTCTTTCTCACCTCAGAGCCCTTTCCTCTCCAAAGTGTGCACAAGCACATACTTCTCGGTAGTGTGTTGCAGAGGCACCTAGTCACTTGTAATTTGTATTTTCTTCCACAAGAAACAACGCTGCTAAGTCCTCTTTCTGGGGATTAGTCTTTCTGTCTCTTACCCTTTGAGTCACTGCCAGTCAACTATTATTTATAAACCAAGCTCTTGGGTGATGATGGCAATCTCATAAGTCACTGCTCAGTTTCTGCCCTAACTTACTGAGTCTACTGGCCTGAATTCAAGCATGTATGGCTACCCATTTCTAATTTGGTCAAGTACAGATTAATTTCATCCACATCTTACTGCCCATGCTGGAACATCAAGCAAGCAGCTAATGTCACTTTTCATCTGCTCTGTACAACTGTACATATCAGAAATAGAGGGAAGGAGCTACTCTGCTCTGCTCTCCTGAGGGGTTATTCAGATATGTTCTCTACCCTGCACTGCTTAAAAAGAGGAACGCTACTACTGAAATCCCCCCCAGGAGAATGCACTCTTAGGGGAGAGGGGGGCTCTGAACTCTGAATTTCATAAATGAAGGCTGATCCTTTCGAGGATGCTAAAACTGGGCTTTGGCAGTGTTTGTATGGAATGGCCTTTGTAACTCGTTCCTTTCTTTGCCTGTGAAGCTATTGCAGTCTTTCTGATTAAAATCTTCATACCACAGTGCTTCCAAGAGAGATGTAGCAGCAAGGAGAGGGATATGTGTTATTTCATCTGTGGCTTGCACCATGCTTCAGTTAGTCTTTAGATATGACATGGATGGTTAGTGTTGTGTTAATCACAAAGCAGTTCTGTTCAGATAAGCCTTGGCAATTTTGAATGTTTACCCAGCAAATACTGTGTAAGACTCTTGAACTTGCAAAACTTTCTGAAATAACAAGTGCTCTGTGGGATGTCAAGTATTGTAATTCCTGCTTCAGGCTTAGTCAAATACCTTGACATAACTTCTCTTACTATTTTGCAACGTTCCTACTTCTGATGTTATTAATGAAATGCAGAAATGCAAAAAACACAAATGTGGGAGAGGACTGTGCTTATTTAGCCTTTGAATGTGTGTTAAAAGAAATCTCTAACAAAAACCATTTTATTTTTTTGAATTCTGGGCACATATTCAGATTGCTTTACTACTAAGTATGCAGTTTTCCCCTCCCGTAGCAGACATGCAGTGCCAGTTAAAATCCTCTCATTTAAATAAGGTACTCCACTATTGAAAACAAACAAAAAAAAAAACCTGCCAAAGACTTTGAGAACTATGGTTACCAATCATATGATGTCTAGACCTATTCTGTTAACGATCCCCCATGCTTTGTTTGTTCCCCAGCCTGTAATAACCAGCTTGAAATTTACTGCTTTATTTTACTTTCACCATTAAATTGCTTATTGTCTAGAGATTGTTAATGTAGCTGATGAATATCTGTATTCCATGCCACGTTATTTTCAAAGGCTTTCTTTTTCCTGTTGCAAGGTGTGAGGCTGATTCTACAGATGCTTACTTTGAAGTGTTGTTTGTAATATTAATGGATTAGGTGAAACAGGAAAGACAGCAGTGAGCTTTTCTTCCTAACTTACACAACCTGTAGAAAGGCCAAAGAGATTTGCAGCTTTGTATTCTCCCGCAGGTTCAGAAAGAGAGGTTCATTCCCACAGCTTTATTCTGTGTGGGGACACCTGTCTCCCTTAACCCATTAATAGTGAGGCTCCTGTGGGGAGTTATAGAATCATAGAGGTCTTGGTTGGGTAGGACAGCTGGAAGTCACCTCATCCAGCCTCCATTTTGTAGCTGGAGGCTTGCTAACATTAGAGACCAGGTCAGACATGGTTTTGTCTAGAGGAGTTTTGAAAATCCCTAATAACTGAGACACTACAAGCTGTATGGGCAACAGTACTGCACTGTCCTCCCCGTGAGCACATTTTTCCTAGTCTCCAGCCTGAACCTCTCAGGACACATTTTTGAATGTCATCCTTTGTTATATTGTCTGCAACTCTCAAAACCAGAATCACAGAATCACTAAGGTTGGAAAAGACCTGTAAGATCATCAAGTCCAACCGTAAAAAAAAAAAAAAAAAGTTTGGCTCTGTTGTCTTTAACTTTGCTTCAAGTAGTTGTACTAGATCATCCCTTCTTCGAAGACTAAATGAGCCCTGCTCCTCAATCTCTCCTCACAAGCCATGTGCCCTGGGCCCTGACCGTCTCAGCAACTGGGCTGTCTTTATGTTCTCCATCTTGAACTCATCCCTCATCTCAAAAGTGGATGAAGTACTGCAAATGCGGCCTCATCAGTGATGACTAGAGGGGGATAATAACCTCTCAATCAGCTGGACATGCTTCTCTTAATGCAGTCATTTGCCTTATTCGTGACAAGAGTGCAGTCTTGGTTTATGTTACTCTGGCATCCACTGTAACCTCGGGACCTTTTCGGCAGGGTTGCTAATCAGCCCATTTGGTTTCCAGCCTTTCCCTATGCCTGGGGTTTTTCTTCCCTGAGTGCACAGTTTTGCACTTTGCTGTGTCGAACTTCGTGATGTTTGTTTGCTCAGTCCTCAGATTCATGGCCAAGTCCCTTTGGATTGAAGCCCTGCCTTTTGTCGTGTCAGACACTTATAATCTAGTATCCTAGAGGGTAATCCGGAAAATTTACAGGCAATTTTCTGCTCTGAATTATTCTCTTGGGGAACATTTCTCTATCCATTAACTGTAGAGAGAACCATGGAAGACTTATTCCCTAAGCTAAGGTTGGCTTTTTGGGGGTCTTCCCTGCAAAGAGACAGTATATATTGGCTTTAGCTTTCAGAAGTTACAACAGTGGGAGATATAGAGAGACTACAATTGTCTTTTCTTTTTACCCTGCTGTGCAGTGCACAGGTCTGAATGGAACAAGAGCTTTTTTTGTTTGCTATGATGTTCTTCTGCTTTGTGTCTATTTCAGCCTTCCAAATACTGTGTTTCATCTTTAATGGTTATGGTACCCATTAAGCAGAGAACAGTCTTATGACTGAGCCAGCCTTACAGACCGTTAGCCTCATTATGGAACCTTAACTTAATGTTCAGACTGTTGGTACATTAATAATTGTTCAGCATAAAATGTTGGCTTGTCTTCATGCCTTTTTTTCGTCTATTAAGGTTCCATTATTTGTAAATAGAGTAACTTCTGGCCAGTCAACCTATGTTGTGTTTTTTTGTTAACCTTCCTGTTAACATCATATTAACTACAGATACTCCCAGTTTTTCTCAGATGTTCATCAGACCTCCCACTGTAATATTTTAGACAATAAAATAGATATATTTCTGTGTGTACCCTTTCCTTTATTTTCATGGCCTCTTCCAAGGGATATGTGTCTTCTGCTATTGACCATGCAGATAACACTTGGGTGTATTTAGCTTCTGCAGTGGTTTTCAACATTTTCTTTTTTTTGTTCTTCCCCCCTCCAGCCAATTTGTAGACTACTAAGAATCTTCCAGTAGAAATGTAGGTCCCTGTGTGATAACTCTGATGTCCTGCATAAATAATGTGATGGTTTTGGGTTTCGCCCCCTTAATTGTTTTTGTGGATCTCTAAGTAGTTGTTCATATAAAGGTTTACAGACCCCAAGATGAAAACAGTTGTTTTGTTTTATGTGATGGGAAAATGAAAAAGGAATATTCTTAGGCTGTTGCTTACAGCAGAGAAAACAGTACATGCTAAGTGGTGATAAGTATATGCGTTATATTCTGGCTAGTGTTGCCTACAGGATTTGCAGCAAAACATGTATTTGACTCACTTTGTTCACAGAGCAATAAAGGTCTATTAAACAAAACCTACTTTTGAGAAACCACAAAAATCCTTCATTTTGATATAGCTCTTCAACCAAAACTTACCACGTGAAGTCAACGTGCCTCATTCTATCCTTTATCCTACAAAGTGAATAAATCCTATCTCAACCCAGATGAAGAATAGGTTAAAGGGAATGTATTTTAATGGGGGAAAAGGTGTACTGAGAAGGATGTCAGTAAAAAGGCACTATGCTGATGAGTGACTGGCTCGCTTTCTCTCAGCAGTAGCAATTTCTCTTTTCAGCCACTAACCATCCTGGATGCAGCCATATGAAAAGCCCACTGCTGAGGGGGAGTGAGTGTGACATTCTTTTCAGTGGGACTCAGAGCTAAATTAGCACAGTCCTCCTCCCCCATTTCTTCCTTCATGGATTGCAGTGCTGTGGCTGCATTAATGAGGCACCAGCCTCATACAGTATGTCTTTCTAGTGCCAAAGTTCAGTTGACGTTTGGAAAGGCTGTCTGCAAATGTTTAGTTTTCTACAATTACAGGTTATAATTTTTAAAAAAGATTGCTTCATTCATTCTACAGCATCATTTTTGTTTCTTTCCAGTAAGCATTAAAAAATGACCCATTTTATATAAAGAGATGCCTAGGCTTACAATTTCATTGTCTTCCACCCTGTTCCAGCCACGGGTGAGTTTACCAAAGTCAGAGGACATCTCTGGTGGTGTTAATGGTAACTAGCTGTCATGGATGTGATGGTTTGCTGTATTTGCAGAAAGTGAACTTACAGATAATAACCCTGAAATTTTCTTGCATTATTTCCCACTGTGAAATGTGGTGTGTATATGAAAGATGACCCACAACAGCGGTTCACAAAGTGGTCTCTGGATTGGTGGTGACTGGAGGGCTGGGCAGCACTCTGCTTTTCAGCTACAATAAGTATGTGCTTCACACTGCTTTGTAAAGGAAACCACCTTTGGTTTTATCAGTGTCTTTGCTTTCCATTCCAAGATCCTGATTTTGTTTGGCACTAGGGCTAGACAATAAGGAGGAGAGTGCAAGAAATGCATGCGTGGACAATTGTGAAAAAGCATACCTACAGAAAGTACTTGTTTCTCACTGCCATAAGCTGCAGGTTGGCTGGCAGTTGAAGAATGAATAATTGCATTCCTTTTAAAATGACACACTTTAGGAGTGGTGTGGATATTCCCTTTTTTTAGTCAGTCACATGACCTGATCCGGCAATGTGTTTTAGTTCTTTTTAAACTTGGATGAGGTTTTGAAATAAATAAAATTAGCACATGCTTCAACACTGTTCTCAAACATAAGTTCTTTCCAACGTCCAGGCCCTAACTTTTAAAAAAGCAATTATTTCTAGAATCATTTCATGCATTCAGTATTCTTACGTGCATTCAGCTGAGGCGCCTCATGGTAGACACCCAAAACTTGGAGTGTGCGTGACATGGGTCATGCGAAAAATGATAGCTGAACTCTCAGATTTGTTGCCTCTGACCCCCAGCCCTGTGCCTTAGCCATGATCCCATCCCCTGCCACTGAAACCGGAGTGTGCACGAGGTAGGAAGTAGAAATCAGTGCTAGTTAACCATGCTGGTGATTTAAGTGGTGAAGCTGATAGAAGAGCAGAAGCAGAGAAGGGCACCGAGGGGAGCAATTTTAAAGTATTTAATTATAGAGTGCCTGAATGAGGCTGGGTGCTTTGTGGAGTACAGATCAAGTGTTTTCTCCTCTGATAGGATTAGGCCACTTTGGCTACTTGTGTCAAGTCCCTTCCAGACATGCTAGCGCTTTGATTCCTCCCACTCCCCAGAGGACTGTAATTAAGAAGTTCCTGCCTCCCAAGTGTGCAGTTATGTTCTCTGAAACCCAATAGCAAGCCCTTAGACTGAAACATGCCCTGCTTCCTGCATTAACATTCTTCTGATAGGTAGGTACCTTATCACGCTTTGGTAAACTGCAGAGGATGTTTTGTCCTCCAGACAATTTGCTGAATGCAAAGAGTCTTAGAGAGGGGATCAAAAAGAAGACACAAAGTAGGTAAAATTGAAATAAGTGGGTAAGTATGCTTTGTAAGTATTTTTTTTTTAATAAAAGCTTATATAAAAGTCTGAGTTTTGTTGAGTTTGCCAGAATGAGCAATGAGCAATAGACTTCTGAGGACCACAAGTTTGGGTTTTGCTGTTTCTTTTCATTTTTTTTAACTCCTCTTAAAAAATGGTGATTCTAAATAACAGATGTTGGAAGAAAATCCAAAGAGTCAGAGTCTCTGTGCTGGTGACAAAAATAAAATTCAAAGAGTTACTACCCCTTAAAGCCCCTTGTTTAGACTAGCCAAACACTCAGTTAATGTCAATCCCACTTTTAAGCGTCTGTGAAGGCAAAATTGGTTTGGCAAAAATTGTGTGTGCAAGGCAGTAATATAACCTGCTTGAAAATTGGTTTTGAGCAATAATCTTGACTATCCCACCATGCCAATGTTATTGTCACATCTAACAAATAATTATATTTCTCTTTTCTATTGCTGGAGTGCCTTAAAAATAAAACAATTCCTAGGCACGATCTTCCAATGCAGTCACAAAATTTTGAGCTAACCGTTTCTTGTTGCGATGCATGCCTTCATGCTGTGCTCTGGGTGGGCATGGAGACTGTTTTATTCCCTCCCTCACTGCACCAGTGTTTAGGCTTTCAAACATGCTTCCTCCTTGCTTCCCTTGTTTAGACCAAAGAACTTAATTTCTTCAAACTTAATTTCTTTGATATTTCTTCTTAGGCCACATTTTCTAGCTCTTTGATTTTTTTTTTTTTTCCCTTGTTCTTTTCTGGGTGCTTTTCAATACGTCCCTGACCCTCTAAAAGTGCTCAAAACCAGACAGAGAGGTCTGGGTGATGCCTTGTTAGTGCTGAGCTGAACAGAAGGATTTTTTTTTATGCTTTGCTATATCCTTGTTTTATGTATTACAGTATATTTCCTTTTTTTGGTTTCTTTTCTTCAATAGCATGGCTCATGTCCAGCTTGTGATCCCTTAAGTCCTTCTCTGCATGGTTCCTCGCAGCCCTGCTTTATGGACTTGATTATTCCTACCTAAATGTAGTGCTTTGAAATTCACTAAGGGCAATGGTTCTCTTCTTAAATGGGCTATTTCTCCAGTTTGCCACAAACACTCATGATTTAGGGCTTAGTTGTCAGAGTTGGACCACAACCCAGAATGTGTTTGCCAGAGAAAAGCAACTGTCTGTGCTTGGACCCTCATTCCAGAAGAGGACTTGAAGCTCAAGAGATATTAACACTGTAGACCTTCAGGGAAGGTTTAAAAAAAAATAGTAGGAATATTCTAAGGAAAACAGGGAATATATAGTTTTAAAAGTAAAGTTGCCCAATGTCTTTAAGCAGTAACTTTTCTCAGTTCTACAAGTCATGGCAAGTTTCAAGTAAGTTGAGTGCAAACAATTAGGCTGGTTCCACACCAAGGATTAATGGCAATACGTTGAAGAAAATAAGTAAAGGACGCAAAAGAATTAAGGAAACACAGTAACAAAGCTTTGTTTAGTAGATGATGCTAATAAATTGTGACTTAGTTAATGAACATAAAGTATCAAATGCAATGCTAGAAACTATACGATACAACCTTCACTATTTTATGTTCCAAAATGACTTTTGTAGTCACTGCTGCTCTCTGCCAGCATCTTAGTTTAGACATGCCACCAGCCCGTACTATGAAATCACTTATAAGAACTAATCTGGAAACCTGTAGAAGTACTGTAGTTATGCCAGCTGTTTTGGGCAGGGAAAAGTGATACATGCATGATGATCTACGTTACTGTTTCTTCAAAATATGTTCATATCCTGAGCATTAGTCACTAAAAGCACTGGGAGCAAGACATAGAAATAACAGCATTGTCTGGTTTGCAGACAGCTGCCTTCTAAACGCAAGATTAACTTTAATGTTGAACTATAAACTTTTTTTGGGTATCCCTTCAGTTCTGTTACCCATAGCACTAGTTAATAGTTTTGTTGGAGAGGAATGGATGAGCTGTCATTGCAAACAGAGTATTTTAGTTCTGAGTGTGCACATTTCTGAATTGAACAAGGAGTGCTACAATATTTATGCCAGTAGCCTGGCTATTCCTTAGTTAATTAAAAACATCTGGTCAAACTGGCATCTCTATTACTATACACTCAATAGAATACAGTATCTTTATACTGCATCCTGTTGGTTTTCATGGGGCTTTCTATTTCCTACAGAATATTTCTCTTGGTGTTGATAATAGCTCCATTTAATTTGAATGTCCCTGTATGGATGAAAAGAATCTGGATTTGTGTAACAGAAGGTAAAAAATCTAATTTAGGCAAATATTTTAAAGTGTTGTTGAATATATTGAAAAACCATCCCACACCTAAAATGACAAATGCTTGTATAGGACATATCGGCACTCTGCTGTCATAATGCAATATGTTGCATGACATCATTGAATCTCTGGGTTTGCTAGTGAAGAATGAAAGGAAAATTAGAATTGCTACTTCGTACCTTAGAGATTAATGTAATCGTCATGAAATTCACTCAGGTGACAATGCCTAAAACTATCCACATATTTTCCACTGTAAGATGCGACTTTTTGACTCTTTGTAGCTTTGTGAAAAAAAGACTTGTCATGCTGATTTTGTGCCTCAGCATGAATTGTAGTAGGACGAACTAAAATGGCTGGGTTGTTTCAGAGAAGGAGGTTAAGGAAAAAAGTATGATTTTGCAACTATTAAAATCCTTACAGCAGTTTGATTGCGAAAGACTTCAAAACTTTGGGAGAAAGGGAGATGGGAAATGACAGTGAAGGGGAAGACTTATGGTCATCCCACTATAAAGGATCTGTCCTGCTGGGAAAGCACTCTGAGTACACTAGTGTGAAGAGAAATTGGTGGAGAGGAGACAGGTTGGAAGTGGTTGGTTGTTAGTGCTCGCTCTCCAAAGCTGGGAAACAATCCCTCCACCCACTATCTCTATGTTTTTCTCCTATCAGCCAACAGCTGCAACACCCAGTGACAAAATGTGTACCCATCTTCTGCTAGTGGTCAGCCCAGAGACATTAGCAACTTGAAGTGCTTTCTTATGCTCTGTTAGCTTGGTGAAAGAAGCTGGTGGCAACAATCCAAGAGTATTAAGCCTGTGCGTAAAGATAACGATACATGATGGATGTTCCTGGGGCTCTCCTTTGTGTTGTTCTTAAAAGGAAGAAGATTCTGCAAAATAACTGTATTGAGAGAAAACAGCAGGTATAAGGTTGCTTGTGCAACCTTAAGATGGTGCTCAGGGTATAAGTCAGAATTTTATAGAAAAGGGAGTTGTGTGTTAGACTTCTGCCTGCTTTGTTTCAGAATCAAAGCGTATGTAATGAAAGGGAAAAGAAAATAAAGACTTTAGGATTAGACATTTGTCTCTGGTCCTAAAAAGGAGTTTTAGCCCCCTTTCTTTCCTAATATCACTTATGAACTCTCTGAAGTTAGTTAAGTAAAGCTCTTGTCACTCTGGGTAGTATTCAGTGCTTGACTTGTGAGAGCCCGTGTCTGATTTGCAGAAGTGATAAGCTGCTTTGAAAAGCTGATATCTGGGAGGTGTATTCTCTGAGTAAAAATAAAGCACTGTGCATTGCTCAAACCTTTGGCAACTAAGGCTACACTCTTCTTTAGCTGGGATCCTGCAATTAGTAGATACTGGTGAGTGTCTTCTTTCTGTCTTCAAAACGAGAACAATGCTGCAAGCCCACAGGGGCTTGGGGCGGAGGCCTTCACTGGGCTTCAGAAGAGGTCTACAGTGATGAACACCACTGAAAAAGACCATGAGGGAGTAAGCAATTCTAACACGCAGTGGGGAAAAAGTAATAATTGGGGAAAAAAAATAGGATCTGTCTGTTCACTGGGCATGGTCTCTTTGGCCAATAAGTGTAGCAGCATCCCATGGGAAAAATAACAAAGCATGATTCAATGAAAGACTGTATGAAAAAGCCAGTGTGCAAAGGAGCTGAATGCAAGTTGTATGGCAGTTTTAAGCTTGTCATTTTCTAACTTTTCGTTGTTTGTAAGTGAACAATATATTGATTTGTTGAAGTAGTGTTTATAGGGTTGTTTTGGGTATGCAGGGCTTGCAGGGTTTTTTTTGTATGCTCTTCATGTACCCCTATGCATACAAACCAAGAGACTACTTACCTTCCCAAAGAAGCCTAAAAATGTTGCTTGTTTAACGAGTGCACTTTTACAATGTGATCATTTTGTCAGGTAGAGCAGCAAAATGCGATTATGCAAAAAGCTACTCTGCTAAGATTAGGAAGATAGTGATTCACAAGAAATATTTTCCGTTTCAATGTATTTCCTTTGGAATCTGTACTTTGGGTGCTTACACTTGTTTATTTTACATTTCTAGGCAACAGAAACCTGCTTTACTCGATATCAGAGAATAAATTAAGTCATCCTTCAGTGTGTCACTTTTAATCTGGAGATCATTCTGAAGATATTTTTAATGACTTTGCATCTAGAAATATCAGCCTGATAATTTTTCTAAACTCCTTGAATACTATTACTTACCGTTGCACTTATTTAGGGAAATTTATGGTTTAAACTGCAACTTCATTGTACGTAAAATGTGTTTCTTAAGTCTCCTTTTCTTATAATTTACATGTATAAATATTAATATCTTATTTTATGACATCACTGTTGTCTTATTTAGGATCCTGGAAAAAAATAATTTAATTCAGAAATAACATCTATTATTTTTATTTAACTAGCAGGCTACTATTTTAAAATGATATTGGAATTTATCTGAGAGTTACGATTGTTGTATTTAATTCTGTCTTGCCCACAGACCTGGGGGACTGCTGTTTAACTTTGTCACCATGAGCTATCAGATGCAGGGGAGAGGACTTTCTCTAAACTTTGTGTTGCATCTCTAGTGCCTTTCCCAAATTCTGATCCCAATGCACAGTGTATAAAAGCAGCCTCCATTGCTCTCCTGTTTGTAAGAGACCTAGAAAAAGATTTGGGAGATTGTGAACTGTTATGCCTCATGAAGCCTATCCTGTCATGGTTTCACTCAATCTCTCTTCCCCCTTTCCCTTTTTGTCCTGAAGATATGCTGCCCTTGCACTGTGACTATGTTGTCTTTTTGCCTCCTGTTTTACTCCAGGGCTCTGATGCTCTTATTATCAATACTGTGCATGCACTAAAATTGGCTCCCTTACAGAACAAGGCTATTTCTAATGGGGCAAACCCGAATACCAAAGCCTGGAGGGTTTTATGCCTCATCCTGCTGCAAACTAGTAGTAGTCATAGAATCATAGCATTGTTTAGGTTGAAAAAGACCTTTAAGATCATCAAGTCCAACCGTTAACCTAACCCTGCTAAGTCCACCACTAAACCATGTCCCTAAGTGCCTCATCCACATGTCTTTTGAATACCTCCAGGGATGGTGACTCAACCACCTCCTTGGGCAGCCTGTTCCAATGTCTGACAACCCTTTCAGTGAAGAAATTTTCCCTAATATCCAGCCTAAACCTCCCTTGGCACAACTTGAGGCCGTTTCATCTTGTCCTATCACTTGTCACTTGGGAGAAGACACCAGCACCCACCTCTCTACAACCTCCTTTCAGGTAGTTGTAGAGAGCAATAAGGTCTCCCCTCAGCCTCCTCTTCTCCAGACTAAACAACCCCAGCTCTTTCAACCACTCCTCATAAGACTTGTACTCCAGACCCCTCATCAGCTCTGCTGCTCCTCTTTGGACATGCTCAGTGTCCTTCTTGCAGTGAGGGGCCCAAGACTGAACACAGTATTCGAGGTGCGACCTCAGCAGTGCTGAGTACAGGGGCATGATCACCTCCCTGCTCCTGCTGGCCACACTATTTCTGATACAGGCCAGGGTGCTGTTGGCCGCCTTGGCCACCTGGGCACACTGCTGGCTCATATTCAGCCGGCTGTTGACCAATACCTTCAGGTCCTTTTCTGCAGGGCAGCTTTCCAGCCACTTGCCCCCAAGCCTGTAGCATTGCATGGGGTTGTTGTGACCCAAGTGTAGGACTCAGCAGTGGGCCTTGTTGAACCTCATACAGTTGGCCTTAGCCCACTGATCCAACCTGTCCAGATCCCACTGCAGAGCCTTCCTACCCTCAAGCAGATCAACACTCCTGGCTGGGTACCTGGAGAACAGCTGGTCTTACTATTAAAGGCTGAGGCAAAGAAGGCATTAAGTACCTCAGCCTTTTCCTCATCCTTTGTCACTGTGTTCCCCCCCATCTGGTGAAGGATAAAGCTTCTCCTTAGCCCTCCTTTTGTTGTTAATGTATTTATAGAAACATTTTTTATTGTCTTCTATGGCAGTCGCCAGGTTGAGTTCTAGTTGGGCTTTGGCCCTTCTAATTTTCTCCCTGCAAAACCTCACAACGTCCTTCTAGTCTGTAATGACACAAGGCAGCACCATGTCTGTACCCCTCAAAGAGCAGCCTTTGTATCTTCAAATTCTTATACTCTCATGCCATAGCCTAGTCATGTAATGCAAGTGTCATGGTATAAAAACATTACTCTGGTAGGCTAGGACATGGCTTTTCATATTTGTAGCTTTTACCTGAAAAAACATGTGACAAGAATAATATAAAATAACTATGTCTTGGTGCCATAAGAGCTACTAGCCTGCGGGAGGACATCAGAGAGGGCATTATAGGCTCAAAACCAAGGTTTGCTTTGGCCCTGAGGTCATGGCTCCAGCATTGCCCACTGTAAAAAAACTGGCAAAGAAACTGATCCTGCATGTACTAAGTCTGGCACTGTTCACAGTGATTTTGTGATCAAGTAGGAAGGAGCACCGTTCATGCAGGGGCTCCATGGGAAGCACGCAGGAGATCGGCCTGTGGCTCAAACTTGGAGAGCTTGTTAACTTCAGCTCTTGTGCTGACTATGAAACTTTGAGTAAAATGAGTTGCCATGATGAATTGTGCCTTCCTAGAGTATCATCTCATTCCAGGTATTGTCCTGTAAGCAATTGTTGCTATGGCTATGTTTATGTCTGTTCTTAGCTCTGCCAAAGAAAGGGACGATAAGAACTAGTAGTGTCCTAAGTGTAAGCTTATGGAAAAGTGAACAAAGAAAGGAAGTGCACGTAGCACTTCTCTCAGGAACCTTCCTGGTCTACAACATTTTCTCCTGACCTTTCAGGATCTCCTTGGCCATGCAGCGATTTTCCATGGATTGCTTTCCACGAATTTAGTTAGTTATTGTCAAATATGTATTTGCTTCAGAGGATGCAAAGTCTGAGTAGCATCCATACAAGATTATCTACACCAGCTGGTTTGGTGGCCAGGTTTCTTTTGCTGGTGTGCCCCACAGAGACAATTTCAATGTAGGTTCAGGTGCCTATTCTACAATTGTAATGTTTTCTTTTTCTAGATGAAGATGAAGTTCTAGGTGTCTACTCCTTCTGTGCGGAAAATGACATGTTCCCCTGTAGGAATATCTTAAACTGGAATGGGAACTCCTGATTTCCCTTAAGTGGTCTCCACATTAATTTACATTCAGCCTCTGCTGGCAATTTTTAACCGAGGTACTACGCTTCCTATCCCTGTAGAAGTTTAATATGTTTCCCTTTGGCTTCTTACATGCTGCTGAACATTGGCTTGCCATCCCTGATCTTACACGCGTACTGGTGCATTTGGTTCTGTACAGGAGTAACCACAGGGCAAGCAAGGTCAAAACTGTCACTGCTCCGAATGAAAAACAGAATTTCAAATCAAGGGGGAGATTAACTTTGTGAGGCTTTCCTTTGAAAAGCAACACTAACTGTTTTTCAGTAATAAAAATCACCTCTAACCATAAGAAGTAAGAAAATAATTATTCCAAAGATATTAATAAGAGCACTTCTGAAACATGCATGCGTTTAGACTGAGATGTTTAAAGTGTGTTTCAAATTTATCTTAATTATGGTTCTAAACTTGTAAGATGTGATGAAAAATAGTATTTCTCTTTAGAAGGAGTGGGTGGTGTTATCTATTAACATAAGTTTGAAGTCACACAGTAACATTTAAAGTCTATTTATAAGTTAAAGACTAACAAGCAGATGAGTGAATATAGGTCAGAGAGGGGAATTAAAGAGAAGGGAAATAATAACACCTCTGGCTACATTGGCTGGTACGACACCACTGATAGCAGGGGAAGAGGATCAGAAAAATAACCTGGTGTCTAAGTAAACTGTGGGTTCTTGCAGCAGAACAAAATACCAAACATTATGACCGTGCCTTACAGCACTGTAGACTCCCTGAGAAGCTTTGTTTCATCCCAGAGGCAGACATAGTGTACTTATTACTCAAATAGCTACCACTTATCCTTGATAATGCTTTCAAGGCATACCTGACTGAACTGTAAAAAACCCATCTGGTCAAGTGCTGTTTTAATATGCCCAGGTGCTGGCTTGCAAACCGCTATTGGTTGTTTCCATAAACTACAATTTAACTGCCAAGATTTAATGAAGAAATACATCTGAGCCTTTGGAATAAACAGGAGAGTCAGGGCTGTTGGACAAATGGGCTGTGTGACATGGCAGGGGCTTACAAATCTCTGCACTGACAGTTGTCTTCCCAGCAGCGAATAGGGGCAGGATTGCTTAAAAAACAAGCCACCAAACCCCAAAGCATCCACTTTACGTATAATGCACATGATAGTTTTACATTGTTCTCATCACTGTCAGCTACATTATGTAGTTGGTTTTTGATTGTATTAACCCGCATATTGCAGTCCTTAAAATCCTGGGAAAAGGACACTTTTTCTGGGACTATAAAAATCATCACTTTCCTGTACAATTTTCTGCTATTATATGAAGATTATTACATTCCCTGAAAATACATAACAGGTTTAATCTGACAGAAGATTTTTTTTTCCCTGTACAAGCAAGCTGTCTGGTAGACAGCAGGAGATAAAGACAATGTTTATTTTTAAATTGTAGTGATTTAAAGTAATATGTGTATAAATGTGCATGTAGTATATATGTAAGTATTATTAATAAACATTAAAAAAACCCCCACTACTAAAACTGACATAAATGTCAATTTTAAATAAAATTTGGAAATAGTGAAGCCTAAAGGACAGCTTAACATCATTCATGGACGTAAACCAATATAAATTAAGAAATGTTTCTGCTGTAAACCTCATGTGTTAAAACTAATCAGTATTTTCTGTATTATCTCTGAATGTAATAAGGAGGGTGCATTATCGATTTCAGTTACGCAAAGCTAATTTTAGCTGTCAAAAGGTTGGAGTCAAAGACGTAGAAATGAATATCTTCCCTGAGTGAAATCTGAGGGACATTTTAATTTGTTTCTGTTCTATTACTTCTGAATAAATTGTTTTGAAGCAAATAATGAATTCATGTAAGTGCTGATTTTCAGATCTGGTCCTAAACATTCTGAAAGCTTTCTTAAGAAGCTTTTTTGTTATTTTTAAAGTATAACCAAATAGGGGTTTTTTCAGTGTTAAAATGCCCATGTGAAAGTGGTCCAAGTAAGAGGTTTCAAAATTCAAGCTACTTTATGTAATATCCATGTAGTTTTGACAGACTTGTTTAAAATTTTAAATATGTATTTTATGTATAATTTTCAGGGCTGTAACCGTGTTGGCTGCTGCCAGATGTTTATCACAGAGGAGGAGAATCCTAAACTTGCATAAAGTTTATGAATTTTAATTTCCACTACTAAAGTGATTATTTGAAGGTAAGTAATTTAATTTAGAACTGTTTAGAGATTAAATGTGCAAGCAAAATCCTTTCCTCTAGTTTCTTCAGTCAATATAATGTGTATTCAGTTTACGAGGCCTGAAGTAACAAATTCATCCTTTAGCTATGCAAGATAAATTACAGAGAAATTCCACTGGAAGCAGTGGAAGTACCTGCCAGCATGTTTTTGATAACAAAGGACATGCCCTATTACAGAATTCATGAGATGCTGGCTATGAGGTTATTAAAACTGCAGCATTCGTTGCCACAGGATGCTGAAGCAGCCGACAATAAAAATAGATTGAAAAAGGGAGGTAGCAAATTCATGGATAAAGATCCAACACTGTTATTGAATACGATGATTCTACATGTAATCTCCACCTCAGGAACTTTTAAGTCATTTTGAGTGGGACTGTCCTGATGTGACTAGAGGCTGTCACAAAGGTCTGACCCAGTACCAACACGTCTTTTGCGCCTCACTGAAAAGAACCCATGTAGTGACATAGAAGATTTTATTTCTGTTGGTTCATAGTTGTGAAATGAAAAGGACTTAACAGGGACAACGTTCTGTTTAGTGCTGTGGGATCCTTGAATTCAAGCTGGAAAGCTTTTGCCAGATGGTTAATTGACTCAAAGAATGCTTCTAAGCCCTGGAGAACCAGGCTGAAAAGTTTTCTTCTTTCTCATTGATTTGTTCTACAACAAACAAATGGTGCAGCTTGGGATGGTGAAAGACTGAATCCAACACCATTGTCTTAATTATGGAAATGAAAAGCATAGTTGCAGTTGAGAACTGAAAAGTATCACCTGCAAGCTGTAATCACACAACCGTGACAAAAAGTTTAGCTTCCCATTTAGCGATGGTTTCTGTGCTGTGGTTAGCCAGAGGCTTTTGTCATTTCCATCCATCAACATCATCATTTGTTTCGCTTGCTTCTGCTTTAATCTTTGCCTTTCTTCAGTTGAGAATAAGTGAGAACTCTGCCGTACCAGAGCTCGTACCACATTGAGGCATGAAAGCTCTCACTTAACATAATCATTTTGTGTGTGCATCTTGTGAGTGAATGAGAGATACAAGAGTCAGCAAGTTAGCCCAGCACTTCAAAGTACAAAAAACCTCCTTATGTTTTCTTCTATATGCCTTGGGTTTTCATAGTTAGATCCTAAGATAAGCTTAGGAACATGGATACTTCCCTATTTTCCACAAAATCATGACTTTCCCTTCTGCAGGATAAACTGCTAAACTTTGCCACTAGCTCTTTCTACCACTGAAATACCTAAGATACCAAGAAACGTTCTTCAATATTTTGCAGATCAGAAGGCTCATTTGTCTGAAACAGGCATGGTTATACTCTGTGCTTCTGCTAGGCTGTGCACCTTTGTGTTTGCCATATGAGTGACTGTAATCAAGCCACCCAGAACTGGCAACAGCAGCAAGGCACCAAACCCCCAAACACAAACTCTCCCTTGGCCTTGGCTGCCTCTTCTAGAGGCTGCCAACAAAATGCAGAGAGCACAGGGTTCCTTCAAATCCATGCGAAGTTTTCTGTGGGTTCTTTTTCATTTGGTTTTTTTTTTTTTTTCCCCCCCTCTGCTGTCCAATAGGGACAGAACTTGATGAAGGTGCAAAAATGCCATTCTTGATGGAAAAATGCTATTCATATTTGCTGGTGATTGCCTTTCAATATCTAGGCAGGATAGATCATACATGAGGACTACTGTTTGATTTTCTCCAGGGACAACTTGCTAACAACTTGAAAAAGAACTTCACCTTTCTTATGCATCCCACAACTTCACCTTTCCTATACATCCCATGTATCTCTGGTCAGTCTGTCGTTGCAACTGGAAAAACCCTTTAGAACTACTAGGGTGGAACGACAGGGGAAAGCTGGAAAGTTTGGAAAACAGGTATCACTCTGACGTCCCGCTCTGGTGGTCAGGGGTCTGAAGTGAGGCAAAAAAGAGGAACCATTGAAACAGGGATGGGGATTTTTGCATGTGCATTTTTAATCATGCTCATCATACCTGCAACCACTGAAGATCTCTGGTACTGCAGTTTAATGCAAATGCAGGCTGAAATCATAGCTTGCTGTCAGCAAAGAGGGCTGTGTTGGCCCATCTGCTTTTCAGACTGAAGTGAGGTTGTTCGTAGTCATGCTGTTTTTAAAGGGTTTGAAGCCACACTACTTAACCAGCTTCAAGTCATTGTGTATGACCCAAAGTCAACTGGGTACAGGAACGTATACATGCTATGTGTAGGATAAAACAGTTGCTTGTAAAAATATTTTTAGGGATGCAAGTTACAACTGAAGGTGCATTTGATGGAAGGCAAATGTAAACTATTAAATCCCTACACATGCAGACTTCAGTTGCCTGGCATAACCTCAGTTTCTGAAGGACTTTAGTTAAACTGCTACAATTTGTCTAGCTAAGCAGGACCACAATTATTTTCAAAACCAGTTTTTTCCAAGCCTTCATTTTGCCTATTTATACTGAAAGCTCTTTAGCTTTCATTTACTCCTGTATGTTTGTTCAGTACAAGATGGGTTTCTAGGCACGACTACAATAACACAATTATGAACAAATAACCACTCCAGGATAATTCTATACAATGTAGTGAATAGACCTTCATATTCATTCTTTTGTACCTCAGATACAGTCATGGCTTATGCAGTGCAGCAATTAATTAATCTACTGGTTACAGTCACCGAGTTACAGGGGCATGCTGAGGGTTTGATCCTATGGACAACATATGTCTGTAGTCATGCAACTGTTTTACCCTTTTGAAACATAAATTGCAATTGTCAAAAGTTGGGGCTTATGTTTGTGTATCTTAAAAGCAGCAAGGGAGAAAGACAAGAAAAAAGTCCAGAAACAGCAACGTCTATGTGCTTGTGCACAAGAGCAGCAAAACTGTCAAGTCTTGCCCTTTCTTCTTATGGGTCAGTTCAAAATCCATCTTCCTGAGCAGCATCTTGGCACCTGGCCACCAGTGTTGTTGCCAAATGGTTGGTTTCTGTTATTTTAAATATCTGCCTGAATCCACACCAGGTTTCTCAGCTGCTTCCTTATTTTATGTAATGGATCAGTGCAATAACTGCTAATTATGAAACTCTACAAATCATTTTATGGAGACAGTGACCAAAATGACTGAAGACATCAAGTTCAAATACGGGTTTAATGTCTCCTCCTGGTCAAACACAGCATTTTTTTAAATTTTACAGTTGCCTTTTTGTGAGTTGCAATAACAAAATGTAAACTGCTTAATAATGCAATTTGTCAGTAATATTAATTATATTTTAAGCAGGCATTTTCTGATTTGCGTTTTTTTCCCTACCCTGCTGCTAGTGTTTTACATGCAGTTAAAGGGATAATATCTGTGTTTGTCGAGCTCAGTGGTATATGTATTTGTAATTTTAAAACAAGTCCTGTCCAAAGTCAAGGAAATACTATACTTGTTCATAACTGATCTCAGAGAACTGGACATTTGTTTGCCTGGTCAAGTAAATAGCAAGTCCTTCTCTGATCTTAAAGAGTATAGAATTAATTCTGCATTTCCAGATTGGTGCAGGGATAGGCAGAGATCTGACTGAGACTGTTGGAAAATTTCCATTTCAAAGCCCTTTTTTTCAGGGCTGTTTTCTCTACTGTTGTCTACTCTCTAAGCTAACCTTAACCAGCTGGTTGACATTTTCAGTCTGCATTGGGTTATTTTGTTTTAAGAGTAGGGAAAGAAGGAAATATATGCTAGAAAATTTTCCAGGAGCCATTTTTCCAGAGGCAGACATAGAAAAGTTAAGTTGTTTTGCCAGTGTAAAACATCTGTGAATCTTTTTCTCAACTGAGAAATTCTAGCAGACTTTTATGACCTTGACATTTGACATGGGATAACTTTGTTGGTCAAACACATGACCTTGGCATCTTTGTGAAAGCTCAATTAAATCTGAGTTACTGAAAAAAAAAAATTGCAATGTGTATAGGCCTAGTACAGACCTTATAGATTTTTGACAACTAAATTCTGCAAAGAATACCAGTGCTAAGTTCCTGTTTACTCATAGGAAAAATACAAGGCAGTGTATTTTTATCCCATTTCCAGGCCGTCGTCAGTCTCTTAGGTGCTCCATCATCTCTAGCATGACAGCAGTGTGACTATGAAATACCCTGCTCTGTCAAGCACCTTTGTATCAGCAGATTAATCTTTGCAAGCTGCTCTGGGTTACAGCCATATCAAGAAATCCTGTATTTAGAATAAGTAATATTTTCAATTGGCTGCCTTGCATTTTTCCTGTATAGAGACACTGATCTTTCTTTCCAAGGACTTGAAAGATCCCAGGGCAGAAATTTCTAATGATAGGCTCAATTAAAAACTAACACACTCTTTCAGAACAACACTTACATACAAGCTTTGATTTTTATGGGTTAGCCCTTAGATGTCATGAGAGACAGGGCTTACAATGACAGAGACCTTTTTAGAAACTCGGCAGCAAGGACTCTTAAAGCATCCACCAGCTATCATACAGAAGAACCCATGGAAATTGCTGCTTACCAAAGAAAAGCTTACCAATTTTCCTTGAACAGATCATGCTACCTGTTCCCCTGCACTGGGGAGATTGTGAAAGGTATTTGCATATGTTGATTTACTCTATGAATTTAAACTTCTTTTTTTTCCCTTTTTTTCTTTTTCTTCACTATGTTTCTGGTAAACTACCGTTCTTCCTGGAGTTACCCACTCCTACTAAGTAAGGAAGTTTCATGCACCTGTTTCTATAAAGGGAAATGAAATTCTCCAGTTTTCTAAATTTTTCAGCTACTGTCAGTGGGATTCATCTCACCTGCTTTTAGGTGTCTGCCTAAGGTAAAAGCAACGTGATGCTTTTATCTGTGCTAGACAGGCAGCCTTTGGCACCTTAGGCACTCTTTATGAGCAAAGGAGTGAAGTAACTACCGGGGTGAGATTGTACTGACATATTTAGACCAGATGACTTGCACCTTATGAGTGGCTGTTTCTCTCCATTACTGTGAAAGGAAGCCTGGAGTGATTGGTTCAGGTACAGATGTCTATCTTTGGTCAGATGAATCCTACCCAAAATTTGCAGGTACTGAGTGTTTAAGCTTTGGCTGAGAACAATAAGGGATGCATGACAATTTTTTGCTGGAAAATTTGTTATTGACATAGTCAGTAGGAATAGATTCTAACACAGCATCATCCTGATGCTTAGTATCCTAAGAATCCAACTTTAGAGGCATTTTGGAAAGGGACAGAGATGTCTTTTTCTCTGAAATAGATTCCCGTGCAACAGAAAAGATCTGTATTACTATATCTTAGGTCCTGAATAAAATCCCAAATTTGAGTGTTTATCTGCTGAACCTTTCAAAAAGGAATCTGCTGAGCTTTGCTGTACCAACCTTATCTGCAATAACAGAGCTTAGTTTAATTCAACTAAACATACTTAGGCGATGACAATACCATGTTCAAAGCTATCAAACATACTGTAGTTGCCATCATTTTTAGAAACACACCTTAAAAGTCTGAAGAATTTTCCCCCCAATTATTATAAATGCATGTATTTTACTGAAATACCAGTAACTTGCCTTCCCTTAGATCAAGTGTAAATGACCTTTTTCATTTGTAGCTAAAATTGTCCTCCCCAGAGTACATGACTTCAACAGAATTGCAACTTGCGTGATTGCAACTGATAGAGTCCACTGCAGCTATAACCTAAAGAAGTAACATATTTCTTGCAATACACGATAAAAGAAGCACTTGGCGCAAAGGTCAGCTTTTCAGATATCTTGTTGAAATGTCATTAAGTACAATCTTCTGATAGGTCCTCTTCTTCTGCCTCAACATCTGTACCAATTGTCTGGAATTTCTGATTGAAGTGCAGCATCTCAGTGACTTTAACTTCAAGTTAGAAGGTTCCAGTATAATTAAAATAACCTCAAAGTCAAATTTAACAGGTAGAAATTTTGATAAAACTCTTTGAATGAACTCTATTGTATGAAAGTAAAACAATTTCAAAATTATCAGTCCTTCTGAATGTAGCTAAGGCTGCTAAGACTTGAGCGAATGTCAGGGAAAGTCCTAAATATTTGAAAAGCAGCCCTGTTCAGGCCATTATTTTATATTAATGGGGGCAAATACTATGCCAAAATGAAACCCTTCTGCAAGCAAGGCCTATCTGCATTTCAGTTTTCCTGACTTTGGTCTGTCATGATGACTCCTTGTTAAGCTGTCGAAAGGCTAGGTCAGTGGATATGTTAAAAGATTGCAGGTACAGAGATCAGAGAAGAAACCAGATGGCCAAAAAGTTGGAATAAACTCTAGTTCGGTGCTGAGGAAAAACTTATACGTACCAGCATTGTTGCTGTCTACAAATTCCAGAAATTGTTTTAGTTGAGCTATCTACAAATAGGGAAATGCTAATATTTATATGGTGACTTTCTGTATGAACGTCTACGTAGCTAGTTTTCAGTTGAGAAACTGCTATAAAACAAAAAGATGGCCAGCAGGCAAGTAACAGTGATCAAATACAAAATCAGTTAAAAAAAGCCACCTCCGCATATTAGATATGAATTGGTTGCACATCGAGATGATAAGCTTATGCCTCTGTCTTGCTGGAGGTGCTTGTACAGGGAAGCGAAGTACTTCATGACCTTGAGGTTTCAGAGCATACTTGCTCTCTTTACATGGGCAGCAACATGTGATCTTGGTAGGCTGGCACTTTAAATCTGCATTATTGCCTTTTGGGAAGGACTAAGGTACCAGAAAGTCTTCTTGCATATTTTAGAAGATTCCGTGAGCCCAAATGATAATCTGACTTTGTAAGCATTCAGGATGCGTTATCCCCGATCCCAGGCTTACAGAGATCTCTGCAATCTCTGTGGCATCGTGAAGGTCTCTGGATCAAGGTGGCTGCCAGGAGACTGAGCAGTAAAGAATACACCAGCTCTGAAGAAAGAGCTAAGGGTTGAGTTACATGGAGCACTGCAGGGGTTAAACTCCATGGCATATCCTCAGCTGAGGTGCAGATGAACTCGTATCATGTGAGTTTGTTGGTTTGCATGAGCCTGCAGGGTGCTGTAACCACGATTCGGTAAACTTCAGGATTTTCAGTAAACTACAGTCAATTGTGTGGTATTGAGCTGAGGAAAAAACCCTGCAAGATCCAAAACTAGAAGTAAAACCAAATATAATTTGGACAGCTTAGTGTCTGATGTGTGTCCCAGCGAAGGCATTATTTAGCATGCATTCTTATGGACCACCCTTAGCCTAAGTGATACTGAGTACCCTGTGAGATCACAAAGAAAAATAGTTTGGAGTACATTCAAAGACAAATAGATGGTGAATATTTACGTGGATTACAAAAGAGGAAGTGACATAATATAAGCCTACCTGATGTTGAAAGACGCTAGTGCTTAATGCATTGGAGAAAAGATGTAAGAATAGCTTGTCCTTTTGGAATATTGCTGCGGTAATGTATTCCAAGGACAGAGACTTCACAAGCTAACTGCCGTCCATTGAACTAGCTTCAGTCTCAACCTTATTGAGGTATAAGAAATAAATGAATAGTCTACAAATATGCTGGTAATTTAAATGATAAATGCTGATAAGTACTTTCCTCCTTTGTGCCTAAGCTTTACTTAAAGTCTTCCATTAAAATATGTAATTGAGTATCTAGACAGTTGCATTTTGATTTGCATCTATTGCCAAAACAATATATCTTTCAGATAAGCCTTTCATGCATTACTTTTAATTTAAAACATTATTATTAAAAGACTGCTTCCATCAGAATAATGAAGCAAGATAGCCAAGAAAATAGCTATGTGCCTGAGCACAGAAGTTCATTAAAGTAAGAAAAATCCATGAAACAGTCATGATAATAAGAAAAGTATTGAGCCTCAAAGTCCACAATACTGAAAGCAGAGACTGCATTTAGGGCTTACTTACTGCATGGGAGGGGAGGTTTTATCTTTTCAGAGATCTTTCTCATTTTTCAATTCTGAGAAATCAAAGAAAATTTTGGCAACTCAGTTACTTTTACATTGCCATATGCATATGGGATTTTACTAGCAGAAAAACTGGGCCTTATAGTGGTATAAGGAATAATCCTTTATTTTACTTATGTAAGTATTAGTATTAATGATTTCCCTTCTTCCAATGCTATGAAACATACAATTATTTAATAATGACAAACACCACTGCTTGAAGAAGGCAATTTAATGTAATCAAGATACTCTGCTTTCTAATTTCCCTCCTGGTCTCAATTTAAGTTGCAGATAGTATATGCGTTACCTATATTTATCTTAGAAATAAGTTGTCCTTATAAAGCCTTTTTTAAAAAGAAATATTTGAAAAGCTACTCTTTTCCTCATGAAAATATTTTTACCTTCCCCAGAATATAAGGAACTCGCATAGCAAGCACTTATGAGACATGTGCTCACCTTTCAATTGCATTCCCTTTTCGTCCTTTGCTCATGTTATTTCTTTCTTCAGCAAGTCAAGGTAGTATTAAGCAAAAAGTGGCACTAACATAACAGTAGTACCTGTCTGATACTTCTTTGCATCCCTGCCTGTCTGCTGAGCTGTGCTGCTGCTCTTGACAGGCTGGGGGAAGTCAGGAATACACAGAGGGTTTACAGGAGAAGCTGATGCTCTGCACACATCCATCCTGAGACAAGTTTTATAAATCTGATACTTGGCTCCATTGACTCCTATGACTATGTAAAGACTAAAGGTTCTGCCTGGGACGGAGCAACCCAGATGGTATGGAAGTGCTTTATATGACACAAACTGTTACAAAACGTTTGGTGCACTAAAGTGTGCTGTCAAGACCTGTTTTCTTTAAGCTGCCAGTCTGTCATTGCCTTTTGGAAACCAGCATACAGCCAGCAAACCCATTTCCATAAAAAAACCAAACAAACCCCGTTTCTACTTCCCTTCCATTTTCTCCCACCAGGTAATTTCTCTCTTTAATGTCACCACAGGTATTATAATAGAATTAATGAATAGCCAAATTTCTCTTGTACTAGATAAAAACCAATAAATAGTAAGTAAGAAAGTAGGTTTTAAAAATGGTAAGGGAAAAGGAAAGTGAAGCTTTCAAACCAAACATTCCCCCCACCTGAATCTGCTGAACTTCCCAGATACAGGATAAAACTCCTCCTTTTCTGCATTATGGGCACAACCGTGCTGAGAGACATTAAGACCCTACCTGCAGTTGGTTCAGATGCTGCTAACTTTCATAGCTGAACCCAGTATGGCCCAGAGCACGCATTTCATGCGGTCTAGCACACAACTTGCAGGCTAAAATTCTGTTAGAGACAAAGAGCATCATCTATCTTGCTGTTTTCCTGAAGACTCGACAGTTCTGCCTTGCTACATGAGTCTCGTTACAGATATGCAATGAATTTCTCCTGATTTATGATGCGTTCTTTAGTCCCCTTTTTAAAAGCTAAATTAAGCAGCAATGGGGTTGAGGTCACAGATCAGAAGAGCTCCTATTTAGCTTCTACCTCCAGTACGTGGTTCATTCATCCTCTAATTTGGCAGTTGGAGGAATTCCCGGCCAAGGTAAAATCCAACTTAGAAGTCTAAAATCATACAAGATTGGGAACTTTGTCTTTCTGTATGTGTTCTTCATGGCAGCAGGAAAGGCTTGTAAATGCTGAAATTGGCCTGTATTCTGACCTATTTTTCACTAAAATTTGTATGTTTCATTAAGATTACTATCAATCAATTATTTTGGTCAATTTTCCAGTTACCCAGTGACACTTTTTAATTGTTATGTTATTACAAGCACAGCAACCTTGCCTTTACCTCTCTTACTGTGAGTAAGACTTCTAAAGTGCACCTTGCCAGATCTTTCGGACACCCAGAGCGCGGACACAATCCTGAGGTGGTAGGACTCTGAACTTGTGTAGATATAGGCGAGGGTAAGGAGCACTGAACATATGAAAACGTCAGCCTTGAAGGTCTGTTTCTTCCTCTACCAAAAAAGTAATGAGGTTAAATACCCCAGGAAGAATGTCTTTCAATGTCAAATGGTGGCACATTGCTCTACTCTCTCTTAGCACGTGCAATTTTCAGGTCCACTTATGAGCGATCGTACTTCATACGCATTTGCTCAGACAATTGACTGCTGAAGATTTTGTTTCTTGTTACTTTATTTATTATCCAGACGTCTCAATATTAAATGACAATTTTGTCTTCTGGTACTGTTGCAGGAAGTTTTACCCTTCTGTTTTTAAATATTTTTTGTATTCAAACCAGTTGTAAGTGCTTTATGAAATGTTGTCATTAAGCTGTTGTATTTGAATCACTATGGGAAACAAGGATTTGGGGATTTCATCTTTGTTGTTGTTAAAAATCTACAATTATGTGCTATGTCACTTCTTTGCAAAACTGCACACAGCAAAAACAGAAATAAAAACAAGCACGCAGCGGCATGAAATGGCCACAGGCCAACATAAAAGCAAGAAAAATCTTCTCACAAAATATCTTTGTGATGAGCTAACATCAAAAGATTTTTAGGTTCAAGCTTGGCACCGAGAAATTTGGTTAAGCAAAGTAATGAGTGCTGCTGTGCTTTTCATCTTCAGAATGTCTTACAAAGGTTAAGTCTTTAAAATACATCTGTGAAATGAAGCGTTATATTGCCACCGTTGGTTTTTTTCCCCTCAGCTGAAGTGGATGTTGAGTGTTTAAATGTCCAAGGCTGTGGAGAAGGTCGGTCAGATCTAGGACTGCAGACTAAGCTTCTCCTGCAGTGTCTGAACTTCTCAGACTGTGCTGGACGTTCTTCAGGTATCCAGTCATCCTTCCATTGGCCACTGCCCTCCTTTTCTCAGACTGATTGTCCTCTTTGACATCTTTTCCCTGGGTGGTCTGCAGCTTTCCATTGCACTGTGTGTACTCAGATTGCCTGGTTAAGCCTGCAATAACCCTGTAGGTCAACCCTCACCTGGCTACGTTTGCCTGCTCTATTACTTTAGGCTTTCACAGTGCAGACTTTTCTGTCCTCCTGCATTGCTTTAAGGAAAGGTCAATCTCGCAGAGCTCAACAAAACTCTCTATTCAACATGCTTTGCAGAACCCCGATGGAAGACCCAACTAAATGAATTTGATCATCTTTAAGTTGGGTATATCCCTCACAAGCGCAGGTGTAGAGTCTCAGTGTATGAGGGTAGAAAGCAACTCACCATCTCCCATGTTTGGAATAGCCTTGGAAAAGCTGCATCTGTGCCAGGAAGCCTGGGGATTGGACTGGAAGTAGGAATTTTAAATCACGCTTAGCAACACCAGGTACTGCCAAAAACCTGCGAGAAAGCAAAAAATCATCAATATAGACTCTGTAAGTGGCAATGAAAGATCTATGCTTCAGGGGAAGGAAAAAAAATTTTCAGAAGGCCTAAACTATAATTTGCAGTATCTCTTCAACTAACCAGGAATGATTCTTTAAAAGCTTAGAGGCCGGCGTCAGGAAAACCCCACAGAGTTCCTGTAATAGCATAGCTGATAATGTCTGAAATTCTTTATAACGGGCTAATGACCAGCAAAAACTTTGCAGGATTTGACATTCCAGAAATTGGCTCCAGTTGAGGAGCTCAAGAAATCGAAAAAACTGACCTGGACTTTTCTGAAGATAAATGGTCAGGAAAAGGAAACGGAAGAGGAAGCCTGTGCTGTTTAGCGAAGCCAGGAGTACCTCATGCTCTTAGCACCCGGGTGCATCTGTGAGGTGCTAATGGGCAGCTCCCATTGACTGCAGTGGGAGCCCAGGGCACTTGGCATTTTGCAGCATTAGGCCTCATGTTATTAAGCTATGGACATAAACATGTGAGAGTATGTGCTGTTTGAACTGCAAGGCATTGTTTCTTGCATTATCAAAATATGAAGGTTTTTTTTGCCTAGTTAGTAGTCTCACAGTAAGCAACTGCCTTAAAGAAGAAATACACTGCAAAAGAGTACGCACTGTGAAAAGTCTGCACTGTGAAAAGCAGAAATAGAACATTCTACCAAGAATAGTTTTAAATATAAAATCTTTAAATGGCTAATGTGCTTAAAATGTAGAAAATCAGATATCAAAAGCAGTTCTTGTTTCAAAGCACAAAAGCAGTCAGTACGAAAAATTAACAGAAAGAAGACAAAGTGACAAAAGAAATAAGGAATGATCATTGATTTCCTGGAAAAAAGGATAAAAACCAATAATTTTTCACATATTATCAAATAACATGGTAATTTATCCAGAATATAATTCTTCTAACATTTGACTGTGACTTGGTACCAGATGAGTTCTTACAGCTCAAAGTACCCTGGGGCAGGTTTTGAGAATGGTTATAGACCTATTTGTTGTACCATTTACTTGACATTATGGCCTGTGGCCTAGGCTAGGATAGTCAGTGATGTGGTTTCTTGAGGTTGTCAGTGCAACTTTGGGAAGTCCAGGTTTCATTATTGCTAAAGGAAGGGCAATAGCCTCCCTGCCAGGGAGGCACCCAGCAAATCATGAGTTACAACATCAGTCCTCTATGTGTTGAAAAAACATGGAAAAGTAAAAGCTCTTAGTACTTTTGTACCATTGCCACCGGTAGACGTAAGACTTACATTTTACAAAAATTACTCTCCTGCTCAGTACAGAGCATTGACCTTCAAAATGTAATAATAGAGTTTAAATAGTAAAATGAGTGCCCATGCCCTTGTTTCCCTGCCCTCCTTTGCAATGTAGATTTCTCTATCTCTAGGCAAGGCCAGGAAGGACAGAAGGTAGAGTGGCCAGCATGACCTATGACAGGAATGTGCAGCACTCAAGGTGCGAGTAATGATGTATTTAGCTGTATCTCATTAAGCATCCAACAAATGATCAGCAACAACTGATCAAGGCAAAGGCAGAGTTAGCCCTCTTGTCTGGTTTTGCTTGGAAGTTGTTAGCGTAACCATTGTCTGCATCCTCTTCTCTCAACACACTCCATCAGACATGGCAAAACTATGTTCTGTATGAGAACGCAAGAGTGCACGAGAGCTGGGATGATTTTAGCATGATCTTAAAATGCTCAAAAGGATTTCCATCTTAAGGGGTGGAGGGAGAGGAAGCTGGCGTTAGTTGCTGTTTGCGATCTTGTATGCTATGTTTCATTCCAAGGCAAGAAATTATGGGTATCAGAATGTTGAGGTAGCACCTACACACCTCGGAGATTTTGCTTGGCTTTTCTAGTCAAATAAGAAGGCTCTGTTTCTTGACAAACTTGAGGTCCTTTTCACACATGCCTTCTCCCTACAGTCTCTCCTTTTCCCATCCTCCTTTCCTTCCAGCTTCTGCATCTTCACATTTTCATCCTCATCTCAACTGTGTTTGCAAGCACCTGGCTCTTTGCACTCAGGCCCTTTCTGATTGCGCTCCCCTTTTCTCTCCTGGTCCTCTAATGCAAAAAGGAATGTTTCTGAAATGTCTGTGCTTATATAGTCTAGAATTCCACTGTTGGCATGCCATCCAATGACTTCATTCTTGTCCAAACGGGGAGAGGTGTCCTCTGAAGGGGGATCTGGAGGCCACCTGGGTGCTTAGATCACTATGTGCACCTTGTTATCTAGTTTGGAGTGCTGCCAGGCATTCCTGTACAGGCAGATTTGCAAGCTGCCTACAAGTTCTCTTGAAGACCTTGTCTGGATGGGAAGGGAGGATGGATGTGTGAGTCCTTGTTGATGACATAGCAGCTTAGATGTAGCTGGTTTACCTCCGATCACTTTCAGCTTAATTAAAATGTAAGTACCCTGGACCTAGAGGTTCAGCACAGGAACTGAACAGACACCTCCAAGGAGAATCCTGTATAGCTAGCAGGTAAAATTCATATGGAATTATGCTTTATTTTAGCTTTCTAAGAACATCCGAAAAAATAGGTAAGGTTCGATCAGTAACTGAGGCTGTTTTTAGAATAGCGATTCTTACAAACTGAGAATGGAGAGGAAGACATTACAGAAGTGCAGAAATAAGGACTTTTGGAACCATTGATAAGTAATTTATAACCAGGGTAATTCTTGTTATGGCAGAACATCCCCAGGTAAAGGGAAAAATGAGGAAATTGCCCAAAATCCTGTGAACTCACTGTTTTGTTTAATAAACAGAAGCCAAGCTTTTAACAGATGAACAGGGTTGTCTTGTACGTATGAGGACTTAATATTTCTAAACATAAACAAACCTCTTTCTACCCAATATAAAATCATTTCACATCTGCTCAAAATCCCAATACTCTCAGTTTATGCGTGGCAGGAACTACCTTTAGGAAGGTAGTCCAGCAGAACTAATTCTGGAGCTGCCTCCATCTCTGAAGCACATCTATCACTTCTATTACTTCTCAAGCCTCAGAGTTCTCCTGCTTCAAGTCTGAATATTTATTATGTCACTTTGAAGTCTGCCAGTAACCAAAAAGCAGAACTATCAATTCCAGCCCTCTTTTCCTAGCAAAGACATTGGTATTACAAGGGCTTTGGTCTTGTGAAAAACAATGGAAAAAGTCTTGTGAAATGTGTGGAATACAAAGGCAAGCTTTTTTGTGGTTAAAAATAGCATCTGCAATAATTCCATGACAAGACTAAAAGTGACTTTCTCACTGTGTGGAGGATGCTAAATAAGACTTTTTAAATGGTATCTTGTGCTAAGATAATTACGGGAAAAAAACAGCTTTACATGAATCTGACAGCTGTTTTAAAAGCTCAACTGGCAGCACCATTTGCTATCATGCAGAAGACCTAGGTTCAGAATCACACACAAATTTTTGTCTTCTCAAAAGCCAGCAGGAGCTGGCATAAAGAAAATGACAGCCTTACTGCAGAGGCAAACAGAAATCTATCTGTGATCTTGGGCTGAGTTTGTGTTTCCTATATAAAAAGGGCAAGGATTTAGAAGTAGATAATACTTCCCAGAATGGCTTGATGTCTATAGTTGGATGAGAATTCTTATTTTCTTTAAATTTACAGTGTCGGCATAAGATGTGCCAGAAAATGATGGATCAGTACAGTCCTATAAATCCCAAACACGTATGTAGTATAGCTTTTCAAAAATAACTTACAAAACAGCCTTCCAGGAGAAGAAAAAGTACACAATAATGACAGCACACTGACAGTGCGATAAGGAGGAATTTATTATTCTGACTGCAGGGGCTGACAATGACCAGAGGGCAAATGCATAAAATGGGAAGGAAGAGCCTATGCTCAAATGTCAAAAACTCCCTTCTGCAAATGAAAGAAAATGAAATATACTCAAAGAGTGTTTACTCTGTATAGGCATAATAATAAAAAAGGTAATTTATCTGAGCACAATAAATATTTCTGAGCTTGAAGCTGAGGATGCAGCATTACATAATATCATATATGTATAAATAAATGATTTCTTTCAAATGTCTATTGCCATGAAATTAAAAGAAACCTTTGCCATCTAATAGTGAAGAAAGCAGCAGCAAAAATGAAAATGAACAGTAAGGGAAGGGTTAAATATGTAGGAAGGTCTTCTTTGTGAGTAATTTTTGTTGGCAATTTTTAAGCTACTGTTAGATACTAGAAACAAATCTGATTATTATCATTATTTCTTTTATTACCTAAAGAAGATAATATCTACTCACAAGTATGACTACTTCAGTACAAAATTAATTTTGTAGGCATAAATTGCACCCTCAAAGAAGATCTCAATCCCACAAAGGAACAGCACTAAATTGAAAGCCCAGTTGTTTTTCTAAAGTTATTTAGCTCTAAACAAACCTTCCTGTGCAGTCTGTCTGCTTTTTATTTTTAGTTCTTCCTTCTTTGTTATTGAATGCTTTTGCAAGAAAGAAGGATTTTTGCGCCAAATTTTTCTTCCCCTGCTATTTCCCACATGAAGTTACAATCCTCTGATAGATTGTATGAAGAGGATTAGAACATGTCATCACTAATTGCAGATGAGGATTTAAAGCAGAGAGATGGGCAGGAGAAGCAGAAAGATGAGACTGCCCAACCTGTCTTGATTCAGACTGCATGGATGCTTTGCATCTACCTCTCTGCTCCAGGAAGTTAGCCTGGCTTCCACATCTGTCCTCATCTTACGGCAAGGAAAATTGTTTTTTGTTTAACATGATGAAAGACTAACTTTTCTGCTGAAAGACTGATTTCTTCATTTTACATTGTTCCCAAAGATCCATTTCTACCATGAGGACTACACAAAGTTAGTTGGTTCATAAAAGCACAAAAGAAGGAGCAGTTGCAAAGAGGAATCACTTCTAAACTCCAAAAAATGCCAGATTACAGTTGTCAGATTGTATCTTCTCAAAAAATTTTTTTGTTGTTTCTATTAGATTTTAAACTTCTGAGTACTGTCATATCCTCACGTATACCATACAAGTGCTTCCCATGAGTGTGGAAATAGTAATGGTAACGTACACAAGCCCTGACCATCTGCAAACGTCACTGTTACTTAATGTCAACAACGGCTAGCAATTTGACTAATAAGCTTAAGGAATTACATAACTTAAGTAGCAATAGAACAAAATTATGTCAGCATGCATTTCCCCCTCTTTTGCTTCAGGACAAATCAATTATGAAACACAAATCAAATTAATGGATACACGTTTATAACAATTTATGGTCCCAGGCATTGATTAACCATGACTGAGAGAACTTTCTCTCATGAAGATAAATGTTATATCATAAAGAACCTAAAAGCTCCCATGTGAGGCCATGAGCTACTTGGAAGGACGCTTTATACTAGCCCTAGCATTCTTTGATGGGTTGAAGTCTAAGCAGATAAGACACAATAACCAAGGCCAAGTAGTCAGAGTTGCTTTGCGCTTCTCTGTATGGATCATTCCTCTGTAAATTGCCTAAGCAGAGGAAAGAAGTTAACATAAATGCCCCTTCATCTGCTTTTAAAAAAAGCTTCTTTTCTTTCAAAGCCTACTTTCATAAGGCCTTGCAACAAGGTGAAAAAGTGACTCAGCAGTTTCAAAGAGAGCAAAACCTGAGACAGAGGGAATTTAATTATCTTCTGACATCTAATGAAAACCATGGAGTTTTGTCACAATTTTCAGGACTTGTCTGTCAAACCTTGACAGATCAGGAAACTGAAAAGGACAATTTCTTGATTAAGACTGAAAAAGTGCTTGAACTTCACTTTCAAGGAGAAAGAGTGTTTTTTAGTTAATAAAGATAAGGAAATATGCAGTAAAACTACCTATGAACAAAGTTGCAACCAGAGTTCCACATCTCTCTCTGTCTGTCTCATGCCAAATTTTGGACTTTCATTTTGGGGGATGAAAACATTTTTTTTTAAGTAATTTGGAAAAAAATCTGTGATTTAGTTAAGGAAAGAATTAAATGCCTCAGTCTTCTCAGAATCAAAGGAAAATAACAATTTCAGTTGTGTTAAATACACTTGTTGGTGTAATGTGCTGGTTCTCAGTCATCTGAGCTTATGACATACACCAGTAGTTCTCTGTGAAAGCTGTGTTACTAAAATGACTTAAGTTTTTTGTCATTTAATCACTCAATCAGAACACTTCTAGTGAGGAAAAGCAGGGATTAACAGAGGACAGGGCCTAGGATTTTAAAGTTTATATGCCATTTCTTGACTGGTATAACAGGTAGACTAAGTATGTTGTCTCTCTCACAGAGCAATGTCTTACATATCAAAAGGGTGTATCTTTAAAGCAGGCAGCATTTTAGTCCTATGTAATACTCTTTTACCAAAGCGATCATATAGCTCAAATTTTCCTGAAACGGTGACTCTGTTTTAATATATAGCTATTGGTAATGCAGAGCTTAATATAGACAAAGTTCTTGGGAAAAGAAAGGAAATCTTGCTGTAAAGTTCATCAGTGGCTTGGCAACTGATTGGGAGACAGACAACTTTTCTGTTGGTTCGTCTTTATTATCAGAGTTTGGGGTACTGGACACCACAGTGCCTTACAGAAACCTACTCAGATTATTTAACTCCTTTCTTCCCAATGCAGGTGCTGCTGTCCAAATAGCTTTTGGGGAAAAATTTCTGTGTGGGGCATAGAAATGGTGATGGGTATAGCTGGGACCCGCTAAAGGTACCAATTATATTTTTCTTCCAAAGAATGCAAATAAACAGCCTGTAGACCTAGGACAAATGGCCTTGGGAAGAGTTTCTATTATCTTTCACTAGTTTGGACTGCTTTCTTTGTAAGTATTTTTTGAAGAGAAACGGCTTCAGCCAGACTGGGCATGGAGCATTTCCATCGTTGTTTGATCTGTTTTTCAGCAATGCTGGGTTGGCATTGGAGCAAACGTTGAGAGCTGCTGCCAGGGAGGCGCAGGGAGGAGTGCATGAGCAGGATGCGACTGGATTGAAAGGTCCCCCTCAGCCAAAGCAATTTCTTACCAGTTTTCTCAGAGTTGCAAGAATATACCAGCAAGAATCACTTCTGCAACTCATACAGCTTAACAGAAAATGGATATTTGTAAGGCCAAGTACTGTTGTAAAAGGAAGATAAGATACGGTTTGGGCAATCTAAGAATCTTCTACTCAATATTTTCAAAATAGACTGGTGCGTGTGGGGTCCTGATGAGTACAACTCCAAAGGATGCCACTTTCAGAGGTACCTTTTGAAACAGATTTATTTAACGGTGATGTGCAGTCAAAGAATTGCTCTCCATTCTGCTAAATTACATTTTGTTTCAGGACTCCAATCTGAAGCCATACCAAAAAACTGCAGCAGTTTAGAAAAATTAGCCAGCAGCCTGGCTGAGCTTACATCTCAAGCACATTGTTTTTATATGCAGTAATAAATCACTTTTTAACTTTCTGCATAAAGGGCATTTTCTTGTTGATGTATTTGAGAACATTGTAGAGAAATTAGTAATTAAATAAGGAAAAAGTAGGACTTCTTTTATCAAGAAATTAATTTTTAATGCTATTGAAATCAGGGGATTTTGAAAATACTGTGTATTAGTTATTTTGCTTTGTACCTGAAAGCTGCACAAAAGCAATTGTGTTTCTCTCTAAAAGACAGTGAAGTGAGAAACAGGCAGCTTACTTTTACATTGAGGATAGAAAATTTATCAAATAGAGAGACTGCAGATTTAGGTAAAGATGTCTGGATTTTCCCTGCATTAAAATATTTTCAAGGACGAGCTTTCCAAGGTCGTTCACATAATCGTGTACTAAACCACATCTTTCTATCCATTGAAAGTGCCTGTGCTTCACAGTATGGTTTAGTTTAAAAAAATGACGTGTTAGAGCTCAAAAACCATGCAGATCAGTTTCTAGTGCCAAGTATATAAAATACGCTCCTCTTCCTTGTCCTTTTCCAACCCAGGGTGGCCAGCTTAGCATTCTGCCTGTTTTTGATTAAAGATGAGGTGCAAATCTGATCCAGCATGGTAATTACTATATTCCAGTGTAAGTCACAGACCATTGCTGCTATTATTTATTCTCAGACAAAAACATTCATCCCCCCAACCTTCAATTGCAGGCTGCAAATTCTTAATGGCTAGCCTTTTGCTATGAGTAAAAACTACATTATTTCTCATTTGCTCCAGTTGCTGTAGGCTGCCTCACCTGTGACAGCCGAGATAGCTGCACTATCTCTTGTCTATTCCCTGTGGAAAGATTTGAAATTTTCCAATGCTTTCTTTCACTATGGATCAGAAACCAGATAACTTTTTAATGTTAAGGACGGTCACTTGCACCTCATCCAGTTTCTCCCTGCTTAAATAAATGCACGCACACACACACTCATCAGATCAGTCTCTCTAGAGAAATTTTCTTTTTTCCTTTTTAGAGTAGGTGGGGGTATCTGTGCACACTTGAGCCTATCTTGGCAAATTCAAAGAAAAAATGAATGGTAGACCAAGGAGTTTATTAAATGTCTTTTCTGAAGATTTTCCCCACTGTGAAGAAAGCTAGGTTTACTTCATTTTATACAAAACCAGAGGCTAATATGGAATGGATGTCTACACATAAGCAAAAAAACCAAAACAGCCCCCAGCCCCGCAACTTTTTCTCCCAGAGCTGGTTGACATAGGAAAAAGTAGACTGCACAAAGCTACTCCATCATGAACTAATGAGTCACTGCCTCCAATCTGTACTTCTGAGGTTCAGGCTGACGTATTTGCAGCTGAACTTTTTAGGCTTGCCAGTTCTCTGGAGCAGATGTATATTACAGAAAAGTTGGGAATTTCAAGATGTATCTCACCAATTTACCATGTATAACACATCTGAGAAACTGTGCATCTAACAATAAGGAAAGGGAGGAAAGGGAAGGAGATACTGATCAGACTACAAGAGCTGTAGAAGTGCTTTCACCTTGTTAGAAACTTTTAGGACCTAAAACTTATTAATATTTAAATAGCTGCCTTGAAGAAGCTACATGCTATAAGTAGTAACAATGCGTTAAAGTCTTCTTTTTAAATAAGTGAGTAAATCTGTTGATTTGTTAATGGAAGAATCCACATAATCTGTCACAAAGTGGTAGATGTTCTTCAAAGTAGACAAATACAAGACTAATGACATGACATTTCCTGCCATATCTTACTAATGAATAAAACATTAGGTAAGCAAGGAGAGGTCAAAGAAGGACAAGAGGCTTGAATGAGGCATGCATTTTCAGTGGAGGAGATAGAGGTAGGCAAAGCTACCATAATTAACCATAATTGAAACATGGTTTTTCACTCCTTTCCAGCACATGGAAAACAAATTTTTGATTGTCATCAGCATCCCTTTACATTACAAATGGCAGGAATGTACAGGTAGCAGGAAAATCAGTCTTCAAAATCTGAACATTTTAAAATGGAAAAAATGCAATTGATTTTAAGTACAGAGTATTCGTGCAGAAGGTTAGCTAAATCAATTTTATTCTGAAAATATGTAAGTGCCCGTAGAGCATTTTGTTTGGAAGTAAGCGAGTATTTTCTTTCATATTTTTTATGAGAATTCTATTGTACTCACTCCACCATAAATTTTCCACTATTGTTTATGCACAGTTCAAGAATTTGAAGCCAAGACTTGATGCTGCAAAATTTCAGATAAAAGCTGTGAGGTAAAAGGGCAATATGCAGAACATCTCAGGGTTTCATATTCAGATTCCCACAGAGAAAAAACATCTTTAAGAAAACTGGATGCATAATGAAAAGGCAAAGAAGTGTTTCATCTCATTATTTTCCTCTCTTAAATCTCAGGCTCATACCCTCCCCCTTGGCTTCTGAAGACACAACTGCTTACTTGTCGATCATGAGTAATGCTTCCCTTTTTCACACACCTTTCCCTCCACCTCTTAAAATAGTTTCCAGTGTTGGAGCATGGTACTACTTAAGCCAGAAGTAGTAAGGTCTAATCAAATGTTGCATTATCCTGACTGGAGAGTTAAGGAAGGACTGCAAGCCTGGCTAGTCAGGAGGAAAATAGCAGTCTTGCAACAGCAAATCCCCCAAGCAAGGAAATTTAAACAGGAATGATCCTAGGCCCTGTTGTTTCAAGCCTCTTTTAGCCAATGTGGCACCCGTCAAGGCTTGGACACCTGGTTGTGTGTTTTCAGAAATGTGCGACCTGATAGTTGCTGTCACTGTATCTTACCTCGTGCGATGCGAAGGATGTCTGACGCTGACCCCAGGGTGGCTCCTGTGAAGGCTGGGACTGCTCCAGGACTGCTCCTAGCAAGTGCTGTCATCTACATTTCTGACAGCATCTGATCTGCTTGTGGGGACTGTAACACGAAGTAGACCAGCCAAAATGCACCTGTGGCAGGCCTTACTTGCCTAGGAAGGAGAGACGTGAGCCAAGATCCTCTCATACTCTACTGGGCTTGTTCTTCTCGAGCTACTTTGCCAGTGCAAGAGGCACAGCAAATTGGGCACAGTGATGGAAGAGTGCTGGACAGGGGAATCCTGCTAGCTCTCAGCTTAGCCATAACCTTCAGGTTAAGGAGGATTCTGCAGAAGAAGAAGAGTTTGGATGAGGAATAGTGGAGGTGAGACAAATGGCTCATAACTAGCCATGGACTGCTATGTGTGTTGCTGAGGATGTGGTCAATGCCAGTATTGGGTTTATGATTTGTGCTTAAAGAGCCCAAGGAAGCAGGGTTATTCCTAAATACCACAGGACCCACATGGCTAGATGAAGGCTAGTGCCAGGGAGGGTTTCTGCTGTGGGAAAGGTCTCTGCAGTGGCTAATGCCTTGGTTAGTACTGGCGACAATAACACCTGAGACAGAATATGCTCAAGGTTTGTCATGGTGGAGACAAATCTTTGATCCCAAGGATGAGGGTCAGGTCTGGCCGAGACACGGGAGGGGGAGGCAGAGGGAAGGATAGTGGTGGGGCAGGGAGGAAGGTGGGGCACGGAGAGTCACGTTTGCTGCTCTGGCTGTTGCATGGGAAATTGGAGGGAGGACAGTGACTCCCTCCACATTGTGACTCTGCACTGCTGAGGCAGCCAATCCCCCCAAAATGGGATTTACGGGGCTACAGCACTGGCAGACTTGGAAGCGGACCATATAACTTGTAATGCTAACTTAGTGAATGCCTGTAGCTGATGCTGATCTGAAGACTAAGATTGAATGCTGGTTGCCGCAGGACCTCTGCTGATAGAACCCACTGGCATATGGGTGCTTTTGCAGGAGGAAGATGTCACTGCACTCTGGTTTAGGCTGCAGTTCAGGCAAGGATTAGAGTTAAGGAGCTTGGCAACAGGGTTTCAATAATTATGTTTATTTTGCCTCCTAACAGGCTTACATGGCAGGTTAAGGAAAGGGTTGATGATAAAATAGAGCAGCTGGCTCCAGCTATGCAGGAAGGATTGGGAGGAGGATAAGTGCAAGCAGGGGTGAATGCTGGATGCTGCCAGTAAGAGCCATTTCAAGGGAGGCTGCTAGGAGTGGGGAGAGAAAAAACGAGTGGAAGAAGGAAAGGTGAGGGAGAAAAGTGTGAGGGAAGAGACAAAAGCCAAAGGCAATTTCCTAGGGCTTCTCTTTTCATCCCTGTCCTCCTTCCTGTCTTCTGGGTACACCCTGACTTAATGCATGCCCTCTCAAAAACTGAGCACACGACAAGCTGCAGCTTTCCCTTATGTTTCCAGTAAATTATCTGATGCCTGCTTAAGTGACCTGGCCACCTTTAGCATCTTGATGTCATTGCAGCCTCTTTTTCTCCCATGTTTTTTAGCAGAAGACAAGACAGAGCTGACTACTTTTTTTTAGAGGAGGCTTTTGTTCTGAGCATTTTAAGTAAATACTCTTATATTGTGTGTCTTCAAATCTCTGGCTATTGGTCTTCATCATTTACAAGAACAGTGTGTTAAAGAAGTATCCAGCCACTATAGATAACACAGAAAATGCTTAAAGGGCTGTTACATGTATATATCTATATCTATGCATATATTTGTATATAAGTGAAGGATTGAAGCACCAAGAGTAGCCGGCTCTCAGTAAAAGCGGAGTTCCTTCTGGGTTGAATAAAAGGAGAAGCAAGATACTGACTGTAAGAGTGACATGATATTGCGACTTGAAAACTAATTAAGGAAAGAACTGAATTTAAACAACATTTGGATGCAACAGCAGGAAACACAAGGAACAGGTGTTTAACAAGATTTCTTTTGACCTTTTAACCTCTTCATTAATGCCAAAAACCAAACTCTGTCAGACTTTGGCTTTACCTAGTTTCTGTAGTTGTACTTTTGGCTTTTCATGCCTCAGAGCATTTCTTCCGCTGTTCATTTGTCTCTAGGGATCTGGGTTTCTGCCGCTAAGTACTTTTGATCTCCGTTGCATGTGTTGCTTTCTGTTCAGGAGTCAATAGGATTACATGGCTGTGAATAAGGCCCAGCATTTGTTACTCTGCTCTGCAGGTTCACTAGAGCAGCCGCAGGAGAGATCTCCTTACAAAACAGGATGAAATTTGTTGCCTAAGACCTAGAAATCAGGGAAGGCTTTTCTTGGTGATCACTGTAAAATATAAAAGCATAAATAAGTGTTTTTCAATGTTTCAGGTATAGGCATAGTCTGGAGGGACATCTCTTAATAGAATAGGTCTCTCACTGCTGACACCCTGCTGAGTGACTGGGACTACATAATACTGAAGTGGCTTTACATCTTCAAAGAAGTTCCTGGTTTAGATGACCTTTTAGCAAAGAGCTCTTTCTCTCTAGCATTTTATATTCTGTTTCACACTGTTTCTTGAATTTAGCAAGTGGAAAGAAACTAAAGTGGCCTCTGTTTTAACAGTCACCTTTTAATGATACGAGTGTTTACTTCTATCATGATTTAAAAAAGTTTCTTCCTGAATTTCTTTAAAGGGTTTGAAGAGAAGAAATTATTATAAGAATATGTCTGTAAAAGCATGCTTTCTTTAGGATGGGGTTTCAGAAACTTTGGACAATAGACAGAATCAGTATTTTATGTCAGACACTGTCTGCGTGAAGCCCTCCACTCTCCTTCCACACCCATTCAGACCTCTATATGGCATGGACTTTTGCATATGCATCTCTAACTCTTTAGGTTTCACAGAAACCTATCCCAATACCTGCTGCTTTTTTTTTGTTCTTATTATTCTTCCCTCTCCTCTTCCTGTGGAATGCAACCTGTTCTTCTTCCACAATCTTTTTCCTTCCCCCTCTTTTTTTTTGCCCCATTTTGCATAATTACCTTTTTTTCTGCACATGCTGTTCAAACCTTCTTTATCATAGAATCATAAATAGTTTGGGTTGGAAGGGATCTTTAAAGGTCATCTAGTCCAACCCCCGATAATGTCACTCTTCTCCAAATAAACTGATTCATCTTCTCACCCCATTCCAATATATGTACATATGAGAACTGACGACCTCCTGTACCTTGCTCTCCCCTCCCTGACCTGCTTTTCTGTCCAGGGAAGGGTTAGACTCCCTGTCAGGACACTGAGTGGATCAGCATGCTCTGTAGCCTCTTGCTTCAAGGGGTTTGGCTGGCTGGGCTCAGGGCTGTGGCATTCATTGTCAGCTCTTTCTTACTTGCTGGATGGTAGCTCCAGGGCTGCTGGTGGCTCAAATTCCCTTCACAAAGATTCTGCTTAATCTCCTTCTCTGTTGTTACCATTGATTATGATTGGTAGATACTTCATTCTCATTTTCCAAATTCCTCTTTTTTTTTTTTTTTTCCTTTCTGATGACAACGCACCAAGAACACGCTTGCAGTGTGCAGGCACCATGCCGGTCTCCAGGATGTGGCAATTGAATGGGGAAAGCACAAGTCAGAGCTGAAGGGCCCATCACTAGGTATACCTAGCTCACAACTTCCCTCAGAGTCTCTAGCTTGAATACATTTTGTGATCTGAAGTCAAAAGTGACCAGCAACATATGGAAACAGGAGGTCCATTGGGTAACATGGTCCAAGTCCTTGCAGCAGTTTGTTTAAAAACAGTGTTTTGGATACCACTGCTAAACTCCTAGGAAGTATGAAAAACAAGTTGAGTGTATCTGCAGGATACAAGAGACTGTATGTGGATCCTGATACCTTCCTACCTGGCAGAGTAGTTTTGAGGTGCTTACACATGGCAGAGATTCAACCCATTAAGCAGGCAGATGCTTTATAGACCTGATGTTACACCATTTCTCACCCCAGAGAGTTGCTTCCTGTACAACACTTCATCTTTTATGGTCTTAATTAATACTACTTGGGATATGATTGCCTCTAAAAATATCGTTCTATGAGGAAAACTAATCTCTGATGTTACAGGGATTGGCATTTATTGGAAATCATAATGTACGACATCCCTATGTAAATGATTAAATAGGTCATCTTCCTCTGTTTTCATTTGTGTGTATCTATCTATTATTGTTTTCCTTGATCGCTTATATTGTAACTCCCGCACCTGGAACTTCCACCACATGTTTTAAACCATTTCAGAAGTAATGCATGGCTAGAGGAGATCACACTTTTGAAAACTGTAATGAAAAAACATTTATTAAATAAGGGATATAGCTTTTTTACTTTTTTTTTTCAGCTTGCTTTCAATCAGCATGCTAATTCTGCTCTTACGTAGAATTCACTCCTGCATTTATATGGCAGGGTGGTTTCATTTTTGGTTTGTTCCTGTTTTGAGAAGGAATCCTCCTGCATACATCCCCAAGTTTCCCTTTCTCTTTCAGCGAGTATTGTGATTACATAAAACTAAAAGCAGACATCTTAGATCTTAGTAAACAAAACCAGAGGATGAATTAATCTTTGAAGCTGGCTATGACACTGAACTCACAATTCACATATTATTGTTGTCAGCAATATGTCCAAACTGCTGAGGCCATTCTTTAAAATCACAACTGTGGTATCGACAATAACTGAACTACAGGAAAGCTGCAGTTAGGTCATGCTGCCTTATCACTGCAGATGAAACAAATGTTAATAGTTAGCATTAGTGCATACTGATTTTGCAGCACGTTTTGTTCAGTAAAAACAATTCTAATGATTAATAGCCTCATAAAATAGTATGCTGAATGCCTTCCCTACTGCTCTGCGTGGTTGGCTCAAGTAAGGAGCATGATGGTGTAGATCAACCCCAGCTGAATCAATTTGGTTCCTGTTTATGGTGGGCAAGTGCAGAGAGGGTGACGGGATGGACTGGGAGGGGAGGTCGGGGAACTGGGTGGGACCAGGTGGTTTTTGGAGGCCACCTGGGGAAGGGGAAGTTTCCAGAATGAAGCAGGGGAGAGGCTAAGGCCAGCAAGTAGCCTTCCAGTGAGGAGGAAGAAACACTCTATGCTATCTATGTATGGTGAGTATTTGAATACATTATTGTAAGTGGGAAGAGGCTGGTCTCCAGGGTTAACTATTGTCAGTCAGAACTGCTAGTCAAGGAGGAGGTGTTAAAATTAGATTCTGGGCTGGAAGAGTATTAGGAAATTGATTTGGGCATTTTACTGTGTTTTAGCAATCTAATTCTTGGAGTAAGTTTCATAGGGCTTGCTGCTAATTTTTTCAAGTAGAGCTTGAAAAAAGCTTAGCTTCTGCCTAAGGTAAATACTATCAACTTCAGAAGAACTCTGCTGTTTCAGAGCACTTACGTAAACATATGTGCCATACCTATAACTGTTTGTTTTACAGAATTAAATTTCTTTTAAGTGCTATTAATGGTTCGGAAGGCTTATACCAGCCTCCTGCATGCACAGGCTATTTGACCACAGGTATCTGATGTAGAAGGTCTGCAGAACATCTACTTTGTATGTTTGCAAGCAGTCCAGGAACAAATTGCTTGATAACGCTCTTACAAACACAGGCTATATGTGGTGAAATGGCAGAAGCCATGGACAAACAAGAGTATTGTGAATGCCCAAAGTACTTGCAGTAGTAGGTAATTTGATGTGAGAAATGTCCAGAGCTCCTAAAATTGTGTCGTGTTAAATGTGAGGGACTGCTTTTTTTTCGGGGGGGTCTCATCTTTTTGCGTTTTCTCAGCTTGGGCTGGGGTGGTTTGGCTTAGCCTGAGGGAAGTGGAGAGGAGCTGCTGCCCTAGCCCTGGGAACTGGCTGTTGGCAGACAAGCTGGCATATGCTACTTGCCGCCTGTCTCTAGCTGCAGCCCGTCGATGAGGCCAGCTTTGGGGCAATAAAGCTGAATGCTGAAAGGCACTCTAGACTTAATCTTGCAGGATTCAGAGGAAGCAGAAGAAAAACTTGGAAAACAAACGATGTGTCACAGGCAAAAAGAACTTTCTTGCTCTTGGCAGGTAACCAAAAAAAATCTGATGCAGAGGTTTAGTACAGTATAGGTGTCATGCAAGTAAATTTTTTTGGCTCTACCACTGCACCAGCAGTTCAAGGACCTGTAGCATAGACTTGGTTTTCTGTCCGCAGCAATTCTTAGGTATGTAAATCCCTGTATAAAGTGATTGAACTCTCTTCTAAAACAGAGTGAGTTACTTGTCCCAGCTGCTTTGTCTGGAAGGTTGATACAGAGTTTCATGCTGATAAGCATGAAGGCATTTCTTTTCCTCCAACTTCCAGTTTCAGTTGATTCACTACCAGTTTGTATTTACTTGAACTTTTATTGATGTTATCTTTGAAACAGATCTTCTCTTACCTTTCTATTTGCCCCCTCTCAACTTTGTTTGATAAGACAAAACTGTCCAAGCTCTTGTAACTTCTCTGCTGAATAATACATTCCTTTAATCATCTTTCTATTCTTCCTCTGCACCCTTTCTAGCTTATGTTATTTTTTTTCAGAATGTGAATGTCCAGGAAAGTAGTCCAAATAGTATGTCAGTGAAGCCTTTCCAAAGGACAGTCTTGTCTGTCTTTTCCAAAACTATCTTGCTTAAAGCATCTTAAGATGTCATTAGTTTTTTCCACACATACATCACACTAACAGCTCACAGCCATATGCTGATTGACCAGTGCATCCTAATTTTCCTCATTTTAGCCATCTCCATTGCATAATCTCCATGGAAATAGTAAGAATTCTTGTTATTGATCCCTAATCATACAACTCCATCTCCTATACTGTAAAATGCCTTCTCATTTTTATCATGAGAACATGTTATTGCCTATCGGCATAGATACCCAAGAGCTCCAGTCATATTGGGCAGCATTCTGCAAGGTCATACCTGAGGGGAAAAAAGCATAAATCTCTTTCATTGATCAAATAAAACCTCCAAACTTCCCCGAGCCACATATAAAGCCTAAAATGTGACCCAGAATATGAAATGCTAAGAATGTGGTTCATGCAGATTGGTGGTCTTGGTTACAACAGCCTGGCAAGCCCTGACATGGTTTCAGTTGCTGTATCCACTATTTTGGATTAAAGTTATAAATAAAACAAAATAGGCAGAACTAAGATAATTGGAGTTGGATACAAGTACTCAGAAAACTTTTATGTATTTAACATGTGTAAAAGCCAAAACAAAGACAATTTTGAACATAGTAGAAATAGTATAAAATAAGGTTGTATGGATTCTTATTGTATAGACATAACCTGATTACTGATGTTTGGTTTGAGTAGATACTTTCAAAAACAAGACACTTATTAAAAGAACCACTCCGAATTGCCATACTAGTGGATGATCTCAACGTTTTACTATAGTTTTGTAGTAAAATATGCCAGACTTTACTCTGATATCCTGTCTATAACTACAATATTTATTTATCGGGTAATCTTTTAGTTATGAGGAAGAAGGAGCTAAATGTACAAGTGGCACAGTCAAACAAAATACATTTAATTGCGAAAACTTGGAATTATTTACAATGTTTAAAGTAGACCATATCTAACCAAACAAAAGCTACTATTCTAACCCCAGTAGTGACAAATTACAAAAAATTACAATCCATTCCTCCCACAAGTCTACATCTGATAAGCTTGCAGAGACCAAACACAAATCTCTGCTTTCTGAAGGACTATCGAACTGCAAGGTATGCTGAAAAGGTTGTGGGACAGGCAAGGAGAGAGGAAGGGCAGATGGTATTCTCTCCTTGGCAAGATACATAGAAGTGAAGCAGCCCAATTCCACACCAAAAACTACATAATTTAAAAATATTTTAGAAAAGGATTGTTATTACATCTGACTTAAGGCACCGAAGCAGAGCTAGGCAAGGAATGAAGAGGTTCAAACAGAGTCTGAATATACAGAGATGTGAGTTCTTATAACCTTTTGCTCCTTCAGAAAGTTTATGCCATCTACTTTCCTCAGTATTTCTGTAGTGAAAGGCACTAATGATAGTCCAAAGTCTTACCCATGCAGTTTCTAAAGACAGTGTTTGCAGAGTGTTTCGATGATTAAGAGTTACACCAACTAAACAACATCCTTGCTGCCACTGGGACACATACATGTAGATGCATTGGTAACAGGAGGAGGTGGGCAGCTAAGCGTACCAGGCAAACAGAGCCTTTTGAAGAAAAGTTTATCTGAAAACTGAAGAATTCTACCAAAGCATTAGAAATTCAGATTCATAGAAAGCTAGAGAATAAATTGCTGCATACAAAATTCATATCTGAAGTGCTGAAGTGAAATGCTTATACTGAAAAGAAATGCTGTGTAAGAATTGTTTCATGTGTCAAGAATTTCTTGTAGGATTTTTTTGAAGGGGTAATATAAGTAAAGGCTATTTGCTCACTAGCACAAAAGCTAAGCAATCAAGAGATGGGATCCAATAAATATCAACTGTCAGAAACCTCTTGTTTAAAACCCATCATAGCAGCAATATAATCGTTCTTGCATTATGTCATATATGCATCTTGGTTGATGAACAGCTAATTAATCTTGTAGGCTAGAAGCTAAAATATCACAGACAGCAGCATGGGTGAGCAATCCTTACATCTGGAAGAGAATACATTGTAAAATTAAAAGTTTTTCAGATCCACAGACAGGCAGACTCCCTTATGCTCAGCAGAGTGTTTATTTCTCATATTATGCTTCCCTGAAATGAGCTTTTTGTTTTGATTTTTTTTTTAAGTGTTTAGGATTAATAAATCTTCCGTGAATCAGCTGTAAAGATCTCTATTCTGCTTTCAGTGTCCAGGTCCAGCTCAATCTGTGACTGAGAATATTTTTACTGTAAGAATGTCCCTTTACTTGGGGAACTTAACACAGCATTTCAAGTGACACAATACTGAGAGAAGCATGATTTTCAAACAATTTTAATCCACCCATTTAAAAGAAGAGATACAGCTTCTATTTCTAATGATATTAAATTCAGCAGTGTGGTCTGAAAAATTCCAGCAAAGATATTAATTTGGTTAAATGTAGACACATAGAATAATTTAGGTTGGAAAAGACCTTTAAGATCATTGAGACCAACCATTAACCTAACACTACCAGGTCCACCATTAAACCATGTCCCTAAGCACTACATCTATGCATCTTTTAAATACCTCTAGGAATGGTGACTCACCACTTCCCTGGGCAGCCTGTTCCAATGCTTGATAACCCTTTCAGTGAAGAAATATTCGCTAATATCCCATTTAAACCTCCCCTGGTGCAACTTGAGGCCATTTGCTCTCATCCTACCACTTGTCACTTGGGAGAAGAGACCAGCACCCACCTCACTACAACCCCCTTTCAGATAGTTGTAGAGGGCGATAAGGTCTCCCCTCAGCCTCCTTTTCTCTAGACTAAAGAACCCCAGTTCCCTCAGTCACTCCTCATAAGACTTGTTCTCTAGACCCTTCACCAGCTTCGTTGTTCTTCTTTGGATGCATGTAATGCAAACATCTATAAACTAGGGTGGGGTTTTTTTGCATTCCATTTATATTCAGTAGCCCTTCTAGGGTGCAGTGCTTTGCATCTGAAAATAAAGTGTCTATTACAGATGAAAGGACTTGCATTCTATCTTTTTCTTTTAATTGGGTACAAAGAGAGTATAGGATGACCTGCTTAGACATAGGTTTCTAAGTTACATATGAAAATCTTGTCTTAAGCAATGTCACCAATTGATAAAACTACATAAAAGAAATATATTTATAGAAAAGATATGGTTGATGAATTACTATCTTTTGTATGAATATCTGACTGGGCTGAAAATAGGCTATGATAAATCCAGTGCGCTTTAAAGTGGATCAGCAATATCACTTGGCAAATCTCACCTACTAAGCTAAGGGTTTTTTTCCACTGAGAACGTGGGCATAGGGCAATTCCTGTGTAATGCACTTAAGTATATAGTCCGAATTCACCTGGCAGTGGAGGTGCTAGGTAGCTCATATTATTTACATGTCCTTAGCCTGAAACCTCCTGCAGGAATCAAATATCAGAGGTTCTACCTTGGGGTTGGGTAGACCTTCACAGCTCTGACCAGAGAGTACAGACCTGTGCTCAGCAGCAGCTCTTCATGACAATCAGGAACCACTAGAAATGAGGTCTTTTAAGGGGCCTTTATCTGTTCCAGAAGTCTTCAGTTGCTGTGACTTGCTGTAGTTTCCACAATCCTGGAAAACACACGTTCCCTAGTAACACATCTTTTTTGAAGGTAAGCATTAAACTAGAATGCAGAATACACATTATTTAGTTAGCCTGTGCCTCAAGTGAGCACTTTAAAAACAGGTTATAGACCCTTCCTGAGCTGTGCACAGTACTCAGAAGACTGTGCCAAATCTGAAACTACCATGGGTTAACAACTATGGGTTTATCATCTTGCAAATTTAATTTTTAAATGAGAACAAGAGAACTTAAATTCAGCTTTCAGGTCTCTGAGGGCTTTTTTGTTTCTGGTGCCTATTCTTCCTTTCCCCTGTTCATCTATTGAAGAGTGAAAAAAGGACCAGAAGTCATTTGGATATTGAGCCAATGCGTTAATACTTCTACCATTGCCATTAGAGCTACTGTAGTTGGAAAATAAAGCAAAAGGAATATTCAGCTTAAATTCCTCCAGCTGGAATACTGCATTTTCTGACTCCACATTCTTTCTGAGTGGTAGAGACTACTTTTATTAGTACAATATTAAAGCAAAAAAACCCCCAAAAACCAGAACCACTTTTGGTTGCAAGTTTGAAATGTTAGCCTTCTTATATTTCTCCTTGTCTGTATTGAAGCTTAGGAGAAACATAAGCCCAATTACAATCACAGGAGCCATAGGTGTATACAAGAAGTGACTGAAACAGTGCCACACCCCAACTGTGATAAACCAAAAGTGGAAAAGTATAAAGAATATTGCTTGCCCCTTACAAGAATCTTGCAGTCTGTGTTTCCAGAAATAGCGCACAGGCTAGATGATTTAACAGCTAATAAAATAAGGAATCTCTCCAAACTACTTGGTACAAATAAAAGGTTAGACCAAGTTCTCACTTGGTTTTCTTAGACATACATCCAAAATGCCTACACTAGCAATAAGAATTTGTGTAGGGAAGACATAGTATTTAAAATATCTATGGAAATTCAAAGATTCTGTTCTATAACTGCTAAAATTCATGCTTTAGACAATGCCATGAGAGAAACCTAAGCTACCGGTATGCATCAAAATGAAAACTTGAGGACTTTTTTTTTCTGCATGTTGATGCACTCTATTAATGTGTTATGTGCATCTAAAAACACAAATTACTTTGTCTTCCTCTTTGAATATGTGAGGCCAAGAGGAGCAGAGAAAGCCCTGCCACAGGGGCAGCAGAGTTCCCTCATGGTTTTGTGGGGTTAGAGATAAAGGATGGGGCTTGCTCTGTCGTTGGGGCAGTCTTAGCACCATCCCAGCAGCCCCTGCATCCTCGTGCCACCCATCAGCATGGCACCCTAAACCCCACACTGGTGTGATTTTTGGCATTCTGAACTGCAGAACCATGCAGAAAAATCATGTCCTGGTGTGCCTAGGGAAGGGAGTCATCCTGAAGCCCTGTGCCTCAGGGCCAGAAGTCGTCCCTGGCCCTACTTTTATTGTGTTGTGCAGCCGAAGCGACCTTGGCTGAGCCTGTTCTGGAGCTTTAGTCCCTGAGGAGTTTGAATGTGGGTCGGCTTGCACCCGTTGGCTTGCGTGGTCCACAAAGAGAGCCATTGGCCTGTGTCCTGTGGGTGCTATAGGCATTCTTCCTCTTCTTCCCCAAATAAAAGAGGTGCTGTCTTTGCTGCCTTCTTCCTCTCTCTGCCTCCTTTCTCTCTGAGCTCTGCCTCTAAGTGGAGAGTAAGCATGTGCAAGGGGTGATGGGGTAAAGAGGGGAGAATATTTAAGTATCCATCCTTTGTAGTATCTCCTCTTTTTACTGCGTGCCAGTAGAAGACAAGCCCTGTATCTCCTCCTTTCTCCACCTTTGTTTTGTTTGTTTTTTTCTTCTTGTCCCTAGGCTGTAGGGAACTGGGAATCAGGGGACTAAAGCTTCTTCTTAAGCCTGCCACTTGAAATCCACCCCAGGCTAACGACGACTGTTTCAGTGTATGTAAAATTAGTTTTCTCCAGATTTCAGTGGATCAGAGACTGTGCCTCACAAAATAATTGATAGCACTGCTGGAAGTCTTAGCAGATAATCCAAAGACTGAAGTCCTGACATCCCCAGAGATCTCATTGCCCCTTGGATATGATTCAGCTCAGATCTTCGATGGAAGATAATTATGCAGTTCAGCTGCTTTAGTCTACATACCTGTTTGGGGGGGGGCGGAAATCCATATAGACCCAGGCATATTCACCAGCTATGCGACCTGTACACACCCACACTGTTAACAAAATTGTTAAAGGCTTGTAAAACAGTACAGCTTGCTGCTGAAGTATGAATTAGCTATCCAGTGGTTTGCTGAAGTTCTGATGAGAACACTGCAGTTATATTTTATTGATTGCTTCTGTCTTTCTAGAAAAATTAATGCTTCCTTTAGTTCTAAGCCGTAAAGCTGTGTCCAGCTCTGCATGCCATGGTGCTTCTGCACCATCAGTTCAGACTTTCTGCCTACAATCTGTTGTTGAAAAGATTTTACATTTCTTAGAGGATATTGCAAAAGGATGGAAGAAAAGAGCAGAGACTTGCTGTGGATTTGGAGGGTCTAAATAAATGTGAAGATAACACTGAATCAAAACACCACCATCTCAATGCCCCTTCCTTAAAGGTTTTGTTATTGACCATTTATCTGAGACCTAGACACACAGATGGCACTAATCCCCCCCGATGTATTGTACAGTATAAATGTCATGTTCAAATAATTTATTACAGTAACTAACTCACGAGTTTCCTACAAAGTTCAGTCACTTTGTACTAAAATTCATGTATTAATTTGTTAATATTTAATGTTTCTGCTGTGTGAGCTCCAGTAATAGTTTTCTGTAGGCAATTTGTCTTTTATTTACAGGCACCTATAATTGTATTTGACAGCAGGAACATAAAAATATTTGCAGATAAATTTTACTAAAAAAAGAAAAAAGAAATCTCCCCAATTTAAAAATATTCAAGGTTGTTGAAGAATATATTTTAAATGTTAACCGAAGAGCAGTTAAACATTTTTCAAACTGCCACATCTGGCACAGGTGTAAATAACAACCTGTCTGTTTTAAACAGTATTCTGTTGACTATGTTAGCAAATGTTAGGATTATTTGCTATTAACTGACAATTTCATCTTAGAGTATATTTATAAAGTTCTGCAGTGTTGACACTTGTATGTGTATCATTTCTTGCAGATTGGTATACTGCTGAAGGAATCTTTGTGCAAACACATTTAAAGCTCTTCATCCTTATGTCTGTAGATATTGATATGGATGGAGTTAGAGATATTTATCACCATCTTTACTTTGATCCTCTTCTGCAAAAAGGCAATAAGCTGAAAAATTAATGCATCTGGAGAAACAGGGAAGACAGTTTCATCTGCTACTGAAAGTAATCACTTAGGCATAAAGGATTGGCTGACTTCTGGATGTGAATGCGTAAAACATAGATGTCTCACAGATATTACGTAATGCATAGCGGTCTTTCATCAAAGCAGAATTTATGGGTGTTTCCTCGCTACTAGACCAGTGATGTGTAATCTGATTCCACTAATTATTGTGAAAACCAGATAGCAGTACAATAAAACCGAATATTGATTGCAGGTACCAGTGCATGTTACCCTGTATGAACAAAGAAAAGGGGGGAGATCCATTCACTCCTGTTGACGAGTTTTGTTTATTGACATGAGACAGGCAGGGATTCCCAACCTGCATTCCAAATGATAATCAAATTTGCTTGGCTGCTGGTTTGGATATAAGGCAAATATCATATAGTAAAGTATGATTTATAAAATACATTTTTAATTCTTTAAGTAGTAGTTATCAGTTTATTGCTTTCAATTTAAAATAACTGCTTATTGTATCGCATAAAGAATGCCCTACCTGTGTTCAGGCTGTGCTATTACCTATGCATAATGCATACAAAACTTTCTAAGGCCAAAAGCAGATGAAAACAAAAGTGGGACATTTAGGCACTAAAATATGCACTGTTTCTTAAAGAACAAAATAAAAGTAATTGTCTAATTATCTCTTCCCAGGCTCTGAAAACTTATTTGTCCCGGAAATTTTTTTCATGGGGTTGGGTAAAGTGAAGGTGCTACAAGTGCACAGCAAAGGGCAGAGCGAAATAAATGTGAAAGACAGCAGCACTCAGTCCCAGGTACTTCAAAAGCTGCACTGAGAAGAGACTTTATCTAACATCTCCCACTCAGATGTAAAATTACCACCTACTCAGTATGTTATTTATGTGTATTCAAAGTCATAGCTACTAGCTTGCCTTTAAAGCTGATGTTTAAACTATTTTCTTTGGTGTGCAAGCCCAGCAGAGGACATGTGCTGACAGTGAACCAGGTTCAACATTTTCTTGTATATTAGCATTGTTTGTTAAGTTCTGGTCTGCATTGGCTGTGCAAAAAATGCTGACAGGAAGCAAAATGCTCAAGTGTCAGTGAATCAATTTGGCCAGAGGATTCTTCGTTAAAGGTAATTACGCGTGAGAAGAATTTTGCTTGATTGTCAACTTGAGTTTGTAGAACTGGCAGATTGGGGAAAACAAAACAAATTTAACTTGCAAAGAATTTATACTTTACATGGAAATAACTGACAGACAACAACTTATAAAGTTCCTGCCTGCTGCTTTTATGGCCACTTTGCAGGCAGAACTATCATTTATAAGGAAGTAGAAAGCACTACCACCCTCTCCTGAAGGTTTCATTGTGATCAAGCTAAATCTGTTTAGTATGGGATAGTCAGGTCCAGAACCCCTTCAAAGGCAGCATAAAAAACCTGTTGATAAACAGCCTGTCCCTTCTGTGAGACAGAAGTGCAGAAAAAACAGCTTTAATAGAAGTGTCTGTGAAGTTTAGTGTCTGTGAAGTAGCCAGATTTAAGATAGCCTGATTTTTATTTTTTTTTTTAAAGCAGATGTATATAAGAATTTTCTTTTTAAAGTTGAATCTTTTTTTCTTTTGAAAAAACTGGTCTTGCATAAGCAGGAAGAACTTCATATGGAGATTGCAAAAACAAACAAAAACCCCCTTGCCCAAAACACAGTCCCCAAACCCTCCTCCATGTGGGAACTAAGGGTAACAATGTTCCAGCATCCCTCCAGACCCCTTCCACGCTTCAGCTGGGGAAGAAAGGGAGCGGATTCTCCAGGGTTTCACACAATCCCCAGTTCTCTTGTTTCTCTCTTCAACTCTGGTTTGTAGAGGTGTTTCAAATACCTCAAACTGACGTTTCGAGGATGAGAAAGAAGATACTAGCAAATTTCATTTCCAGCTTTGAAAAAAAGTCTGTCATCAAATTGAATTGCATAACTGCATATCAATTGATATAAAGGCAAAATACATTAAGAAGATTCAGTAGAAAAAGGAATTGGTTTTAGGAATAAATGAATACAGGTTAGCTATGAAATGTCTTTGTTCAGTGACTGGGATATGGAGTGCAACTGAAATTCGTATTTGTTCTACAGATTCTTTTTGTGCTTTCAAGAATGACAGGAGTTAGAGTTGACTAAAAGGAGAAATTACAGAATTGAAATTTATATATATTTGCAATTGCTACTTAATAAGATACATTCAGAAGTATTGAAGATGTAATATGCACTGAAAATAGTAGACATGGAAGAAAATTGCATCACAAAAATGAATTAAATTGGATTTCAAGCCACCCGTTACGCAGTGAAATAAACTTAGAAGAAGAAGATATGGCTCGGCATGCAAAATAATTATTTTAAATGGTTATATGCATTAAAAGGTTGTGTCAACATGCACACGCAACTCCAGTGACCTTGTCTGGTAGGGGATGGGAATTTTGCCTTCAGACCGCTGCAGGCTAATTGGCACTGCACTCCTGTTTTCCAAAAATAGAATAGTTAACATTATTCTTTATTTGCAGAACCCTTTTTCTCTTAGACTATTGCAAAGCTTTTTAATAAGAAACCTTAGAGTATATTTGTGAAACGAGTCAGATATTTTAAAAGGGTATGTTGAAGCAAATGTAAAAAGGGATTTACGAAGGTGATGTGTCAGTGGTAAAAAACTGGCTAAAGAGTTCACAAACAAAACACATACTTAAGTTTGGTTTAAACCCGTGGAGGGAATATCCCATGGACTCCAAACTTGAAAAGCATAAAGGTAATTATCCAAAAAGACTTGTGCCTTCCTTTCTGTTCTCATATTTCAACACTGACAATAGTTTGTTTTAGCTTTGAAAAACTTTGCATAAACTCTCTTAAAGTCTAAAATTAATGGATTGAGGGGAAATATTTGGTTGCTTTTCCTTAAATGTGTCTCTCAGCTGGGCAGCATGGGCGCAGTTGATTACATGAGCGGTAGGTGAGCCACCTGGGGATTTCAACCACTGTTACTGCAGGCAGGGATCGACTTTTCCATTTCCTCCCTCAGCTCAAGGGACAACTGGCAGAACTAGAAAAGTCTGTGCCATGTCAGCACGTCCAACAGGAAACTTTGCCTTGTGAGGGAATACATGTACCCTGTTTGTTGCTGGAGTGAAGAGGTACACAAGCTGGATGATGGTTAAGCTGACTGCAAGTAGTAATAAGGCAAAGGATTATTACTGAATACTGGAATATTATCTAGTCAAATGTCTAGGAAACCATGGAGGAGTCACAGAGACTTGATTATAAAGAAACTTGTAGAAAAAAGGACTAGGAATGGTCTCTCTTTTACCTGCCTCAGAAAAATTTATCACTAAATCTATTTTCCAAAGTGATCAATCTCCATTTCTAACTAGTTCTGTGCCAGTTACTCTTGTTGGAAGATTGTTCCCAAACCTCATTGCATTGAAGGTTAGAAATGTTCTTCTAACTTCATGATCTGTTTGTTGTCACGTTGACGTTACCCTTTAGCTAAAATATTATTTTCCCCTTTCCGGTTTTTACTTCAATTATATGTTTGCAGACAGAACCCTGATCCTCAACTCGGCTGTTATTTTGGCAAGCTCAAACAGTCTTTCAGCAGCCTCTTTGCAATTGTATAGTCATTTAAGAATGGATTGACCCAGCAGAATTATTGAAAATACTAGTTACTTTACCTGCTATTTTGCATCCTGTTTGTTCAGAATTCTGCTGTGACGATTATTTGGTCTCAAAAGACCAAATAAGCTCCTTAGCAATTTCCCTAACCTGATTCCCTTTAGCCGTTCTGCCTTTTGTTCCATGCTCAACATCATCTCTTCTGATTGAAATGAGGCAGAGTATTTATTTAGTTTTTGGGCTGTACCTAGATTATCTTTAATCTCTATCCCATTCTTCCTACATAGCAACTCCATTTTTCCCCCTGTTTGTTTTAATATACTTTGCCGAAGTCTAATTTTCACTCTATGTCAGCGTTTCTTCATCTCTAACACTCAGCTTGCTTTGCTGCTCAGTACTTTCTTGTTGGTTTTGCATACTCAGCATCTGTTTTTGTTGCCACTGTTCATCCTCCTGGGCAAGCCTATATCCGTGTTTAAAATAGCAGTTAACGATTTAATGGAGGAAAACACATTTCCTAAATGTGGTACTGCACTATGCCTCACAACTTCCAGGTCAGGTTACTTTAGCAGCTTGTTCCTGTTACCCTAAAGGAAACTCTCACTAGACAGATGCAACCTTCCCTTTGCTTACTTAGCATTGCTTAGTATGTACCATTTTGCATTTATACGTTGGTATATATTTATTGTATATATACCTTCCAAGGTATGTTCTGGGTGAAGTACCGATTTGTGTTCTATAAAGATTTGTGTAGGTTCTGCATTCTCTCCTAAATGCTGATCAAATTAAACTTTTCTGTTTACTTCATGGATGACATTTACGGACTGAGTAGAAATGATGTAAAGTACTATCTTTGGTAATTCAGAAGAAAAACACAACAGTAATATCGTTTTCCTCATGGTAGACATAATTTTTGATAGGGTGGTGTAAAATGAACACTAAACAGAATTTTAGCAATAAATAAATTTTATAAGACTGACAGTAAATTAAGCTTATATATATATTTATGCTAGCCACAAGTTTTCAAGTCTGCCTTGTACCTGTGTTTTGCTAATTTCTTTCCTCCTATTCTCTACCTGCTTCCACACTTCTAATAACAACTCCTTGTTTAATGTTGCCTTTTGTTGCCTCCCATCATGTTTCTCTTTCATTTCCTTGAATTGCCTCTTCTTCCTATTGCTGTTTATTTTTAACTCCTACTTTCAAAGGCATTTCTTGCTTCACCTGACTGCCTCATTACACTAAGCTGGTTTTGCCTTGAATATTCTGTAACAGGCAACTTTGAGCACTGTAAGGTCTCTTGCCATCTTGGTGCTAGGGGAGGGGAAGTTGTCCTTTGCAGCATCTGTTGCCTAGCAATCTGTTTCTCAGGTGCCTTTAGCGGTACAGCATTGTGATCAAAGCTTAAAAGGCAAGCGCAGGGGAAAGTGAAAATGGGCTTGAAAAACACTGCAATCAAAGAACAGCACTTGCTGCAACATTTGTGATTTTTACATGAGAGTGAAGAGACCCCAGCAATACTTTATGCCCTACGTGCCATTACGTACAAAAGGCTTAACTCCTTTCGCTAAGTGCACTGCACCCCTTGGAAGAGAGAAAGCAGTTGTCACCATCTAGCAGCTCTCCACTGGATGGTGTGGCATGACTCTGCCTGTTCAAGATTCACACTAATATCACTCAGCCTTGATTTCTGTTTTTTACATCACCTTAGACATTTTCACTAACCATCAGGTGTCATTCATACCAGAGGACAAGGAAGTAGTGTGTTTCCTATAGGAAAAAGTTGGTATAGGTGGGATGGAGTACCCTGAGAAGCTCTACTCTTTGTTGTTCAGGCATCATTCAGAGTCAAAGACCCAGGCATGGCTTTGCATGTAACAGACCATCACTGTGATCAATTTCAGCTGTTTCATGACATACTGACTAGTTCACACTGGTCCCTGCTAGAGATGCAAAAGTTTCCCCATACCTTGACACCGACCATATTGTGTTCAGGCTTAAAAAAGGCATAAAAGAAATCTTGTGTAATAAGGCTTTGTCAATATGGACGATGCCCAGGTTCTTGAGATGTCAGGCTAAATTATATTTGCACCATGAAACTCATCACTGATCAAAATTAGATGGAGTGATTAGCACCAATCATGATGTAAGAGGGAAAATGAAATTAATCATCCTTGCAAAACCAAACATCTCTCAGTGACACCATCTGGATGAGAATATCTAGAGTAAGACAGTATGACCCCAGGCTAACATAGGATTTTCCAAAACCTTCTTTGGAGTTTGGGTATTTGGGTTCTATTGACTTTCAGTGTGATTGAGAATTGAAATAATTTAGGCATTCATACAAGTGTTTTACCTATGAAGTAACCCCTGAATAGAAACATGAATATGTACTCTGTTATTAAAATATTGTATTCTATGTGTGGTACATAAAAATCCAGGGATAAAGATAAGTACATCATCCTAAAGACAAAACTTCTCAGAAATCCAGGAAGGTTAGGGTACAATAGCTAAAAAAGATCTCTTGGTAATCTCTTGTCTTTCTTTAAGGTTCACAAAATAAAGAATTTCATTGGCCCATCTTTCAAAAGCATAACAGGGAAATGCAGTAGAAACACAGATGATTTTGAATTGCGCTCAGAGTTTCTGCACCACTAGAGCGTTAAGCAGGTAAGTCTCTTTCCCAAGTAAGCAGCTGCTGAGCGAGACTCTTGACTGTGATTTTGGAACTTCACAATGACATTTTTCACATACCACGCTTTTGGCATGTGAGCAAAATCCACACCCTGCTGCTTCTCCTGTTCCTGATACTTTCTCAATTAGAAGATCATAGTTATTTCTCATAATTTTATTTATTAAATTTCATAAAAAAACTCCAAGATTTTCAGGGAATGGGGTAATTAGTAGCATATTCACCCATCCCCATGATTCCATATTTTCAGACTTTAGCCATTCTATAGTGCATCTGAGTTTCAAGTTTAAACTGATTATTTGCTACTAAGATAATCTTTTAATAATAAGCTTAAAAAAGATAGTTAGATGCTTTGTTGACTGGAGAAATATTAAATCAAAGGGTTGATTTGGAATGACCTTTTTCTTAACTTTCTGAAGTTGAAAGAGCAGTTTTTCTGTCTGTGTTTCAAGTTTTCTCAGAAAGGTGTTTCCTTACCTATGCTGTAAAAAAAAAAAAAAAAAAAAAGTGTAGGTCTTCACCAGAAAGACAAAGGAATGAATTTTCAGAAGTAACAGATATAGGACTTTTAGTCTGAAGGTATTTCCCGTTGCAAGACTGGAGGAGGGAATGAGTTGGACTGAGAGCCCCACTGAACTTCATTCCGCTTTTGGACTTCCCAAGCTCCCACGAAATATGTTTTATAGATCAATAAATGAGTGAAGACTCTCCCTCCTCTTTAAACTCTTGAAGGGAATGCATTCATTTCCCTGCTTTTGAAGGCTTGCCTACAAGGGAAGTTACCAGAAATTAAGGGTTTTTTTGAAAATTTTTGCACAGCAACTAATAGGTAAAATCGGGTTTTTCTCACTACCCATTTAAATCTGGGCAGCAGTGAGTCTTTGAGACCACAGCATCACACCGAAGGTTACTCTTATGGTGATCTGTCCCATCATGGGGCTGTAAGCAATTTGTTGTGTTTTCTTCCCCCCCGCCCCAGAGCTCAGTTAGAGATCCTATAAGAAGCTCTGGGAATCCTGGAACTGGAGAGCAGCAAAGACTCAAGGGAGTCAGCTGTATCGTTCATGCGTCTTTTGCAAACTATGCCCATTTTCCAGTTGTTGTCAGGCAGCAGGGAAGGAAGGTGGTGCAGTGAGATCCCCAGAGTCGTCACAGTGGGGATGCTGCTGTCTGCGTGTGCCATCGCACAGCCAGATGGCATGAACAGCCAGCTGCTATGTCATTTTGGACAAAGGAGGATAAAATCTAAGGGGTAATTTTGGTGAGCTATGCCTGCACCAAATGAACTCCCAATAGCTTAGTTTCAGGGCTCAGAAAATCAGTATTCATTTTTAGGAAAGGCTGTGATGCAGGATGAGGGTGTATAATAACGGCATAAGTGTGAATGCTCCCCAGCTGCATTTGAGGCCCTTTTTGCATCCCGCTTTCCCCGCGTCTGGAGCCCCGCTCCTTGGCAGGGGGTGGCCGGACAGGGCTGGGCATCCTGCCGCTCGCCTGGGAGGCACATTTTATTCTCTGCTTATCGACGGGTTTACAATATCTTTCGCTAGCTAGGTGAAATAAAAGTTCAGCTGTACTTACAGTGGCTGCAGAGGAGTATGGTTTTGGAAGATTGAAAGAACAAAGGTGGTGCTTGCTGCAGGGCCAGAGGTAGCTGAGCAAAGCTTGTTTGCTGGGTTTTGCACAATGGCTGTGGCAGCAAGGGACAACGTTATCGGCAGGTGAAAGGTATGTTCAGAGACATTATACACAGCTGGTGATGCTGCCTGTAGCATCTGCAGTTAATTGTGAAGCCTAGTGGATCAGAAATGCCTTGTCCTCCTAATTTTCATCTACAAGCTCAAATGAATATTTATTACCCCTTTTTAATTCTTTCCCAGTGTTTCTGTGGAGGGGCAGGGCATTATGTTTACAGCATGCATGATTTTATGGAAGGGTATTGAACTCATGTCAACAACAACTCGTACATAAGCAGTGCCAGCTTTAGGGCATGGGAACACCAACCCCATCAGAAATGGCACAACCGTCTACTTGAAAGTAACAATGTCAATGTGGAAAACTGTGTTTAAAATTATCTAAATCATTCCAACTTTTGCTCTTCCTTTCAGAAGAAAGCGTGATGTTGTATTTGCTGCCTAGAAGCTTTGCTTTTCCTCTCAGTGCTGAAGAAAAGGGAGAGGCGTACAGGAGGGAAGATGACAGTATCAGTATTCACTGCTGAGTGGTGTACACACTGCGCATCGCTATCCATGAGGGGCAGAGCTTCATTAAGGAAAGGTAGAGGGTAACCACATGGTACCAAAACATTTTCCATTTTCTGTCTGTTTTTTGTGCCATCTCCAGAAGCTGTTTTTGCATGTCCCTGCCTCTTATAACTCTCTTTTCTTTTTTTTTTTTTAAATCTTCTCTTTCTACAAGACCTTTCCTCACTTTTTTCTCCCCCTCTTCTGGTCCCTGGCCAGACTTCAGGTTCTTATTATGTTCTGCCATTCTCTTTCCAGTTCCTGACCCAGAAATCTATCAGGTGTGCTAAGATGTTGCTGGGACAGAACTGAAGCAGTGGTGGAGTGGGGGAAGGAGTTAAAACTGGAGACTGGGAAGCTTTGAAACAGAACACAATAGTTATTGTGCTAATTCTCATCTCCATAGCAACACTAATGCGATGTTTTCCCCTCACTCCTGGAATTCCCCTCCTATGGTTTCCTCCTGGGCTCAGCCTGGAGACCAGCATTGGCACAGGGACTTGGAGGGTGCCTCTATGGTTTTGAATTGGTGGAAGGGCTGTTGGGAAATTGGTGAGAAGCAGAGAAAAAAGTAGTAACGTCCTTGTGCAACTCTGCTGGCAATCCTTAGGGTGGGGGACAGATGTGATCAGGAGGTTTGTCACCGAGAAACAAAAAGTGTCTTGTTGAAATGGTAATGGCAGCTGGCGCAATAGGCAGCAATGTTTCTGTTGGAAGGATTCTCACAGACGTTCTGTGAGGATGAGAGGTCAATATTACTTTTATAGGTGACCTCTCAGAGAGACAGTCTTGCCTTTCAATGTATTATCTTTACTTTAAATTTGGTTCTGGATCATCTGAAGGTCTGCCCAAATTGCATAGCGAAAATAGACTTTTGCAATAACTTTTCTGAAATCAAATCATTAATAGTGCTGAGACTGTGATTAAAGCCAACTGAATATCTTAACGTCTGTATGCATCTTTAAATATCTTACTTTGGGTAATATATCTTACAAAAGGTAAAGGTAGCTGAAAGCTCAGAGCATCGTTCAAACTTTAAAGCAAACTACTATCTGAATTCCATTTTCTCCTATACCTGCTATCTTGGTAACCATGCTTGCACTATAATAAGCTTGGTTTTTTAACCCTTGTGGTACCGTCATACAAAGTGAGAAAAGGTGGTTAGCTGGGAGGAAGGCGGCTTTTTGATATTCCATAAATGCGAGGGTCCCAAGGTGTGTTTGTCACTGCTTAACACTGCTGTGCCATTTGGAGAATGCCAGAGGGCAAACTTTGAAAAGGCATAAGGAGCACCAAGAGGGAGAAGAAAATGTTAGAAAATGCTGTTGTGACAGGTGGTGAGATGGTAGGCTGTTCTCAGATGGAGACATGTTGAAGCACTTTACTTCTCCAATCCGGACAGCTTTTTGAGAACAGGCTGGGGGCAAAAAGCTCTAGAAAGCCTCAGAATGGCTTTCATCTGTGAACTTCAACTACTGGCAGAAAAAAGTTAGCTAGCAGCTCTCTATGTAGCTGTATTAGAGTTGAAAGCATTCTGCTGGCAGTGTTGGCTGTCCACGAAGATCTATCAGGAGTCCTGGCTGGAATTCATCGTGCCTTGGCTGAGAAACCTTAGTGCTGGCCACAAAACATGGGAGTGTGATGGTGGCCTTCCTAGCAAACCGCCAGCGCCATTTGGAGCCAAACCAGCACCTGCTGGGAGCTTTTTTTTGTCAACGGACCTTGACTTACCCTGCAGTAGTAGAGTATCCAAATGCTCTCTTCTGAGCTAGTGGCCCTGCTGGATGTACACCATCAGGTCTGGCACTATTCTGGCAGCTAGAACTGAGCACAGAGGTGTTTCTTTTGAGTAGATCTCTACTAGGATTTGCTTAGGTTTTGACTAAGGTGACTGTTGCAATCTTGAGAAAGGTATGTAGTTCCGCAGCTGGAATGCAGCCAGCTATGCAGCAGCATTTAAAGTTGAAATGACACCTAGGTGCCTCATGGAAACAGTGAGCTTCCAGGTAAACTGAGGGTGCGACGAAGGAAAGCTGCAGGAAAGTTAACTCAAAATATAGAACTGCTTGCCTTATCAGCTGACTCTGAAGATAAATTGGTAAGTTATTTTCAAGCAAGTGTTCATTTCACCAAAAGTATGTACTAATTACATAGATGTTATCCTATAGACATGAGGCATTTCAATTTAAAAAAAAAAAAAATTAAAAAAGGAATAAACCTAAGCATCTTTTTTACTTCCTCCACTCTCTTCTGTCCATCCCTTCTCCCATCTTTCAATCACATAGCCTTAATACCCAAATTAGAGACCTTCCTTTCCCCACACATTCAGAGCCTATTGCGTACATGTAGTTTCCAGAGCATTGAGTGGGCTTGATGTACCATCAGGCTGGAACGTGTTAGGAGCTAATTCTGGGATGCGTGAGTACAGGAATTGTCATGGGAACACAGACGATAATCAAGAAGGATAAAAATTCCAGTAGGAAAACAGGCTATGGCAGGCTTCCATCATGTTGCTCAAAACAACCTTAAAGAGATACTGATTTTGCAATTATTTCAAAGGAGACACCATGCAGTGGAAATCCCTGACAAAGCAAATCACCAGTAAATAATAAAAAAGGGCACTTTAAAAAAGTAATTCCTTCTAGTTATACAAGGACATAAAGCTGTCCTTCTTCTAGACCCTATTAATGAAAAAAAAAATTTGGGTAGTCGGCTTCCCCCTGACTGAAACTCTGCTAATTAACATTGTCAAAAAAATATTTTCTCACCTCTTTTTTTTTTTTATTGACAGAAAAGAAAGGGTTGAATTAGCCTACCACATAGCCAGCCGCTAGTCTTTTAATCCAGTTTCCTTGGGAGATGACGCAAGATCGTGCTGTCTGTCAGTCCCCATGAGTTCCTTTTGAACTCATTGCCTAGTTTTTACTAAACTTGCAAAGAGATCAAGAGTTCCTATATGTTTGATGAAAACACGCTGCCAAATAGACACAAGGCAAGCCCTTGTTAATGGAAAGGCCACAGCATGTGTTCAACTTATTATTAGACATTAGAGAATCTGTATGAGGGAACAGAAGGACTGAAAACTTTTGTAAGAATAAGAACTACAGGAAAGCAAGCTTCAAAAGTTTCACTGCTCAGGTAACTTGTTGGGAGTCGCTGTACTAAGCTCTATGATATAAGTACCCTTAATTTTTTAATTCCAACCTGTGCAGGGCCTCCTGATAATTAAAGTGACAGCATTTCAGTGATGAAAAGCCATATTGAAAAATCAATGATCAGTTGACATGGCTGCATGCAGGGAAAATGGAAAGGTCTTGTGAAGGTCTGCAGAACCAGCTGTGAAAGACTTCTGTCACCTTGCTGGGAAGGAAGAGCTGCAAGACCGAACCACCACTTGCAAATTCTCATCTGTTAAACTTATGGCTGGCTACAGATAAAATCAGAGGCACGTGTCTTATATGGAGGCCTCCAGAACTGCATGCCCTCTTTAAAACTTATTTGCAGGTATTTTGCACGTTCCTATACCAAGACAACAGGCTGAGTAACCCTGAACTCGAAGCTGCAGGGAAGGTCATCACAGGAAGATCTGTCAATCTGAGCAATACGTGCATGGCCCATCCTTGCAGAGTTCAACTACCGCTTACTCTTCAACGTGTTTTTCTTCCTAGTGCTTTGTTAAACAGGGGAATGCTCCTTACCTTGCCTTACGAGTCAGGAAAGCAAGACACAGGGAGACTAAATTGTGAGGCCAAGGTCACACACTTTGGTAGAGGATGAAGTTAAACCCACACCCTCTGTGCCATGGGCTGGCAGCGACTCCCCAGAGCCGTGCTGCCTCGGGCTCCCCGCAGGGTGGAAAGCTCTTTCACGTGATTCTCATTGCATTTCGGCATATCAGATGTCCCCAAACTGACCATTACGCTGTCACTTTTGAAGTGACTTTTACGTATATCCTGGCGCAAGAGTCAGTATTACAAACTTGCTTACAAAAATGGCTTGCTGCCCTCCCTTTCAGCATTCATAAACTACGTCCGGAAACACTCCAAAGCAGTTGCTAACAGCCTAGATTGTGGCTCTGACTGCATAAAAGATAAGTAATTTCAAATTATGAGAATTAACTACTTACTTACATAATTTGATTTATTCTGTTATAGCCTCTGTGAGTTTTAAATCATGGTACCTTATCCCCGGCTAGTGCTCTGTTAAGGCTGAACTGACATTATATTGTGTGGTTCAGAAAGGTCTAGTGAGAGCGCTAGGGTGGTATGAGGGAAAACCAGGTAGATGATGTAACAGAAATTCTGTTTTGGTCTCTTGTCTGTAATTATTCCATCTCTTTCTTGTTGTCTGTGTTTATTGTATTGCATTCTGATTTAGCAGCCTCTTTAAGATCGTGTTTAATATGTGGATTTACATTTTGAACACTGCTTTTACCGGAATGCCTAGTTCTGACTTGCTGAACTTTTGCAACCCATTAATGTTCCCCCCAGCTCAGAAATGACTTTCTGTTTCCCTGCTCCAGACAAGCAGGCACTATCCCCACATCCAGGCCATCTCCTGCCTCTTTGCTAAGGAAGAATCACCCTGCAGCCCACTCACAGATGCTGGCATGGAGCATGTTCTCCAGGGCAAGGAGACTGCCCATCATTTAGAGGAACCAGGCAGGGGAGGAAACAGCGGAACCAGCAGATCCCTCACAGCCTATGTGCAGCTCCTGCTCTCCTCTCGCAGGAGGTAGCAGCAGCTTTCGTACCTCCGTTAGCTTGGTTTCCTCAGCACGGTGCAAGGAGGAGAGGCGGTTTCTCAGACAGTGTGGTCCAAACCTTGTTCTCCAAGACAAGCCTCCTGCCTTCAAAACTCCCTCACAAGCAGTGCTGCAGTCAGCGCCGAGCATAAAGGGGTGGCGGTGGCTTGTGTGTGCGCCTGAGAGGCAGCCAGTTAACTGTAGGACAGCCTGTTCAAATAAGGTTTTGCTTTTATTGTTACACACATAGCCCAGTGCCACAGGCAGCGGTACAGCCTCTGTGTTATCACAGTGAAGAATCTGAAAAACAGGGACTGAACTAGGAATATTTATAACTTTTCAATTTATTTGTCCATGGATTTCCCTAGTTCTGACAGGGACCCTTCTTCTATCTCCCACTGGTTCCTCCAATCACATATATGAAACAGTGTAAAAAAAAAAAAAAAAAAAGTGTAAAAAAATAAAGACAAGCACTTGCACACAAAAAAATCGGGTCTGGGCACTGAGTGCTTAGATGTAACTGGGAATCTAAATTGCAAACAAACAAAAAGCGCAAGAGTAGCTAGCTGGATAACCTTTCAGAAGGCAGAAGCATCTTCCGAATTACCTCTTTAGTTCCTTCCTTTAGCACATTATCGTCACTTCGATCTAAATTGAATTGACTCTAGGCCAGTTTATTGCAATGTATGAGCTGCTCCCCTGTAGATGCTGGAGATGAGGTTCTTGCCTGAAAGCTAGGTGTGACACTGGTCACTCTCAAAGGCACCAAACGAGAGGCAAGAACAGATTCTTGAAGTTCCCTCCACTACAGAGACAGAAGAAAAACTGATTCTCACTTTTAGGATAGGTTTTAGAAGGAGGTGAAGATGCAAAGACAAGGGGAAAGAAGAGGAGAAAAATACCTTTCTTCCCTCTCCACCCTCAATCAAAACTACCTTCTCTTCTCTGGCTGGGTCTTTTCCAACCTAAACGATTCTGTGGTTCAAAAATAAAGACAGAGGTAGCTGTGGTCTGAGGAGAACAGCTCTGCCCACAGGGTCTCCCCTCTCCTCCAGGATCTTTCTCTGTTGCAGCTCAGCCGTTTCAGAGCTGGCAGGAAGAGGAGGGTTTGAAGAAAGGAGATGGGGTGCCAAAGTCTTTCTTACTGAAAACAAGAGCAATACTTCTTGATCCTTACTCTCATTGATTTCTACAACTCTTTAAAGGGCAGTACATCCAGCGATAGCACTAGCTTGACAGGTGTTGGTCCAGAAGATTTGTAACAGGGAACATGAGGGGTATGATCTGTTCCGATTACCACAGAAAGAAGCTTTCTGTTTCAGTCAGGACAAATAAGTCTTTTATTTCCTGTCTTCTTTAATTACTTCACCAATTTATTAAAATCTTCATTTTTATATTCTTAGTATCCCTGCAGTGCTCTGAGATCTTAGGTCAGTGACTCATACCTACAGCTGTAAAAGAGCAAAACACTTTTATATAAATGGGTTAATTTTCAGGCTGACCATGTAATTTTATTGTTCTTTAAATGATCTATGCTTCTCTAGATTAAATGACTGAGCTTCCAAAAGGTAAATGTGGTTGGGTTCAACAGACAAAGCTTTATGTCAGGTCACTGCCAAAGAAGTCTACACAATATTGTCTCAATAAAAATGAGAAAGTAAAAAATCAGTTAGTTACAAATGTATTGCACCTTAGATTTGCAGAAAAGGCATCACAAAATTATGACGTTGCAAAAGTAGTTCTCTCAATAGCAGTTAAGGAAACAAAAGAGTTGGTCACATCTAGAATAAGTATTGCTTTTATGAAAAGAACCAACAGTGAAAAAAGTCAGAATTGCATTGCATTTCTAAGTGAAGTAAGTTCTGATGAATTAAAGCAGTTCGCAGTGTTTCTTCCTGTGTGAATGGTCCTTCATCCTACAGCCTTCAACATATCTCTCTGTCAGTCTGCCTTTAACTTAGGGTCTATGCTGTTGCATTGAATTTCAATCTAGATTCCTGTGCCACTTCCACCAAGGTGCCTCACAGGTTTGTGAAAGAAGTAAAGATATATGTACTTTCCCCTCTCTTTTTTTCTTGGTTACATACTTTGATACATGCTGGAAGACGGATTTCAGCAGACAGAAGCATCCAGGTCAGAAAAATATTATTTGCTTTCTTATCTTTCTGCATTTTAAGTCCATTTTAATCCCATTTTTTTGCCAGACAAATTCTGGCCAAAACTGTTTTTCCAATATTTTGTACAAAGCTTTTTCTTGTGAATTCTCTGACAGAGACAGAGATGAGCAATTTCTAAACCACTAGATGAAGTTCCCTTTGACTGTTACAAGCTGATATTTGTGCTGCAACGGTGCTGGTAACTGCGCAGATGGTCACCAGTTTAGCCTCACCACACACCTGAGAAGTCAGTCAGCATCATTCCTGTGTTACTTGGGAAGATGAGAGGCAAACTGCCTGACCTAGCGTATCATCCCTGGCTTTGTCCATAGGCAAGGGTCTGCCTCTCTCTCTGAATCATAAAATGAATGGAACAGCCACATTTCTACCTTACAGACCGTGGTGGGACATTCAGTAAAAACCAGGTGATACTGCTGTAGTGGAGACCACACGAGTCCTTTAAGGAAGAGAAGCATCCTGCAGTGCTGTCCTGCGCTGTCTGCAGTGGAAAGCATCTGCCAAAGAGAATCAGGACTCATCCTTCTCTTTCTCTGTCCTTGCCTTAGGATATGTCCAGATACAGCCCATTCTTGCAAGTGATTTACATGGATGCAACATGGACACCGTGCTTCTAGTGTATTGTTTTTCCCCTGGTTTTCATGTGTTGCATCAACTAGCCTTCACAAAAAGGTCATGAGAAAGAATAATTTAATGGGATTTTCTGCAAACAGCTATTGAAAAGAAAAGAGGAGTTTGCCAAAAATATGTTCCTCATTTAATCTGGATGTAAATCAAATCCCTTGATGTTCTTTTTATAGACTTTTATTCCAGCAGAGGTGAGCTCTGCCTGTGCCACGGAAGGGTAAAGCAGTTCAAAGTGTGGGTGCCTGCACACCCAGCAACGCAAAGTGCTGGTTTCTTCCTACTGTCCCCTCACAGCTAGTAACCAAAGCCTGTTTCAGGTCCTCCTTTTAAATGGAGAAAAAAGGTGTTTTGAACCAGGTCATCTATATCTTCAAGATTGCTGTTACAAGCTGCTTAGAGAGCCATTCTTGCTGCTGATGTGTGGCTCCAAGCCTGTTTGAGAACAGCCTGTAATGTGCAGGAGGAGCAGGAGAGCCAGAAAGCATGGTCCTTCTTGAGGTTAAAACTGCTGTAAGATGGGAAATCCTCAAAGAGCAAGAAGTTGTGTCTAGAGCATGCTTTCTAACTATTGAACTATTAGGGAAACAAAAATACTGCTGTCCTGTTGCAACTCTCTTCCTTTACTGCTATATCAGAACTGTTAAAAAATGAAGGTCTCTGTGCTCAATAGTGTTTTGTCAAAGTTTGTTCTGTCAAAACTATTTGGGTGTATTCACAAATAATTTTACGTCTTTAAATTGCATCGTTTCAGTGAATTTGTGGCTCACCACAACTGTTATTTCCCCAGCGCCATCAGTTACAGTTGTTCTTCAATGTTAGCTGTGAGAACACAAGACAAGAAACATTTTGATGCTGAAGGCAGAATGTGTTTTCCAAACTATGTAGTTCTACTTTTTGGTTTAGCGCCCCTCAGTTAACATTTTTATTTTCCACTTTTGAAGTGTCAACGTGCATTTCACATTTTGCACCTGAACAAAATTCTCTTACCTAGTCACTGGAGTTTGAGGGCTGCTCTTGTGAGTCACAGCTCCTCCCACTCTTCTTTCCTCCCATCCTCTCTGGTTTCACAACCTAGCCTTTTCCTTATGCCTTCTCCTCTTTTCCCACCGGTAGCCAAAGAGGAAACTGTGTTTAAATATTCAGAAGTACTGTTCATGGCAGAATGTTGTATTATGTAGCCCTGAAAGTGTGCAAGATGCATTTATCCTCTTTTCTTTTAAAATACTGATTTATTGTTACATTCAGAATTTTTGCTAGTTGTCATTAATGATTGACATGCTTTAGAGACCTTTGAAGTTAGAAATTAATGACTGCTTTTCAGAAATTAAATGTCATGCTTTAGACAGAAATCTTTCATGTAACCAGTGATGTGCACCATTGAGACAGCAGCTGCTTATGAAGGATAATGTCTAAAAATCCAAAGAATGTCACTGTAAATCTAACGTCTGGTTTTCCTCATTCATATTTTTCACACTTTTCTGGTACCTTTTTCAAATTTAGCTTCTTAATATTAAAAAACAGGTGTTTCATGCCAGCTAGGCACTCCTTTTCTTTCTTCTATTAGAGAGATTTAGTAGTTTGAAATGACTGAAATGACTAAATGTGGTCTGCTTATTTCTTCTATGTAGCTATATATAACAAGAGACAAGTACCACTAACCTAACAAACTGCCAGGAGAGCCAATAAATAGTTTCAGTACAAGATCAAGGATGGGGCTAATGAGCAGCAGACTTGACTTGTTATCTGAGAATTGAGAAAAGACACATAAATGCACTAGAAAGAGGTAATTAAGGCGTACCATCATGGTGAACTTGCACTCTGAGCGTGGTTGTGTTGGCCCTGCTGCAGCCTTTTGGAGTATCAGATGAATGGTAACGAAAGCAACTAAAGCCATTTTCCATTTTAGCACTTGTTTCTACTGATGGCGTTACTTGTTATAGGTCAAGCAGCTATAGCTGACAGCTTAATAGGTCATCTTAAAAACAAGATATACACCAAGAGCTGCTGCCGCTGATTGGCCCCTCACTACAAGAAAGACATTGAGGTGCTGGAGCGTGTCCAGAGAAGGGCGACGAAGCTGGTGAGGGGTCTGGAGCACAAGTCTTATGAGGAGCGGCTGAGGGAGCTGGGGTTGTTCAGTCTGGAGAAGAGGAGGCTGAGGGGAGACCTCATCGCTCTCTACAATTACCTGAAAGGGGGTTGCAGAGAGGTGGGTGTTGGTCTCTTCTCCCAAGTGACTAGTGACAGGACTGGAGGAAATGGCCTCAAGTTGCACCAGGGGAGGTTCAGGCTGGATATTAGGAAAAAGTTCTTTACTGAAAGAGTAGTGAAACATTGGAATAGGCTGCCCAGGGAGGTGGTAGAGTCACCCTCCCTGGAGGTATTCAAGGAGTGTGTGGATGTGGCATTGTGGGATGTGGCTTGATGGGCATGGAGCTGTGTGGTGTTGGGTGGGTTGGTTTTTGGTGTGGTGTTTTTTTGTTGTTGTTGTTTTGTTTTTTTTTTTTAGGTTGGACTTGATGATCTTACAGGTCTTTTCCAACCTTAGTGATTCTGTGATTCTGTGATTATAGATCACATAACTGAGAGCAGATGACACACTTGGATTTTAGATGGCTACAGTGGATTGAGAATTCCAGTGTGAATATCAGATCATGTCACAATATCATATATACACAGTTCAGACTGTTGTTCACCTGAGACTGTGCGACTGCTTCACCGAAGAGCAAGTAATTTTGTAGAAAGCTGTCAGCATTGGGAAAGCTCCCATTCTTTGCTGTTACCTGGGGCACTGGAGAGCCCACCACTTACAGGTACTTGCTGCCAGTACAGACAGTCATTAGCAGGTTCCATACTTAAGCCCTCTTTTCTTGTCTTTCCTTAGTAGCTGTATCAAAACATAGGTGTTTTCTAGGTCAGATTTGTCTTTACAGATAGTTCAAAGCACCACTGACTTTTGTGCCAAAAGATAATGGAGGCATCCTATAGGCTGCTTGTCTTGCTGCTTCATTTTGTCTGTCTGGTGGTAACTGGCTTGCCCTAGACTGAAGAGAGCCTTGCCTGCTTTCCCCGAGGAGAAAACTTGGTGTCACTAGGCCATTGTCAAAAATCTGAAATGCAAACAAAAATCTTAAGCCTGAACCAAGCATGTCTCAAACAAACAGAAAAGATGCCTGTATTGCTGAGAGATCCCTGCTCCCTAGCCTAGGTGGGCTAGTGCCCATAATACTCATGTCAACTCCATTTGAAAGACATTATTACTATTTTTCAGAGGTTTTATGGTTCAAAATACCTGAATTGATGTGGGGGCTGACCCAGTGTAAAGGTAGTTTGATAGCATAACACCAAAGGGGAGATAGGTTGCATATCCTTGGACATGGCATGAGGGCTTGTGAGCTCCTAAGGGCAGAAGGTCTGCTGGGAGTGCGCTGAAAAATATTATGTAGGACAGAAAGGTCCCAGTCTGGGTATGGTCTCAGCTATTGTGCTTATTTGAATTGTTCTCCTCAGAAAATCACCTCCAAATCCACACCTGGCTTTTGTCTTGGAGGCAAGTGGTTGGTTAGCTTTATAACAGGGTCCAAACAAACTAATGTCAATGCAGTTTGGATGATCAGGAGATAGGGACTTAAGAGCAAATCAGGGAAGTGACAGTGTAGAAATACCCACATATCCTCATTATTTCATGAAGTCATTTCCCTAGGAAAGAAATCAACAGCCTTAAATGCATCTTTTACACAGACCAAAATGCTATCAGACTTCTAAAGTTTGACTTCCCTGTTTTCTTGAGCAGATAATTATATTATTTCTTGTTTTTTCTGGTACATTTGGATTTTTTCTATGTCATTAAATAACGTCAATGCCATTTTTTGCTCCTGGCTGCTCCCTCAGGTGGCCCCTGGCCCTGGTTCATCCCCTCACGGTGCTGGGGCTGTCAGTGGGTCCCATTACCAGGACTTGGCTCTGCCTGCCTGCCCTTGGCTGCGCCCCTTCGGTGAGGCAGTGCCGGCGCCGGGATCACCTCGGCTCCCAGCACGTCCCCCCTTGCAGAGCAGCGCTGCTCTCTCCGTTCCCCACATGCCCAGATTCAGGATGTGGATGGTCACGTAGCAGTTTTTCAAAAAGGATCCGCCGATTACATCATCTTAACATGAATCAGCTCTGTGATGTTGCTGTCGTATATTGGGATGTACATCTCTGCCTGGTCAGTCATTTCCACTGTTATATTTGTGCTCTTGGTTGTTCCTGCCCGAGAGTATCCTTGATACTTGTTCTATTGAGATACATTTCTTAAAACAACTTTAAATTCTCACTCAATTGTTCAACCTGTTTGCATTCCTCCTCAACCTTGTATCACCTGCACACTTACCAAGTGTACAAGTTATTCCCTCAGCTAAACTGTTAATGAATAATTAAATACTAATTATTATTAAACTATTAATTAAAACCTTATGTGATACCCAGGAGAGTCTCGTGGACAATCACAAGTGGTGCAAGCCTTACAACTTGACAGTAGTTGTTGTAATGAATTATTAAGACCTCTTTTCTGAGTAAAGTTTTCCAGACGGTGGTACACTCCCCTCCTAGTGTTTTCACCCAAGCCACATTTATTGCTTTGTGTCTGTGGCAATGTTAAAAGCTTGTCCTGTAGTTACTATGATTTATTATAACACCAGTTGGAGGAAAATAGTATGATAACTGACTGGGCTGCATCTGTAAATACAGATGTGGTCCAAATTTACCTACATCCTCTAGTGGTTGAGATACCAAGAAACCATGTCCTGAAATCTCTCCCAAAGATCATCTTTTGATAAGACACCTCTCTGTTTCAGTCATCTTTCTTTCGGTTTCAGATCACCCCCTTCTCGTCAGTGACTCAGTGAACCACAGTCATTGCAGTGAGTTAGGAAACTTGCGCTCCGTGGGCTCCATCACCGCCTACTACAGTGGTTTGTCCAAGCCATGCTGGTCTTTTATAATCTAGCACAAAGCTAAGGATAAGAGAACGAGTACTGATAGCTACTGTTTTTTTCCATATTGAACTTCATAGATAATCTTACGCTTAGTACAAATAAACTGAACAGATCTAGTGCTATCAAATCAACAGCATTTATGCTAGGTAAAAAGACAGGAATATGTTCCTTTTCTTCCAGAAGAAGGATCACTCTTCCTCAGCAAAAGATCCAATTATGGCCCAAATCTTTGCATCTAGAGACTAACAAAAGTGGTTATGAGCCAAAGAAATCATCTGCACTTACAACTGGAAAATGCTTGTTTTTCATGTATTGCAGCAGCCCTACAGTAAGTGTTATGCACACTGGCTTCTGGGCTCGGGGGAAAAACAACAGCCACGACGATTATTGCTGCCCACACAGAAAGTTTTTCAGTCAGGGCAGTGTCAGTGCTTTCACATGAGTGCAGTCAGTAGCAATCCAGGAATTCAAAAGACCAGGGAACTCAGACAGCTGAGGACGAGGAGAGCGTGGTCTGCCTGAAGCCTAGCTCCTATGAGGTAAGAAAGATGGTGAGACTGTGAGAAAGAGAGAGGAGAGAAGATGCAATGTGATGCTGAAGTCACGCTATGCTGCTGACCTTAAGAGTGATTCATTGAGCACCATGTCCTCTGTCAGAGGTAGGAAGCAATAAACAGAGAACATTTGGCATTCCCGTCCATGAAAAGACCTAAGCCAACCGTTCTGCTCTCCTCTTTCGGCTGTTGTAGGAACCAACTACAGACAGCTCTAGGAAGAAAGTGTTACTATGGGGAAAAGGGATGAAACTTGATTAAAATAAACTTTTGTTCCCACTACTGTGAAAAAGGGGGAAGAGGAATCTGACTGTTGTCTGTTTGCCCATAGTTGTTATTGCAGACATGACTACACAGTTGCAGGTATAGTAATTAAATGCTCATAAATTCTATTTTGAAGGTCAAAAGTTTCTAAAATTGTCATATTTTTGATTGTGACTTCTAGCAGCAGAGTTCAGAAGTTCTCCTCAAGTCAGGAGAAGCTGCCAAATGCAACCACACTTCAATAGGTACGAAGTACCCTTTGGAGGAATTCCTGGTTTTGTGTTACCATAAAACATCCATTAAATTCTAATCACCTCTCATTACTGCACAAGCAGTAGCTTTCCTGGGTTGTGTAATCAGTTCCAGTCCTTCTCACCTACTCTGCCAAAATTTACATAATGGATCCGACCTTTCTGTGACTCTTAGTTTTCGTTTCTGCTCTCCTTTGCTCTTTCTCCAGCAGGTCACATTCCCAATATTCCTTCATAACTCATTGCAACTTTTTGTTCGTTCATATGGGTTTTATATTTGGCCTCCATGAAATTGGTATGTGTGTTTGTGTATGCATGCATATAAGCACATGCACATATTTATATACACAAGTAGGCAGGTAGATCACCTTAGCCTCTCTTTGCACCTCATAGTGACAGTCCTGCTAATAAGCTATCTATGCAGTCCAATATTCCCTGTGGCAGAGAATGACTTTTTTACTGTTTAGCATCTAAGGCATAACTGCTGTGTTTGCACGTAGGCCAGCTGACTTGCTGATTCTTTTTTGGATGTTTTTGCCATCAAACCTTTCTGTTTTCCACCATCAAAAAAAACCCAGTTCAGTCAAAGCCTGAAAAAGTAACACTGTCATTTAACATAGCGGAGTAATGGTCTCTTACAAAATGCAATGAATTAGGCCCAAAGTGGTGACAGACCATTTCTAGGGGAAAATAAACAAATTGAATTTAGGTGGCCATTCTTTTGCTTTGATAAGCTCTATCTTCAATTTGGGGCTGCTTGCCACTCAAAACAAAACTTTCAAAATTCAGCTTGCATTTTGACAAGAAGAAACAATGCTTAAACATATTCAACAAGGCTACTTGCTGGTATGCTGATGTAGTTTTTCAAAAGACAGTATCACAACTAGTACTTTCTAGAAATCCTCTCATTTTTCTATGAAGCCAGTGATGTGGGAGTCCTTAGATCAGGCTTTTTGTGGCGCTGAGCTGCTGATGCTTCATGGTAGAAGAAGCCATGTTTGCTATTTAAAACTAGCTGTCCAGCCTTTAGTCTCGGGCTCTCTGCCTCTCTCCTGCAGAAAACCTGCAAGTGCATACAGAGATGCATAGCTGTAAGAGTCAAGCCCAGTTTCAGAACTCTTCCATTTGCAAATAAGCCTCCCAAATTACAATGTGATGCACTCCTACTATAGGCAAAAGCATTTAGTCAGTTCTTAGGATGTCTAGGTCTGCCTAGTTTACTGTACTCCCACTTGCTTTTCTTCCTTCAGGAAGTGCAGGAGAACTGAGGACATGAAGAGTGTGAAGGAAACGACCACTGATTCCCTTCTCTCGTTCCATCACTAATTTGTAAGTTGAACCATCCTGAAAGTAACACTTGAAATTAAATAGATATAATACACTTCCCAACACTTTCTGAAGTGTGCCCTGGTCTTAATTACAATGTGAAGGGTGTATACTGAAGGATTTGCTTGTCTGCCAGGAGCAGCTGCCTTGTGCAACCTTCCCACCATGGACATCAAAGGTCAACTGAAAAAACCCCTTTGTTTTGTTCTTGCATTGAAACTTCTCCAACTTTATTACAATTAGAAACATAATGTAGTAGTAGAGGGCAACATTATAACTAGTTTGCAAAAAAATACAACCAGGGGACACATTTCTGATAGAATCACTTCTTCACACAAGAGTTGCAGAATAATGGGTCACATCATTGACTGATCCTTCTTGCTAAATGCTTTGACAAAGTTAATGAGCATTTGTATAAAAATGCCATAACACTTGAAGCTTGAATTAGAGAGTCTGTAACCTTTGTTTGTGATCATAAATTACAGAGGAAACCCTGCAGGCAAGAATGTAACACTAAAAAAAAAAGCCTCTAAAGCCAAGAGATACAACGCATCAAATACTGAAAATGCATTATATTGTGTACCTAATGTTAATCACTTAAGATCCTATAGTACAAATTGCCTTCAGTAGTTTCTAAAGTTATCTCACAGGTTAAATGCACACCCACAGGTGGAGATTAGTAATTTAAAAAGACAAAGGTATAAAACCTGGTTTCAAGTACTAAAGCTCTCTTAAAGTAAATTTCTCTTTCATTTTGAAGCTACGCATATTTTTCACCCCGTTTCTAGATGAAGGGCTAATACTAGGGGCAAGCCACCGAATCTGGCTGTATATAAGCCTTTTTCCAATTAATAACTTAAAGAATATTGGGTCAAAAGGATGTTACTCTCTCAGATCCAATAACTTCAGTTGTAACTTCTAACAGATGCGCATCAGTAAGTTATAAAAGAAATCTGACTTTTAATCAGACTTTTAAATCCTCTTAAACACTAAAATAGTGGTATGTCATCCTCAGATGTGGAATTGGCACAAAATGCCACGGGCACCTGAGAGATGTCATGTGCAGCATGAGCCCTTTTTGTCTGTAACCCCAACTCAAGAGGAATCTTAGTATTGAAAAGTCAGATTCTATAAGCAGTGAGCGCCTCCTGCCTGAGTGTGTTCTGTTAGCCCTTTCATTTGCTGCCTGGATGAAAAAACAGGTAATTTGGAGCTCGCAGGGGGAAGGAAGGAAGGAAGGAGGAGGAATTCTGCAAGGAAATACTCAAGGAAACTTGCTTAGTTGCAGTTTTCACTGAAGGCAGTGAGAGCTGTAGAGTCCAACACTTCTGGGAAAAATAAAAAACAACGGAGGCTTGATTAATCTCTTCTTAAGAAAGCAGAATTTCTGACTTAACTAAAAGTATTTTAGTTATTGTATTAAAATTTCACAATGGCTTGGAGTTGATAACCTTTTTTCCCTCCTTTGACACTCCAAGTGCTTCAGTCTCCACAATAAAAATTAAGGAACTTTCAGATATTTATGACAGGCTTGGCAGAAATCACACCAAAGAAAGACTGCACTGTCATGCCTGTGAATGGTAATTGTGAAGAGGCAGAGGTACCAAGAGCAGTGTGCTTTCAGTACCTTAAAACAACCTGATGCAAAGGTCACTGCCGTACTTTTGCAGTGTTCAGACAGTAACGTTCCCCGGAGTTACTAACACTTTGAGCAGCGCTGCTGACCAGTCACTTAACCACTCATGTCCTCTGTGCACGAGAAACAATGCCCTCTACTTACATATTCCCCTTTAATGCAACATGGCAGAAAGTTAGTGTGCAGTGTCAGCACACAGCAGTTTGAATGTCCATGAACAAAGATTATTTTTAGCCCGTAAGCAAAGTATTTGTTTCTTGGGTCAATGGATCTTAATATTTAGCAGACTAGAAATAACCAATGAATGCATATTCTATCCCATTTTCAACACTAACAAGATAAATTGTGGATGAACGTAAGTTTTTGGAAGACGAATTCAAATAGAGATGTAATCACAGCAAGCAGCAGTTTAGAGCAGAAGCTCTAAACTAGAGCTAGGCACTTTGAAGGGTACATGGGGTCCTGCCTCTCTTCTTTGACTACTGAGACCGGTCTCCAAGCTAAGGTCCCTAAAATATGTGCCCAAAAGTAAATGTTGTAAATCTCTTCTTTTTCCTTTCCCCACCATTTTTTGTGGTCCTCTGTGGCTCAAAACCTGGAATCACAAATCTCAGGCTGGTATGTGTGCCTGTGCAGGTGTGTATGCGCGTGTATGTACAGGTAGGTAGATCAATACATGAATGACTTCTCAGAAAAGAAAGAAACAAAATCAGTGAAGAGCTGCAGAGTCTACACTAAGTTTTTCCTGACTTAAACTTGGATGTTTAGCTCATATTTTACAGCAAAGTTCAGGTCAGTCATTTTTACCAACTATGCAACTGGTACTCTCATTTTCTCTTATTTTATGACAATAAGGCAGTCTTTTCTCCATGTATACACTGATTTTTTTTTTTTTAACTGACGTCTCATTTTTTTTTTTCCTCAGGTAAACGTCTGCTGGGTTAATACTCCAAGAAGAATAGCTAATAGCAGAGAACATAAATGTCTATGAAATTATAATATCTAACAAAGCAGACATATAATCTCCTAAAGTTGGTTCTCATATTGTACAGAAAGCCTGAGGTTCCCCAGTCATGATCATAAAGCATCCAACTAATGCAGTGACTGTATAAAATTAATAACCTCTCAAACTGGATTAAGAAGCTATACAAATTGTGCAAACTGTACAAACAGTAGCATGTTTCTGTCATTTAAATGGAAACTAAATAGTTACAGGGCTGAGAAGTACCACTTGATTTGGTTTGGGTGACCTTGTCTTGGCAGGATCCACAAGTTGAATTGGGATGAGAACAGAAAGTTCACTTATTAACATCATAAACTAAAGAGATTCAAAGCCTGCTTGGATTTTCAGCTGTGAATGCCAGCATACAAAATCAATCAGCATACAGCATTGCATGTGTGTAACATACACACATCTATGCCATATTAGATAGCATTGACAAAAATTAACCTAAGGAAAAGCAAACTCAGAGGGATGCTGCCACAGGAAATCTCATCTACATTCAGGTTAATAAAAGAAATAAACATTCGCAAGGCTGGTATGAGCTAGGAAGGTTTTCATTCCTCAGTCCGACTTTAGGATAAAGCAGAAACAGAGTCCTGCTCTGTTCGAAACCCCAATATTTCAAGTTCTCCAGCAGCACAAGAGAAGCTAATTAACGGAAACCAGACGATGACGAAATGAAGCCAGATAAGCCATAAATTTCTACATATATAAGCACACAGCAAGCAAGGTAATGAAAAGTTAGCTAGATTTACCGTTTTCATTATCCAAGTGGGTGGTTTGTTTGGGCTTGGTTTTTTTTGGAAACGTCGGGAGGTGTTTTCAGGAGGACTCGTCCACACGCATCCGCACCGCGGCAGGCGCCGGCCCCGCAGCGCGGAGAGCGGAGCGCTTCCCTCCGCAGCCACCGCTCCCCCCGCCAAAACCGAAAAAGAAGAAAGCAGGAGGAGGGGAGGGGAGGGGAGGCACCCGCCGGCCGGGCCAACTCCGGCGCCGCCCCGACAGCTTCTCCGCCCGGAGGGCTGCGGGCGAGGCGGCTCCGCGCCCCTCCGCCGCCTCGCAACTTGCGCGCGTCGCGGGGTGGGGCGGGGCGGGGCGGGGCGGGAGGGGCGGCCGCCGCCGGGGGAGGGCGCCGGGATGCGGCGCGGCGATGCTCCCCCGCGCTGCCCCCCCCCCCCCCCGCCGCGGGTGCCGGGCCGCCGCGGGGATGCGCCTGACCTGCCGGGTGGTCCCCGCCGCTCCGGTGCAATGTGCCGTGGGGAGGGATGCCCGCGCCCCGCCTGACGGCGCGGGGAGCGGCAGCGGTCCCTCGCGGGGGCTGCCCTGTGCTTGTGCCGCCCTCCCCGCTCCCCGAGCCGGACGCGGGCTGGGAGGAGCCGCGCGAGTCCTCCGGGGGGCCCTGGGGTACCCTGAATCGGGTGGAAAGGCTGCTGCTGCTTAGTCCTCTTCTCGGTCTCTGCCTTGTGGGGGGGGAAGAAGGGGAAGGTCTGTTTCAAGCAGCCGACTTCGGTGGGATTTTGGATCCTCGGAAGTGCGTGCTCATGGATGAGACCGTTAGCCTCCTCCGAAATGTTATGACCGGGCGGTGAGGAAGAGGTGCCAGGCTGCATGTACCGCGGTGCGGAGGTGGCCAAGTATGTGCTCAGTTCTTCTGCAAAGGCCAAAGAGCAGCTGGCAGAGTCATGTATTTGGACCAGGAGATTTTGAAGTGAGCGATACTTTAGTGATGTGCTTAGGCATGCCTGGGAGAGAACTGACCTGCTGTCCCAGGGCTGGGCCCCAGGCTCTTCAGCACCTACCAACAGCTGCACACCTATGCAGTGCCTTCTCTCTCCCGCTTCTCCGCACTCAGCACTGGGCCTCCCCACTCAACACGTCTCAGTGGTTGCTGCTAGCCCATCATCTGAGGATGCTGAGTACCACACGGACAACCTATGTGCAATAAGTGCTTTGAGCTCCTTTTTACCTGCTCTTTGCAATTCACTTCCCTGATGCATGTTTTGCCTTGGTGCTAAGTAATCCTGGGTGCTAGTTAGTACCTTTTCCTTTGGCTCCTGGTGTTTGTTGTTCGTTTGGACCTCTGTTTATACATGTCTTTTTCTGAAGCAAACCAGAATGTGTTTCAGTGAAACCAGCCCCCACATACCATTGCAAGTTTCTATTCCACAAAAGCTTTAAAAAGCTGAAAGTACTAGAAGTTCATTTATAACTTTGGATATTCAAAAAAGCAAAGGAAAAGCTTTATAGATAGAAGCTCTAACAACTACCTGCATCACACAGCTACATTACAGTTTCATCAGCCTAATTAGAGTCAGTCTCCCTGGATCGTTTGGTGCCTGCCAGGTTCTGAGGTGGTTGCTTAGGACTGGTCTTCTGCAGGCTTTTTAAGTTCCAGTTTTATATGAGCTGAACAGAGGTTTTTCTTTTGCAGGTTTTGGCGCTAGTGAATACAGTCTTCTCCTCCCTCAGCTACCAGTCACATGTATTTTCTGCTAGTGTTCAAATTAATGAATGAAGTTTTATTTATACCACAAGTGACCTTAGAAATAGCAGAGGTTAAGCAACACAGTCCTGCTCTGTCCACAGCTCCTGATGAGTAAGAGTTGACTGTTTATGATTAACCAGTGTTTGCTCTGTGGTCTGCATCTGGCTTCAGGTTGATGCCATTACACTCAGTCTAACAGGTATATGAAAGTGCCTCTCTAGAACTGACAATTTAGTGTATGATTTTTCTGCAGTGCCTATAAACGTTTTAAAAAAAGATTTTCTCCTAGGGAAAACTGCTTGAGTGACATTGACGGTAGCAGAAATTCTCTAGTAATTCAAAACAGTGTGCAAGGGCATTGGATGTCACAGCGTGAGCAAGTAGTCTCTCCAGCTCCTTCTTCAACTATCTCCTTAGGACCTCTTGCTTCCTGTGGTGTTTGCTTTGGGTTTGCTCGTTGCTACTTTGTTCTTTGTGTGTTCTTTCGGTTTCGAACTGTGGCTCCTCCACAGATGGTACTTCATAAGCAAAGCTGCTCCCTACTCAGTGTAGTGGCATCCTGATGAGCTGGTGTGCCTCATATAGCAATAGCATTGATGGTAGCAAGAAGGGGCTTTTCTGTTTTGATTATACCAGGTAGCAATTTAAAGCTTATTTTTCAGAGTAATTTTTTTGTTGTGTTCTTTTACATAGGAACAGTCATACTGGGTCAGGCAGAAAGTTCTTCTAAGTCCATTATCTTCTCTCTGAGGAGAGCTGGCAGTGGGTACTTAGGAAAAAAGTGTAAGACCTGAGCAAATACAGAGAGATCCTTGTCCTGGTACACCCTCTCAACTTGCTGAAGCATAGGCAATACAAATTTGAAACGCTAGCTATGCCTTTGTGTGTAATCACCTTGAGGGATCTTTTTTTTATAAGGGTGTCTACAGACACTTTTTGAACACATTTATACTTTTGATATCCACTCTATCCCTCCAGCAAGCTGTTCTACAGCACAGCTAGCTATTGGGGCTTATGAAAAAGTATTTCTTGATTGTTTTAAACTTCTGTTTAGAAAAAGTGTATGTCAAACTCAAACTCAAACAACAGTGGGAAAGTTTTACTTAGCTTAAGTGATATTTGCCTTAGTTTAGGTAAAGCTATTTAATCCCCTGCATTTGAAAAAAAAAATTAGGTCAATGAACAGGTGATAGCTGCGTATAGGGCCACTACATTTACTGGAGGAAGAAGGCCTGCATTTCTTATGTACTTAAATCTCAAGTTTTTTGAAACTGTCTTTTTGTCCTGAGTTTCCACAGCACCTACCACATTGAAGTCTTGATCCTGAACTCAGGCTCCAAGGCACTGTGACAACACAAATAATAATAATAATAATAATGATGGATTGTTTGGATGATAAATAAAAAGAAAAAAAAATGGTATGGTGGCTGGGCTGTGGATGCAGAACACTGTTGAGATTTGTGACATCCATTTCAGTCACTTTCTGAGAGACTTGATGCAGAGAGAAATATTTTCTGAGCTGAACAATAAAATAAAAGGGTTCCTTGAATTCAAGGTTACATTCCCTATTTTTTGTTTCCAAACAATGTTCATCGCCGATGGTGATGCTAGTCCTAGCTTTTTCCTTGAGACTTAGTCGCTAGCATCTCATAAATTTGTTCAGAGACAATTCTCCAGGTATGTCTGTGGCCAGGAGAACCCCAAGAGGGATTTCTGTCCATTTTACTATAAACTCTCCACAAGCTAAATCAGAAAAACTGGTTCTGAAGACATCAGCAAGGCTATGGAAGATTGGCATGAGTCACAGTCACCCTCCACTTCAAAAGACAGCCTTTCTCAGCTCTTTGCATTTATCACCTTGCGGGGGGGATCAAAAAAGCAGCTGCCCTGCAGTGCATTCAGAGCCTCGAGAAGAGATGTGACTTGTGGAGTTACTTATTCCCTGCGCATGCCAGCTAATGGCCTCTCCAGCATCTCAGCTCTCCCTCCCCAGGGCTGGTGTGGTAGATGATAATGAGCTGGTGTGTAAATCTGGTGTGGGAGAAGAGTGGGGCAGGGAATCCTCAGTTTGCCATGGTGTTTGAAATTCCAGTATCCAGCCGTGAAGTCCAGGTTGCTTTCCTCTTTCTCTGTCTGCAAATTCTGCCTCACATCAGTACAGGGTGAAAGAAGGATTGGAGCTGGTTTGTAAGCCCTCCTCCTTTCTCGACACTACAGACTCGGTACATCTGAAAGTCTGGGGGCTTTTTCATCACATTTAAATCCCCCTTGTGCAATAAATCAGGTGGATAATTTGTATTTCCTGAGTGGCGTTCCTTTGTTTGCAGGCTCTGTTTCTTTCTGGGATGTTTCTTTCCAGGTATGTTAAGAAGCTTTAGTTGTTCCCTGCTGCTTCATCCTTTCCCATTCACTAATGCAAATCTGGTGGCTGGGGTTTGCTGACAGCCGCCTTTCCTCTCCGCTTGGATTGTATCACAGGCCTGGAGGTTAAGCAGGTGGGGATTTTTCCTCATGTTTTTCCTCATTTCCAGGCAGGGGTTTGAGAAAAGAAAGGCTTTTGTCCTGGAAGAGCATAACAGCATGCTGGTGAGGACTGTGGTAAAGCTCCCACTTTTGTGCTGCAGATGGATTGGGAGGTAAATGGGGAGCTACTGTTCCCTTCTCCTTCCTCAGCTCAGGGTGTGCTTGTGCAGACTTACAGAGCCACATCTTTCCAGTGAACAAAGCAGGACTAGAGCGAGGACTTGAGCATGAACATATCATTGCCTATGCTGTTTAATTTGCATCACACTCATGGGTGTGATGTACCAGGTAAGAACGATATGGGTTATCCACTACCAAGATAACGCTAAGAAGACAGGAGTGTTTAGTTATGTAGCAGAAAACAACAACACAAAAAAATAGCCATTCATTTGTGAAGGACTTCTGTAGCTTTCTCCTACATGCACCTTGTCATGCTCAGCCTGAGTTGCCACATTCCCATCCTTTGTGACCTTGGGGATAGCCAGGAAAATCCCCAGTGAGGGCTAAGGTGCTGGTGCCTGAAAGTATGGGAGCTCTGTGAACTCCTTTGCACTGCTGACCACCCACCCACCACCCCCAAGAAAACCCCACTGTCGAAACTAGTTATGTGTGGTAGCAAGCTGCTACATCTTGTAACTTGGTATTTGCTGCTTCTGTTGTTACCTGCTGCCTCCGTGTTACCTCACATCCATTGAGTTATCCCACCGCTGCATGTCAGTCGTAAGACGGAGGGAGAAAGAAAGGTTTTAGTGAGGTTTTTACACTTGTGATGGGGATGGACCTCACTATGCCCTCAGTCAGAGCCACTCCTGGACAGAACGCATTTGCCTTTTGGGGGGTGGAGAAGAGGCCCTGACCGTGTTTGTGCGGACATAACCAAAGATGCCAAGCGCAAGACAAAACAGCTTAAACTGATAGAAGAAATTAATGTGGCAGATAGTGCTGCCAGAAGAGATTTCCTCCCACTGGGTTTATGAAAGTTAAGTATAAAAGTTGCTGTTTAGTCTCTAGGGCCACACTGTCTTGGAGAAGACGCTCCTCCTTGGCAGAGACATTTATCAGGGCAACAACTCAGCTTCGCAGGGGATACGCGTGCCTTTTTGATTTTTACTGCTCTGCTCTTGGAAGAGGTCTAGCTGACCATCTTCCCCCCTTTTTAAATCCCTCTACTCTTTTGCTTTCATTTCTGAGCATATGTCTGTTGTACATGTCCTGTCTAACCTGTGTGGTGTAAGGGAGACTGAATCAGTGTGACACAGAGATTTGCAGCAGGCTCAGCTCAAGGACAAAACCCCATCAGAGCAGTGTGAGGGGGCTCAATGGGTGGCTTCGTGGACAGGAGAGGTGAGAAGGAGCTTGCTGAACCTGCAGTGCAGCTGCTGGTGTTTGGCATCAGAGCCATCTTGAGGAGCTGTTGCCGAGTCCCAGGACGACCTAGGGACTGATGCCTCGCAGTTCTTGCCTTTTCTACTTCACTATAAATACCTACACATTTGGGATAAAATATGATATACAGATGCCAGGCTAACTTCAGTTAGATGACAGGTGTTATGATGTTATTATTTCCATCACGGTGTCTGGAGAGTAGGGAGCGTAGCCTTGTTGACTCTGCCTTGCAGAGCCATCGCAGTAATGTGCTGTGGTGTGCCCTTGATGAGGGTCAGTGGAGCAGTTCAGCAGGGGCAGCGACAGACCATCTGCGGTTTGCAATGCCAGGTGCTGAGCATCTCTCAAAATCAGACTGTTTGCTTGCATCCTTTAATTAAAACACTTTCAGCTCTCTTAAAGTCTGACTATTGAGTGAGAATGAAGATTGCTGCTTAGGAAAACAGCCGATCATTTTTGCTTAATGAAATGTGTGTATCTCATTGCTGTGTGTCTAGACAGGGAAAAATGTGAAAATGTTTATCCTCTGTAAACAATACTTACACTCCACGTATGCAAACCTGTTCTCACCACAGAGGCCATTGGATTAAGCTCAAGCACGCCCCACAGCAGATTTAGCAGGATGTATGGGGCAGGGCATGGTGTGTTACTCTTATCCAAAGAAAAATGGAGAGGTCAAGACTCCCTCTTGGAAAAAGGAAATGCCACAACTTCTACGGACAGAGGGTGGGAAAAGAGATGTACAGCAGGGGGTAACTGAAGAACAAGAAAGAGACTGGGACTTTAAAAAGCATGAATGTTGCCTCATGATGGACAGAAAAAGGAGGATGCAATGGGAAGCCACTCAGAACAAAAGCATGAAACTTACTGTTACCAGAAAAATTCATTAGAGGGTTTCTGGAATGTGAAAACTGCATATGACATGCAGCTGAGGGAGGACAAGGATGCTTATATCCTGATTTACAACTAGATTATGCCAGCAAGAAGTTTAATATTTCTTTTTTAGATTTAGTGACTTCCAGTCCAGTTGTCCACTGGGGTTTTAGTGGCTTTCTTCAAGCTAACATATATCAGTGTGTATATTAATGTAGTGAAAACAACTACAGAAGCCAGAAAAATCTCTATGCTTTTCTTCTTCTTTCAGAAGTGAGGATGTCCTCCATATTTTGTATTTTTCTAAAGTTTAGAGACTGTGCAATACAATTATTTATCCAAAGTGATAACTGCCTAAGAGATTAGGTGGATATGTCAGCCCTTAGTAAGTATTGAATCTATTATTAATTGTAACAAAGAACATAGGGGTCTGAGGGAACCTTTAGATGAGAGCCACTAGAGAAATCTTGAACATTTTAACTGCTAAATTACTGGGTAACTATATTTAACAGATTACTTCTTTAGACAGATTGTTGTCTCTGGGATTGCATGTTTTTATTTTCTGGAAATTGTATTTTCCACTTGGCTGGGTGCTGCTGTTCTGTCAGCTGCTGTGGTCACACTTGCACACATGCACACAAACACACAGAGGCTGGTATCCGAGCAGTATGCAACTGGAAAAGGATGAGTCTGATTAGCAAAAGGAAGAAATGCTAATTACAGGGCAAAATGGTGTACAGTATGCTGATAGCTACAGGTAATAGTGCCCTTACTCTCATATTTACCTAAACAATTTTGCTACTTTTTTATAGAGGGAAGGTTCCAAGCAACTAAATAACAATAGAATTAAAAATATGTAATGTACTATATCAGCTGAGGACAAGAAAGCTGTGGAGAATAGAGGAAAGGAAATTCCCACCTACATAAAATTAAGCATTTCCCTTCCATATTATCAGTACTAAGAAGCTGTGCCTTCGCTGTCTCAAATTCACATGCAGACATTTCAAAATCCTTGGGAATGAGCACATGTAAGCAATGTTAACTGCAAGAGGTAAACTATGTCCCATAACACGTTCTGATGTTACAACAGTCTTTCCCTTTGGATATCTTAAGAGCATTTTGTTCAGTCAGATTCCTGCCTGGAAAACCCAGAGCTTCATTCGCTGCTAATAGGCTACCAGAATTATTTTGGTAACAAGCAACTTTGGTCTCTGCCCTAGGGTGTTGTCTCAGTAAGTGGGCTGATTTTGTTCTGATTCAGATTTGTTGAAGATTTACTGAAGTCTGTGGGGCTCAGTCATTTGCACTGAGGAGGAGTCTTTGACATCTTCGAGATATTTTCAAAACTAATGAGAACTTACTGAAGTGAATAACTGCCTCCTCCCTGAAGTAAAAAAAAACAGGTCTAACAATCTAAATCTTATGAGTAGTTAGATATGTTTGCTGCAGGAAAGAAAAAGTCATGACATTAGTCATCAGGAAGGACAGAGGAGGTATCTACATAATCTTATTCAAAATGAACTTAGGATCCATGCTGGAGAAGCAGAAAAAGAGTAGAGGAGCAATAGCTAAAGGAAAGCATGTCTTCCACAGTGGCCAAATGGTGTGTATGCACTTTCTCAGTTCTGTCAAGTGCAGCATTCCTTGCTCTAAGCTTTTTTTTGCACTTTTCATGGACACTTGTGCTGATTTTGACTGAATGAGACCAACATGACTTCTTCCATAGCTAGGTCAGCATTTGCCACTGCTTGCTTCCACCAAGTGCTGACTTCCACTAAGGCTGCAGGACTTCGCATTAAAAAAATTCCTCCTCCCCTTCCCTTATCCTTCTTAATCCAGAAAGATATCGATAAATTTCCAACCCAGCCTGGCACTAAATAGCTGCTGCTGGTTCTCTTCAAGGAATCTTTGTGTGTGGTTCTGATTGACTAAAAAGTAAGTAGACCACACAAGATAGATAACGTTTAAGTTAAAATTATTAGGGTATGCTCAGATATCTCTGAGTCTTTTTGTTTTCTGCTACTTTGATTCATATTTAGAAAACTCCATTAGAAAATGAAAAGCCCAGGGATATATTTATTGCAAAGGTTTTGAATCTTCCATTATTAAACAACCTGACTGATTGCATTGTTCTTAAATAGACTGAGCTCAGGTGAGGATATGGAAGAACAGATGAGACAACTATTCTAATGGCTTCTAAATAAATGCATCTTTCCATGACAGCATTTGCTTTTAAAGATACCACTCTCTGAAATAGCTTCTTCCATCATTAATGAATAGTGTATAGCTGGCTGATTGTTCATCTCCTTTTGTGCAAGATCTTGGTGGATTTTCTTTGAATACAGACTATGGAATGAATGTGTTTGAGATTTTAAAAGTCCCTGTTTTCTCAAAAGCATCTATCACCAAGCTACATCTCTGGAAATGTGTAACATTATCTTTTTTTTTCCCAGTTTCTTGGCTTGTAAAAATGGAAATCATATTTTAGGACCCCCACCAATCTCTCTGTATGTTTTCCTCTGTTCCTGAATAAGCATACTCTTTGAAAGCTCAGATGAATTTGAAACTGTAAAAAGTTCTGCTGAGAGAACATAGGAAAAGTTTCTTTTGTTTTATTTTCTAAATAATCACTAGATTATGCCTTTATTTTTCAAGAGACATTTAAATGTAACTTTGTAACTGATGGTGAGATAGTCATGGGGAAGTACAGGTGGTTAGTGTGTTTTCTAAAAAAAATAATAATAATCAAACATAGATTTATATTGACCAGCTGCATATTGCATGAGATCCCCAAGATCTGAGGCTGGTAAAGTTCATGGTCGTTCGCTACAGTCAGCCCTCCAGCTATTTACAATGGAGGGAAACCTTCTAGTGACAGTTGCCTTTCTCCAAACACAAGAAGACTGGGGAAGTTACCGGCAGTTCTGCTTTTACCCTGAAAAACTTCAGCTACGCACCTACGCATCTAAGTGTTTCCCAATAGATAACCACTTCTCTTAAGTTTTCTGCCTTGCATTACTCACCCCTGTGCCTTCCCTCTTTTTTGGGAGATGATGGGCTCCCTCTGTCACCATGGAGCTTTGAATGTTTTTCTTTCATACATTTCCCTGAAATGTCCACTTTTCTGCATATTTTTTCTCACCCTCCATTTGTGTTTTTCTGTCTCTTCTATCTTGCAAACCCTTGCATGTATCCAAAGGCATTAGACCTTCACCTGCTCCCTCATAGAGAAAGACACCTTCTAAGGTGTGTTCTTCCCTGTAATTCCTGTGCTGTGCATGCATGCATTTTTCTTTTTCAGGCTCCATTCCACTCCCCTACCTCTAATAAAACCTTGGTCTTAACATGTAGTAGCGACAATCTTTCAAAATCATTTTCATACACCTAAGGGCAGCTCTTGCTTCCTACTCCTGTTTTGTCTTAGAATAGCCTAGAATATTTAGGAGGAATAGTAAAACAAGATTAGGAGATCTGTCACGTCCATAATATTAAGATTTATTTGATATAGGAGCAACCAGTGGCTCATTAGTTCATTCCTGGCATCGTCTGTGTGAAGCTCAGCTGCTGCTTTCTTTGAACTTTAACCACTGTCTGCTTGCTCTTTTATGAAACTATCTTTGTAAAGAACAAAGAAAGTCTTAGGTGAAAACTAAGATTCCTCCTAAGTGTATTTTGCTGTCCAGCAAAAGACTTACAGGTTGGTTTCCTGAACTTTTGTGTGCATATAAGAACATTGGAACTTCATTCACCAATCTGTTGGAAGGATTTTATCAGGGAAAGTATTTGCGTATTTACAGATAATAATAAAACACATTCAAACCTATAAATACATTCTTTTGAGTTTATCAATGTAACAACTGATCTGCTTTGTGGACTAGGAGGAGCTTGAGGCTAGGGAGCCAGCTGGCTTTTGTTTGCTATCGGATTCAGCTGGGAAATAGCCAGGTGATTTCTATAAAGGGATAGAAGGAGGTGGGGGGGGTTTGGTTAGGTGGGTGGCTGGGCTTTCTGCTTCAGTAATATAGCATGTCTTGAAAAACACAACCTTAGCTGTAATTCTTGTCCTTCTGGGCAAGCTGTTAGCTTGTTTTGGTGCCCTGCGACTGAAGGTTTAGCTATTGAAAGAGAAGACCTTCAGCAGGAGCTTTAGAACTGGCACCTGAAGTGGTGGTGTTTGGGCTGTAGGCAAAAGCTTTGGTCTGTTGGATTCCAAGGAAAAGGCAAGTACAGCTGAGTTGACAGCATATCTCTCCTCTCATCGCAGCTAAGTCAAGGTAAAATGGTTTATGGCTGATACATTTGCATTTTGCCCAGGTTATGTGAATATGAAGGCAGCAGCTGGTTCCCACCTCTGCAGGGCATGGGCTCCAGTCTCACCCGGGGCTGCGGCAGGGGCCTCTCATGTGAACTGTAGGCACTCTGTGGTCTTGGCTTTGTTAGTCTTCTCCATGTCACTGTTGTGTGGCTCTCAAGGTTGTTTTAAGAAACAAATTAAAGAAGGTTTTGATGCAAGTTGTTAATGTTTTACCTAATGGGGAGGAAGTTCCTGATGTGGAATACCTAGCTTTTTTGATAAGATCCTGCTGTTAGTGGGTGATGTGGCCTTTAGTGGAAAAGTTTGTGACTGTCACATAGGGGGGATGAGTCCTACTGTTCAGTAGTTTAAGCTTCATCTGAGCATGCTTTTGAGAATGTAAAATTGTATTTTGCCATTAACCTTAAGATAAATGTTTGGCATTAAGGTAGTCAAATGCTTTGATGCTCTGAAAAGACTTATCTTAACTTCTAGCATATGCATTTTTCTTCCCCTTTGTTAAAAAGACCATATATTAGCCTGAATCAAATCCTGGGGTGTGGGGGGGATATGAATGGGTTGGACTTTGTCAAGATTTTTTTAACAAAATAGCAAAATACTCTGTCAAGGACTTTGGTGAAGTGAGATAGATGTTGGGCAAGAGTACTTGATTCCTTTTTTGTGTAATCACTTATACTTAATGAAAGCTTACAGAAAGGTTTGGAATACTGCTGAAGATGCAAAACTCCTCACACTACCCTATTTCCATACTCATTTTCTTAAGCAAAGCTGTCCTTTTATGATAACTCTTTCCAACATAAGGTTGGAAAAAACCCAAAAGGTTCATCAGAATGGCACCTGAGGTATTACTGAGAGATGGTGCCTGAGGTACTTCTGTGCTCTACAATAGTCTTTTTAGTATCTGATTCTTCCTGCTCTCCTACTCTCTAAAGCTGACTTTCCTTTACACTTTCTTGGAGAACTTGAATATACTGATCTTTAGGATGTGCTGTTTATAATATATTGATGATGATCCAACATATATCCAAGCAAAGAAAGAACATTTATTTGTGCTGAATATTAAGCTGAAATGCTGCAAGTTCTGCAGAAAAGACCACAAGAAGAGTTGTGCATTAATTATTTGATGTAAAGCTCATCAAGAAGGAAACTGTTGGATGACTTCTTTCTATCCAAAGATGTATACCTATGGACTTTGAACAATGAAAGTTGTTATTTGCTGACAGTATGTGTAGGGATACACAAAATATCTTCTGGAATTGTTCCTTTGACTTTGCAAGTTTATTTATCAAATATTGAGTACCTATTTTTTAACTACGGTTTCTCAGACCCTAATAATTTTATCCAAAAATCCTTACAGTGTGGATGAAAATATCATGCCCCAAACTACAATTAGAAATAACAATTAGTTAGGATAAAAACCTGCAATTGTTTTAAGCAAAGGTCATAAGAGAATGTCCAGAGGTGACCGTAAATATGCTTGTTTACAAGTTTGTTACTATGATGCTATTGCGTACTAAACCCCTCTTCTTGAAAGGTGGGAAGTGAAGAAGGATGGTGAGAAGAGTGCTCTGTTTTGACTAGATTTAAGTGAGTCAGCTGTTTAATGCCTTTACAGCAATAATATAACTGCCTGATAATTGTTTGTAATTTTTTTCTTGACTCATTCAGGAAAAAAACTGTGCTTTGCAGGAATAAAACAAGCTAGAATGGTGGCTGAAATACTAATATTCAAGAGTAGTTTAATTTCAAAAGAGCTACAGGTAAATGGAATGTTGCACAAAATTATGTACTTATAATTCAATATCTATTTCTGATGCATTAGAAAGTGTGGTTTTTTGAAAGCTTTCTCTGAAGTTTAGAAGTAGAAAAGTGACTTTTTCAGTACAATGTAAGGCTGAGCATACTAACTGTACCTCTCTAAAACTTTGGCAATGACTTGTTTTTATAACCCAATAAAATAGAATGCATTTCTTCCAATTTGTTCTGCTTGCATTGTTGCAAATGACTCCCACTTTTTCCCCCTCAAAAGAGTGAAAAACAATTGCTTGTAAATGCTTTTCACTGAACAAATGGTTAGATATAAGTTACAATGCTTTCTTTAAGCACTTGTCCAAGAATATGCACTGCTAATAGTCTTTTTCTAATGAAAGCTTAATCAATAAACATTAACTGGGGAATTGGGGAATGCAAGTTATTTGTTTTAATGTGTATCACTAAATAACATTTCAAGTTTGATAAACAGCCTACCTTCTAAACTTTGAATTCTGTGTAGTCCAATTTATTATTTTTTTTTCTTCCCCAAAATAGCTCATGTCAGCATCAGGGTGTTGGGTTTTTTTGCTACTATACTGATAGAGCAGATAACAAATTTTATCCGGACTTGCAGGCCATAGTCAATATATTCAAATGCCTTATTTATGTGTAGCAGAATTTGCACACTCACTTTTCTTTAGTGAATGTAAACCCAAAGAATGCTGTTAGTCTTTTGCTCAAGACTTCAATGCTACAAAAGAATCTTTGGAGATGAAGAAATTTGCCAAGCTCTTCTAAATATTTAGGAAAGGTCTTAAGCTTTTCTCTAATATCTGTAAATCTTGATGTAGTATGTCTGCATCCCTCTCCCTGTGTGCAATATTGTGTACTGTTACAATATGCCTTCATACCAACATGTTGCTGTGCATAAAATGGTCAATGCTTCTTGTTGACTCTAACTTGTAAGACAAAATGTTTTTTCTCTAAATCCCGCAATATCATTCCTCCAAGTTCAGGCCAAGGTGGGAGTTAGGAGCTGCACAGGGAGTGTTCTGGGATTGATGTGTTGTCAGAAACTGAAGTGGAAAGTGTTGTGACTGTTCCATAGCTGCAGTGCACAGGGCTTCTCTGGGGGACCCTCTCTGGGAGGCTGCGGTGCCTGACCCTGCACAGGTCCTCTCTGCACAACATTACCTGCGTTCAAGACATCGGCACGACCTAGCGACTTCTTGAAGTGCTTCTTACAATAGTCTCTGAAATATTTATCACTCCTGTCAGCAGCCAACTTGTTTTTCTTTCTCTCCTCAAAACGCGCTCCAGTCAGGACCCCTGATCCTGCACAGTTAGCAGGGATCTTATTAGGCTTGCTGCCTGGTGAGACGAGTGACTGCCTACCCTGTAGAAAAGCAGCCCAGATCTTCAGAGCAGCTGCTCTCATCTGCTAGGAGGATTGCTCTAATAGCCAGAGGCAACTCACTGAATATTAATGCTCACATGAAAATTAACTGCCCTGATTTCTCTTGTCCTATGGAAAAGTTGGAAATAATTTGATTTTGGGGAAGGTGCCCCCCAACCCCTAGGTAGCTGTTCAGGTGGAGGAATTTATTGTGTAATGCAGCCTAGAGAAAATGTGAAATGATCAGATGAACTTGCCTGATTTGGCAAGGAAGGGGTTTTTGCTTCAGAAAGCCTTATAAATCTGGAGATGCTGATAGTTTGGGTAGGGGTGGCAGTTATGGTTTATACAGTTGATCTTTACCCTAATGTTCTGCTGTTGTTCTTGTCCAGAGCAATAACCAGTAATTAAATAGCCTTTTTTTTTCTCCAGGGTATATATAATTTTACTTGCAGTTCAGTAACCTTGTTATTTTAGTTACTTACAGACAGCTTTAAGGAAAGGTAAATAAAGCACTAGGCATAATGCAACTTTTGGACAACAGTTATGATAATTTTGAAGCACTATGCAAGCCTTTTGATGCTGCGAATTGATTTTTCCTTACAGCAGAATTATTTTTTTGTGTATGGTTGCTATCTTATTAACTATTTGAATTGCTTAGTAGTTAATGCCATGTAAACCAAAGCTAATACCTGGCTTGGAAAAAATACAATCTTGGGGAAGCATCACCAAAATGAAGCAACTTACACAAAACATGGGACTTACGCCCATGGACTGGAGACATCTCTTCCCTTTATACAGCTCTTGTCCTTTGTGTTGCCTACTATCATTAGCTTTCATCTCACTAACCTGTGTTGATGTTACACCTGTGTGAATTACAGTTGGCTGCTGCTTGATAGTCACCTGGGGAGAGGGAATACAGATTGGGATGTTTTTTCTTCTTTCATGTAATAATCATGAAATATGGCTTGCAGTACACTACTTATCTGACTGCTTCGGAAGGAGGGAAAGCTTCCTTCTTCAGTGAGACAGATGCCATTTGATATAAAGATGTTTGTGATAAAGCAAAGAAATACTGCACTCCGGGGGAATTTGACTTTTTTTCTATTTAAGAATATGGATATTTCTAGCAAAAACAACTCTGCCTACTATATGGGAAGGGAAATGATGGCAAGAATTTAACTGCTTCCTTCTCTTGACTTTAAGAAGTTTCATGAGTAAAAAGAGACAAAACACTAGGGGGGGGGAAAGTAAAATAGATGCTTATAGAATGGAGACTTGGAGCCTTAAAACGAAAGAATTTGGACTATAAACTCAGTAACAGCAGTGTTGCTGTGCAAGTACCTTAGAGGTTGGTGTCAAGAAAGCAGATTTTCTGCCGTAGATGGAAACAGTTTGTATATTTTTGCTACTTGGATATCCAAATTTAATTGGTTACGATGAAGTGCATCTTAGCTTCCAGCTGATATCTGCAGCATCCATTTACAACAAATAGTTGTCACTCCTGTCCTTCATCCAGCATCATCTTTCAGTGAAATAGTCTCTGTACTCAGTTTCACAGCACCATAGGTAAGTTACAGAGGTATCTCAGCATCATGCACTTTCAATCTGACTGTTTTATTATTAAAAAGATGTCTTATTTGGGTTAGCAGTGGAAGGAAAACAACAATTGAAAATGTATTAAAGAGCATGAGGAGACGGGGAAGCTCATAGTAGCTGAAGACAGATTTATCACTTTAATGACATTTTATGGCGTGCTCCTAAGTATACATCGACAGGTTGTAAATAATCCAAAGGGAGGATTTGCACAAGCTCTGAAATGCTTTCAGTGTCCCAGCCCAATTTCAAGCTGTGACAAATAAGCATAAATACTGCAGGCAGCATTTTGCTCATCTCTCTCTAGCATTCAGTCACCTGTAAAACAGACTCAAAAGGAACAATGCTGCGAAACCCGGCTTAACTGACTGCTGCAGAGAGTGACAAAAAGGGGGGGATAGCATTTTAATAGGTGTTTTAAAATGATCTGGAATGTTTTATGGAGAATACTTTTTTGTTTACAAAAGTGACTTCTTGTATAATCCTTAGTGTATGGAAAATATCACCTATGAAAGTGATGGCCCAGTTTTCCACCTGTTACAAAAGCTTAGTAAGCAGCAGTAATATCACTGTGACCCCTTTTATTTACTGAGGTCTGCTGGCTATCTGAGGATGTTCCAAAACAGCAGTGACAGGGTGTACTGGGTTTGCGTGGCAAGGTTTTGGTAGCAGGGGGGTTGCAGGGGTGGCTTCTGTGAGAAACTGCTGGAAGCTTCCCCCATGTCCGATAGAGCCCATGCCAGCCGGCTCCAAGAGGGACCTGCTGCTGGCCAAAGCCGAACCCATCAGCAGCAGTGGTAGCGTCTCATTTAAGAAAGGTGGGGTGGTGGTGGTAGAAACCCTAAACCCTGTGTAACAGCAGCAGAGAGAAGAGTGAGAATGTGAGAGAAACAACCCTGCAGACCCCAAGGTCGGTGAAGAAGGAGGGGGAGGAGGTGCTCCAGGTGCCGGAGCAGAGGTTCCCCTGCAGCCTGTGATGAAGACCATGGTGAGGCAGGCTGTCCCCTGCAGCCCATGGAGGTCCACGGTGGAGCAGATATCCACCTGCAGCCCATGGAGGACCACATACCAGAGCAGGTGGATGCCTGAAGGAGACTGTGACCCTGTGGGAAGCCTGCACTGGAGCAGATTTGCTGGCAGGACTTGTAACCCTGTGGGGGACCCATGCTGGAGCAGTTAATGAAGAACTGCAGCCTGGGGGACGGACTTGTGCTGGAGAAATTCATGGAGGACTGTCTCCCATAGGAGGGACCTCACGCTGGAGCAGGGGAAGAGTGTGAGGAGTCCTCTCCCTGAGGAGGAAGGAGTGGCAGAGATGAAGTGTGATGAACTGACCGCAACCCCCATTCCCTGTCACACTTTGCTGCTGGTGGGGAGGAGATAGAGAATTTGGGAGTAAAGCTGAGCCCAGGAAGAAGGGGGTGGGGTGGGGGGAAGCTGTTCTAAGATTTTGTTTTTATTCCTTGTTATCCTATTCTGATTTGATTGGTAATAAATTAAATTAAACTTCCCCAAGTCAGGTCTGTTTTGCCTGTGACAGTAATTAGTGAATGATCTCTCCCTGTCCTTATCTCAGTCCCTGAGCCTTTCTTTATATTTTCTCTCCCCTGTCCAGCTGAGGAAAGGGAGTGATAGAGCAGCTTTGGGCACCTGGTGTCCAGCCAGGGTCAACCCACCACACAGTGAACTTGCAATGGAAACCTCTCTTTTAGAAAGAAAAGTACAAGTTCGGACAGACAGGACTTAATTAGGAAAAAACTTTTGGGTCCTAGATTTCTAGTCACAATCAGGAAGAGAGAACCACCTGCAGTAGGAAATAGTTGCTCCCTGTTGTGGTGAGGCTTTGTTAGGGGTCAGTTAAACCTGTTGCACATCCTCCTAATGTGTATTGGCAAACTCTGCACAAGCCCCAAATGCCGGAACAGTGGCGGGGTTGCGTAGAGTCCTCCCTCCTCCTTCCTTCAGCCCAGACCTGCAACTACTCCTCTTCAGTGTGTCAGATCCAAATACTCTAACTGCATCAGATAACGTGGGGATTTGACCCTGGTTTCTTTGTGATCTGTGGAAAAGCTCTGACTACTGGTCAGTCTGGACAAGTATTTCTTTTAATGGACTTTTCTACAGGGACTGGTCATAGTATGGGATTTCCTGAAGTGGCACTTCTACATCCCTTTGAAAGACACAAATTCAGTTGAGGTATTCAACGGTGGAAAGAGGGGGAGGGTTCTCTGGTGGTCTTAGGTCTGTGACTTAGGAAGTCTTGGAAGCTGGAACCTTGCAAATATTATTTTCAGACACGTGATCCAAAACAAAAGTGTTTAAGTTCGTTGATACTTTTAGATATATAATGCAAATTTACTAGTGCACATATAAGGCCTGAATGCTTTACATTAGGGTGTTGAAAGCTGCAACTCCAGAATGACCCAGTAGATTGACGGTGAGTGTCCTTCTTGCTGATGGCTGTATTGAGCAGTTTGATCAGCTTTGTGCTGTTAAGAAGCTTCAAACCTTCAGTTACTATTTTGGGTTAATTCATTACTAGTCAGTCACTGAAAACTTGAAGCATGCTGTTGCTGGGAACACCAGGTTTTTCCTATGCACTGCCCGCTCTGTTGGGCTGTGCGAGTGCTTATGGCTGTTTGCAAGGGAGTGAGGTGATGAATGAATGACAGCCACCTTCCCCAGTGCTCTGTAAGGAAAGTAGGAACGGGGAGAGAGGGGTCAATGCAGTGGCCAAGGTAACCGATGCGTAAGGAGAGAGTGCGCTCTCTAACTGGGGTTTTAGAGAAGCCCATAATGTATGCCAGCAGACAGAACACTTTTTTGTAACTTTTGAACGTACTTGACACCCATAAAAAACATAATCTCCCAAACCTTTTTCATCATCAAATGGCTGAACTCACTGTCTCGGTTTTGTTGCTGAACCTTCTTCTGTGTGCTCTTCATTTGCATGTTCCTGACTACATCTAGCATACTACCCTGGTTCTGAAGTGTCTATGGTACCTTGGACGGATTGGAGGAGGCTTTCACTTTGTGTTTCTTGTGGAGCAGGCTCTGCAAGTAAGGATGTGCTTTCTGTGAACTTCCTAAATTCCTTGCAGTGTGCTTGCATGAACACGCTCAGCTATAGATTTAATAAGAAGCTGTTGGTTTAGCTGTGAGAAACCTGATCTGTCCAATGTCTTGGATGTCTAGATGTGAAATCTATCATGCAGGGATGTATCTGCTTCTAAACCAGGAATTAAATCATACTACCTTTGTAAAATCACGGTACAGAGAAGTTTGAGAAAGTGCAATCCATTTTTCAAATCAATGCAAGGTCACTAGGCTGCAGTCACAAGTGGCTGGAAGAGCAGATGCTGCTTCTTCATGTATCAGTTGTGGAATGGGCTGGCATCATTAATTCTATAACCAAATATATGCAGATGTTTGCAAGAGCTTTTGGGTTTTCCTCCTTAGAATATCCAAAGGTCACACAACTTCTTGAGGGTCAACTGCTATCAATGTTTCTCATTAGTTTAAGGACAAAGAGTTTCATTGTTTGCAGGTAGTGCCCATACTGGAGATAGGAGAAATCCTGGCATGAAATTGTTCATTCTTGCTGTGTTATGAAATGTTGATGTTTGTGCAGAGTGATTCAAGAAGTGTTGGTGTGTCACGCCATTGTATACCGCCCATTTCAACCAGTGTGTTGCTTTTCCTTTGGGCGCAAGCAGCATTTTAGGAGGACAAATAGAGATAGATGTTTTTATAAGTTTGCCTGAACTCCACATTTTCAGTGAAATATGAATTTCTAAACTCATGGAAATATAGGTAGGAGGATAAGCAGCTGTGTAAAATGAAGGAAAATGGGACTTAACTGTGCTTGGATGTGTTGATTAAAAATTAAAACAAGCTTCTGGAAGCCAAAGCAGTTCAAGGTCAACAAACAACTGTTTGCTTGCTCTTTTTCTTTCCTTTTTTTTAAACACTGAAGAATTGTTTCTTCCTGACCTGAAATCTTGAGCTCTCAGCTTCCTCAGAGTTCAGATTGTGACTTAAGCTGTTGAACAGTATCGTTCATATTAATAATATTTATTTCTTGTGTTGATATAAAATCAGGCTATTTGCCACTTTGTGAGAAAGATTGAACAGCAATTTTGCAAGCTTTAGTTAATGCTAGCTTAGATCAGTATTTTGAGACTGTCATTTACAGCAAGGAAGTTGCTGAAATCACAGGGTAGCCCTAGATATGTTGTTTGTTGTAATTCTAATTAAGTTAAAGGATTTATAGTTATCTGAGGCAGTACATTGCTTTATACCACTCTTTTATACCCCACCAAGCTTTCCTGTAAAAATCAAACAGATGTTTTCATACGTATGGGTGGTTAGGTTAGCTCAAAATTTTGCTGTTCGTCAATTTTTGTGCACGATATAGTAGCTTTAATAGATTTTAGGCTGAATTACAGTGACCAAGGTATTTTTGGTGGAAATTAAAAAAGATGTCTATAAAACACTAATGCTGTTGCATGGACGTAGCACATGCTGAAATATCTCTTACATGAATAAATGAAGCCAGACCTTTAAAACTATATGGTTCTTTTCTTGATACTGCAAGATTCTATACATAGGAAATTTAATGCCTCAGCTGTTTTGGAGATCATTTATTGAAGCTGTTTAGACTTTCAATTGCAATATAAATATAGTAATATTTAGTTGTTTTCTGCCTTCCTATTTGATAGGACCTTTTTTGAATGTTTCTTAAAGCATTTATCTCTCCATTGGCCCCAAGTGTGTGTATGTGTGGGAAATGACAATACTGACAAATCCTCACTGGTGAGAACCTAGTAATTAGTATTTGATGTTGGTAGAGCTGGTTTTCTGATGCTTGGTGACTGCAACCTAATTTGCATGAATAAAAATGTTGTTTTCAGCTATGTGTACAAGTGCAGTGAGCTCTGCAGTCTTGGCTCTCAGCAAAAAACATCACTGAGTCACTGGATGCCTATTTTGTCTTTACTGTAATGGAATTGAGATATTCAAATCTCTTGAGTGGTTCTGAGGCTCTTGCCTTGTATGGACGTGTGCGTGAACACACAAATTTGTTTACATTGTATTTTTCCTTCTTGTTTAGAAAAGTTCGTCATCTGCTTCTGGTACTCATTGATGTAGCGTCACTGATCAAGTTACTTTTATGTAACTGAAATATTTTGGTCCTCTTCCACTAATGATAACAACATATTCTACCAATGAAGTCTAATGGAAATTGAAATAAACTATTCTCCCTTTTATTCTTCTCATCTTTTTTATATTATTAATATAATTTATGTAACAATTATATTACAGGGAAGGTCTCGTTAGCACTGGTATTCTTCCACTGCAAGTGACACTTCCATTCAGATCTTACCAAGGGCATTACAAAGTCATATCTAATACTGTTGTTATTGGCTGTGTTAAGGACCTTTTCCCATGATTCTTGATGCAATGAATTAATTGTCAGCAAACTTATCATTGAATTCTCCACCCATGTACCTAGAAGGACAAAGTAATGGGAGAGCTTTGGAGGGCTTCTAGCATTATGTTGATGGACTTATTACAAAAGACAGGGTTAGTAAATGTTGAATTCAAGTCTGGCACATACCTTGAACTGGTTGTACTAGCTCAGATTTAAAGCACTTCTCCACTTAGAAAAAGGTTTCTCCAGAAGAAGAAATGAGCCAGGCACAATAACTAAAGAAGATTTTGGTTTAGCTCTACAGTGAGCAGCAACTTGTATGGTTATATGTTGCTTTGGATGGTGTGTTGAACTAGTATCAATGACCAATTATTAATTAAAAGATACTTTTAAACTACCATATGCATTTATAGCTCTTGAGCAGTGCATAGTCAGAGCCCACTGATCGATCAGAGAAGTAGCAAGAAAGGTGGAAAGGAAAAAACTTAATCTATGGTCTCAAATTGGATATTAGAAGTTAAGCATTTTAGTAAGTGCTGCTCCTGACCAAAGTTTGGATGAATGGTTTCTGTGTGTTTGCATATCTAGAGTCGGTTTTATGTATCAATTTTTATTATGAGTTTCCTGGGTTATGGGCATTTGGCAAAAGACATCACTGTCTTGTCTCTAACTTTTTCCACATAAGGAAACTTCTTGCTTTTTAAAATCTTTCTGGAATAATGAACAAAAACCTCTAACCTTGACCACAAGGTAACTCTCATCCAAAGATGTGAAATGTGTAATATTCTCGCTTAGCTTGCTTTCTTATACCAGCTCCTTTTGCCTCCTTGTCCCCCACACTCCCTTACTCATTTAGGTTTCCCTTTTGATTCTTTCTTCCCTTTTACCCTCTGGTGGCTCAGATGAAAACCCACAGCCCTTTATTAAAAGACTGGTGAGAGAGGGAGAGAAAGAATTGCAGTTACAGTAATGAAAAGACCATGCAATTTATAATGAATGACAGTATAGTTACCAGGAAATGTGATCTATTACAGAGAACTGGCTAGTTACTCAGCCTGTTGGCATAAGCTGCCTCCTTTTCACGAGAAGACCAAAAGGTAGAATTGTGGCAAGGTAGTAGTGGTTATCCATTTTGACTTGGCATTTGCAACAAAATGGTTTGGTTTCTGTCTAAGCCAGCTCTGGAACTAACATGAACAAAATTCTTTAAGTAATGATGAAGGAGCGTTAACAATGCTATAAAACAAGAGAACATTATGCCAGAGTTTTCATCTTGATAAATTTAAACCTTAATAAAGGGTTTTAAAAGTATTGCATTTACACCTTTTCAATTTTTCATGTTTGTCACAGAATGCCCTAAGCCATGCTGCAATTGTATCAGTACAAAACACTTCTGCCTCACTAAGAAACATAAGACATTCTTCTACTCTAGTTTATTACTACAACACTCCTGTTATAAATTATCTGACTTCTGCACTTTGGGGGAATTTGACCCCTTTTGTACGGAGAGGAAGATTTTTTTTCTTTTGGTGAGATATCTTGCCAAGGACCTGTGCTCCTTCAGTAATCTTCAAATATTTTAAGTCTCACTTTGGTATATTGACTACAGCTCTGAGATGGTCAAAAGTCTTTAAGCTCAGCCTGCAAGTAATTGGCGAGCCCATTAGTACCTTGCTGTTTCCACCTGTTGATTGAGCTCCAAAAGTCCCTTTCTCCTTTGTGAGCTTTCACAACAGTCACTGACTCCAATGTGTTTAATTTGCTTTGTGAATTATGTATGACAAGAAACATCTTGCTCACAGCACCGGGAACAGCCTGTGCTGTGAACTGTGGTACTTGTCTGCTGCATGTGGCATTAATCTCAGCCACAGATATTCTAGAAGTCTGTGTAGGATTAAATAAAAAAAATTAATGCAGGGGAAAATATACCTGAATAATGAAATGGGATTGAAGAAGTTTTCGCAAGAACAGAAAGCAAGATGAGATGTTATTTTGGTTTGGTATATTCAGTCATCAGACTTTACATCTGAAAGCCGCTGGCCAATACCTCTGCTGACTGTGAGGCACTAGTAAATTATAAGCAGAGTTCTCCATTGATTTTGATGCAGTGAAGAAATTTATGGAGCATTGTCATGAGATGAATGTATGGCTCAAACATCACAGACGATCAATGTGGCTTCAAATTTTTTGTGGGCTTTTTCAAAACAATGCAAGTTATGCTTTTTCTGTCTCCAGAATAGGCGAGAGCCCTAGTGTTCCTGTGCCCACTTGTTCTGGGGTTTTGTACTGTGGGGGGGAAATCTTGGTTTTGGTGATGCTAATATGAATTGATAAAATGGTGTTATGTCAAGTTGAAATCAGGTTGACATTTGAACCAAATAGTTCCTCCCCTATCTGGTATGGTGACACACTGCTGCTATGGATCTGAACCTAAGGGTTTCTGGATGGAAACTATTTATCTCTTCAAACTGTGTTTATTGTATGCTAGTTCACTTCAGCATCACTGTCTGGTTATGCATGTTTACCCTGCCCTTGCTGCAAATAATGGTAAACAAAACTTTGTCATACTTGAGTGTGGATCTAAAGCCTCACTAATATGAATCCGCTGATCTTCTTTTCCACATAAATACATATAATTTTTCTTGTAAAAAAATGTACAGATGTCTGTTCAACACTTTCAGTGTAGTAAGATAAGTGTTAATAAAAGAGCCTTCCCAAGGGGATTAGAGACTTGGGGTTGTTTTAGTATATTAATTTAATAATTTTTTAATAGTCATAAGGAGTAATAATGTTCCAAGGATAGAAAGAATAGCTCTTTTTTACTTCTTGAAATATATTGTTCATGAAGGTTGAATAACAACATGAATTGTAAGACTGAAGATCAATTTAAGATCAGTTTATACCCCTATGTTATACTCTTTGATTTGTAATTAGGTTACCGGAAGATCTGAAAGAATTATGGGATAACATGGAGGGAGGATGGAATTGATGAGTGAGGTAAACCTATATGAAATGTTCTGAGACAGAGAACCAGAACCTTCTCTCCATTTGAGTAGAAGGTTTGAAGTCTTTTCTCTTAAACGAGGTCAGCTGTATCACTGAAATGAAGTAGGTGTGTTTGCAATGTTTGGATACTCGTTGCAGAAATAGTATGGACTTGGTTGTCTCCCCCCCTGCCCCGCAATGTTTTTTAGGGTTACATTTTTCTTTTTCGAAAAGGAATGATGCTTTAAAAATTGTTTAGGGAGACAATTCAATTGGCATTTCTACACCTCAGGCTTTTAAGGAAATTGATGCTGCTGTGTGACAAGTATTATATATGCTACTCTGTGCATTGCTGAAAGGCTTGGGAATACGATGTGCAAGCTCTGGACTTAAAGTGACTGTCAAAATTTGAGCTAGTTAATAATAAAAGAATAAGCTAAATATTTGCTTCAGTGAATTTTACTTCAAACCAACAGGGTTGCCTGGTTTGGAGGACCTTGGAGAGGTTTGGTGATTTTTTCCAAGATAAGTTACTACAGGTCTAGAACAAGAAATGTTTTGCTTACTGTCAGTTTATTGTGCCACTTTTGAACTTCTACTTTATTCTAACTTGTAAAAGTCTCCTAGTACAGCGTTCACTGGTTTGCTTGTATGCAAATGAATTTAGTTCCATCTCAGTGAAGAAATTGAAAAAATTTTTCTCTTCAGTCAACCATATGGAAATCTTTCTAGATATTGCTTTTCAAAATAATAAAAAATATGGAACATCTAATTAAACTGCCTTTTTTAACATTGCATTCTGTATGCAATATTTTGCTTGACACTGTCATGTTTTCCTACGTTTGTCAACAGCACGTGCCTCCATCTGTACTTTTCAGTCTCAAGTTGCCAAATTCATTAGCTTGATTACACTGTATGTCATCAGACTAATAATGCACATCCTTGTCTATATCCAGATTCCACTGAAGTGAGTGGGAGTTCACTATCAATTTCAGTGGAAATAGTTTAATATTTTACATCAGGAAAAATATTTTACTTGTAGAACTTACACTAATGATTGGGAAAATCTGAAGGTTTAAATGCTGGGTAAAGAATCCAAAAGTTGAGATGTTCATCCCAACATCTGCAATCTGGAAAGCTGTCTGAAAAATCTCATCTGTAGAATTTATAAAGTCCTAATTTGGGAGCAATAAAAAGCCTTTCCACTTACATGTTTTTGGCACTGTTTTCTAGATTCACCTCTAAAACAAAAGAGAAGCACAGTGGTAAAGTTGTAAAAGAAGAAAAAATAATAAATAAAAGCATCTGAGGCTTGAACTGCCAAAATCAAAATTAAATTTCTGTTCATCAAGCCTACTTTTTTGTATTAAATCTTGCTTGAATGATGATTTTTAGTTAAGAGATGTTAATACTTCAGTCTGCACACTTGAGTTTATTGATCCAGATTAGGACCAATACTCAAGAATAATAAATACTGGAACGCATAAATAATGGTAAATATTTTATTTTGCAAAGTTCAGGTATCTGGAAATATAAAACATACTTGTCTTGCAAGATACTTTATTTTTTATATTTATTTCAAATATAAAGGGTGCAGCTACAGTGTAAAACAGAATTGCTCTTGCAGTACAACACTGTCCTGTGCTGCCTATTACCTTGTCTGTGATATAGCATATAGATATCACTGGGGGGATTATACACAGGGGAATGGAAAAAGATGACCTTTAACAACCTAGGGAAAAAGACAACTGCAGTCTGGTGAAGTCTCTCTAGTGCCAGTCTCCTCTGCTGAAGAAGGTGTGAGGCTGTGGGGTTTCTGAGTGCGTGCTGGTTTCCAAATGCTCCTGACAAGGGTGAGAACTACTGTCTCCAGCCCCTGGGTGTGAATGGATACCCTCCTAAGTGACATGGGATAGCAACCCTGGGTAGAGTACATGTTGTCCAGTGTCATGCTGAAACCCATGCTTCTGCAGAGAAAATGGTGTCTGAAAAGAGCGGATTCTGCTTTAGTCCTTGTCATTAGTGCCTGACTGGACAGAGTTCTCCTTGATGGGGGAAGAGGTTTGCTATCCCAATCCCATCTCTTCCCCTGACTACATGGGAGACATCTGCAAAGTGCTCATTTCTTCTGTGTGGATCTTTTGAGATGTCCTGACAAGCCTTGCAGTTAGGCTGGAAAGAGAAAAAGAGGAAAAGCTCTTAAGCAAATGAAAATCTCAAGGCTATGTAGTGAAAGGAAAAATACTGAAATAAAGTGTTAGAAGACAGGTCTTTAAAGGCCATATTTGTACCACAGCAACTTTCTAAGCCTGACTAACTTGTGATGTACTTGACTCCAGGCTCCAGGTCTGTGCAGGTGCCCTTTTTATTAAAGAATTCTGTACAACTTTATTGAGTCTGTACAATTTTACTGCAATCATTGAGCAAGATCCTCATGGAAAATCCCCATGGTGACTAGCGTTTTGGAAGTAAACATGGAAGAACCTTGTTTTGCCTTGCCCCACTGCTGGTGGCACAGGCTGGGAGAGCACAACTGTCTCCCAAGGCATCCACCAGAGCTCTTTGCTTAGTACTTCCATCGTGTTGATGGTGGTGCTTGCTAGTACAAGTAGTTATTACTTGTTCAGTTTCATTTGTACAGCTCAGAAACACAGGGAATATGGACTTTATTATTACAAAAGGAGCTGTTATGAAACATGGAAAACTTCCCCTGTATTTCAAATATTTGAAGTTGCTGTGACACTTGAAGGATGAGAAGAGGTAGATGTGGCTTATCCACAGCAATAATACAAAGCAAGTGTCTATTTGGATTCAAGTGAATAAGTATCCATATGTGAACAGCTGTTACGTACTTGTCAACTATCAATTTATTAGAGATATGGAACTGAACAGACTCTACATGCCCCTTGCTCCTATTCCTAATGATGTGCTCTCTGCATGGACTTGTCATGCTTTCAGGGAAGGAGAAAAACAAAACCTGAAAATGGTACTGGCCAGAAATTCTGTGTGATCATGGAAATGTGGTGTTAGCTGTTGCTCTGACACAAATGTTTTTAGAGGAGATAGTATCATCTTCGCTTTTGCTTAAGCAACCACAGGAACTGTTTTGCAGAAGAGAAGGTTAGTTTTTTTAATTTTTTAATCACTTTCAAATCATCCACCAAGGCTCTTCAAAGCATTGGCAATTAGAACGGATTTTCATGATAATAATTATCTTGCCTTTCACTTGCTATCTAAGAAATTATCTGGTCATTTAGAGACCTATGTTTGCTGATTAAAGTGGTGATACAAGTCTCTGATAGTAACTCAGCTTTAACTGGAGAGGTACTTCGGTTCCTGCTAGTTTGCTATGCCAAATGCAGTTGACTCTTCTGGGGAAAAAAGGAGGATTTTGTCCCCATGCCTATCCAAAACTCCTCTAGTATTAGTATTTGTGGTTACAGATCTGGCATACCTTTGTGTTAAAACAGCAAACAAAGCGAGCTGCAATATGTGTGAATGTTCTCATAGAGCACTGTGGGAATCCCACCAAATTTACTGGTGCCCTTCTCGTGCAGGTCTGCACTTCTCTTCCACATACGTGTCATGACCGAAGCTGGGATTTCACCAGTAAATGGACCGTGCATCAGTCTGACACTGAATGCAGGAAAAGTGTGGTGGTTCGTTCACCTTAACAGTTGAAGTTGTGAAAGCTTTTGAGATGGAGGGGTAAACTACTGCAATTTTGCAGCAGTTGTCCTGACCTGGTTAATATCAGCCCCTAAAGATGCACTATGGGGCAATGTATTTGTCATATATGCATTACATCCGTGAGGCACATCTATATGCAGTGTAGATGGACACATTTCTTCTACACTGGTTCTGGTAGCTGAAGCCACGTCTTTGGTGGCTGACTCAGTCATGCCTGAGGAGAACGTCATGTTTTCCTGGGGCAGGCTCCATCGCATGTGCAATCCTCTGACATGTGATAGCATATTTCTGGGCATAATATCTATTATACCATGACCTGCTGCTCCTCCTAGGTATGTCTGCCAACAATGACAGTACAGCCTAATAGTGGTTATTCTGCCAGTATGGACAATATGGTCTGTTTAGTGGTTTATGCTCTGGTCACCCACCAGCTGCTGGAAGGATTAGTTGGAGACCTCTATGTGAAGCATCACTGAGAGCGGTGCTGAGTCAGCACCTGTTTCTCTTTTCTGCTCTCTTGTCACTACCGGTGCAGCCGAAAGCAAGGTCAGGGCTCTGTCTCCAGCAGTTTCCACCCGAGACTGCCGAGCAGGCTCTCGCTGAAGACAAATGGCTCTCGCTCTCCAGTGCAGCCAGTCCGGTGTATGGAGGAAAGGACTGTGTGGGTTAGTCCTTTTTCTCTCCCCTCAGAGAGGGAAGAAGCCATTCCTGAGATCTGTGTGCTCTGTCACAAGCCTGTCCTCTGACACAGCACTCAGAGCTGGTTAGCTCTAGGCTGTTGGTCCCAGGATTACTCACCGCTATAGTTTACCCAACTCTAAAAATAGTGGTTTGCCTCTATATTAGTCTAAACTTTTCTTAGTGCAGCTTAATGAGCAGATGACTGGCCATCTTCTTAATGACCATTCACTTTGTCCTGAGAAGTGAGATGGAAAACACCTGAGGGAGAAAGACCTGTCTTCCCCCAGTGCAGCGTGGGGGACCTTCTGGCCCAGTCCTGTCCCACAGAACTCACTTAGGGATTGCCTTGGGACTCTGCCTGGCTCCTGCCTTGCCTGGTGGTTGGTTTACGTGCGATTTCTATGTTGATTTAATGGTACTTAGGTTGTGTTCACATCTCTCGAGCCTGAGGCTTATGTGACACAGCTCAGGCTCCTTTTCTCCTCTTTGGCACAGGGTGTATTGGCTGTTGTGTGTAAAATATATATGTGGAAAGGGTTTTAATATCAAATCGGCAGACTTTAAAACATTACAAAGTAAATCTTGCATCTTGGTTAGTAGTTAGAAGAGTTACAGGAGAAAAGTGAGTTAACAGTGTTTTAGGTGAGCAAGGAGGAGACACTAGTTTTCATCTCTTACCACACCACCCCTGCACTCCCCCCACCCCCCAGTAACTCAGGGATTTACTAATTCTGTAAATAAATCTATGATTAATATATCTAAGCTGTAAAGCAAGCTTTCCATCTTGCTCCAAAAGTCAAAACCAACCCTCTGCTGCAGGGACTACTTTGCAGCAAGCTGATGTGCTCTGGAAGATAACTCACTGAGGGGAAACAGTTTCAATAAGGTTTGTGGAGAATCTACGTTCAGAGAGCAAGGGCAGAAATGGAGTTTATTGATTCAGGTCATAATGACAGAGCACAGACTGGTAAGTATGCTGCCTTAGGAAGAAAAGCCTAAAATTGCCAACGGGAGTCCATGCTGTATACCACAGAAAAGTTGTATATGCAGTAGCAGGAGTGCAGCAGATTGTCTATGTGGCTGTTGGAGGTGTTTTTCCTTCTCCTACGTTCAGGGAGACTATGTCCCTAGACTGTGTGTATAAATCTTGCCTGCAACCAAGAGTGAGCTCCTATGTCACTCTCCTAGGAGCTGGGTGATATTTTTTTGACTGAATATTTTGATATAGTCAGCTCTTAACTAGACAACCAAGTTCTAAACGCTTTCACTTAAGACCAGCATGCAGTATTTTGACTAAAACCCCAAACTTTGATACCTCAGGGGTCTTGTGTACACCCTGTGTTCTCATTCTTCTCCGACTGTGGTGTAATTGCGTCTTGCAATGCACAACTTGGGAGCTAATGTGGGGCTCTAGTAAACTCAATGCTACAAGGTGACAGAGAAGATGGGTTGTATGAAGTGCCTGTGCAAGGAGGAGGATGAAAGAATCTGCCTTCAACTATAGTTCTGAGGGCACCGTGGTCAGTGATCCATATGGGAGGGAATACTTTTGGCTCAGGCTAGAAATGCTTTTGACTTGCTCTTTTCTGAATTATGTTTCCTGTTGGTAGCCTATGCTTTTTTTCAGATATCTTTTTATTTTTATTTTATTTTTCCCTCCCCAGGTTCCCAAAATTCTTGACATTGTCAAGTTCTTGATGAAATAGTACAGTCAGAAAGCTTTGACAAGGTAGAGTAACTGCTGAAACACAGCAATATTTATTTACGATAGCTTTATGAACCCCAACTATTGCACTTTTTAAGAAAATAGAAAGCTGTGCTCTTTGAAGATGAAACATGACTTGCACATTTTAGTCTATCTGCATCAGGAAAATCTTATCTGTGAGTTCATCTTTTGCTTTTAGCATTCATCAATTTTAGTAACTGTTGTCCTTGTATATGTTGCCATGGACAGATACTGTACTGTCACTTATGTGATCTTTTTTGAATTGCTTAGTGTAGCACTGTATTCCTAGGTCTATGCATTACCTTATGCTATAACCATCATTATAGAAAGACACAACTACAAATAAGGCTTTCTGACTCTTTTCCCCACCTGTATAACTGCTGACAAGGCCTCCTGACAAGATTTCTCCTCAAATGAACCTCTGTAGTCATCAGAGGTACTGCAAACTGCTTGGAAGACATGCTTTTAAACTGAGAATTTGGAAAGATTGTCAGGATTAATATAGCTGAACTTGAAAATAATGACATATCAATGATATTGGGATAAGATATTTTACAATGACAAATTCTGACATTCAAGGTCTACAGGTTCATCTAATTTTTCATTAACATAACAGACTAAATATCGGTCTTTCCTTTATCGCTGTATTTTTTAGTGCTTTGTCAGACAGTTAATTTAAAGCCAGTCTTCTTTTGATCTCTATTTGATAGATGCATATGGGACTGGAAAATTGCAGGTGATTTGACTTGTGCTTTTGCAGCACTTCCAGTAGCTTGAAATGTTACTATTTCTTGAATTTCCTAAAGATGTATGTTTGTGAAACTTAGATAATTTTTGGCTCACTATGTAGAGTAGGGCTATTATAAAAGTATTTAATCCTAGCAACACTCTCTGCATCTTCATTTTACTATGATATCAAGTCAGGTTCATTTTTAGCATCTTTGTATCCACAAATTATTGTGCTCAGAAAGTTGGTCAGATTGTCTTCTCTTTAAGGAAGGGATAAGATGGTTTCCTTTGTCCTCTCCCTTCCCTTCTCCCCCACCCCTAACAATAATTAAAATAAAAAAAGAGAAAAGGGAGTTTGGCTGTAATAGCTAATATGTTGTATTAAGAAGAAAGAAAATATACACAAAGCCGTCTAGCTGGGAGGAAAATAAGTCAGCTAAAAGATTTTTTTTGACATAATGTCAGCATAAATAGATTAAAAGTAGGTGAGGAAATGGAAGAAAACCGCCTTTTATAAACTTGCATCAGTCTTTTTAAAATTATGAATGAATACTTGGGTTTTGGCTTTTTCTTACATTTAAGATGATTTGAGTAGAGTATGAGTTAAGTTAGCAGAAAAATAACAAGGCATTCCTTAGCCAAAATCATGATATTTTCTAACCTGTGAGCCTAAGACACACAGTAAGTGCCTGAGCTCACCACCACTCTGCACTGCAATCCAAGGGTGATGGTGTGAGCCCCCATCTCACCTGCATGTTGCAGGTGGTGGAAAACTTGTAGTGAGGATCAAGAAAATACATTCCAGCAACTGCAGGCTGTGCTGAAAGTCTTGGGCGTAAAGAAATTGAGTACATACTTCAACGTCAGGTGTCATGGGAGCAACATACCACACTTGCTTTATCCCCCTTCCTAGAGTAGGTCCCTTACTGTCTATCGGCCTGGATTTCTGGACCAGCCTCTGGAGAGAGCTTAAGTAAACTTCTTGTTGATTTTTGGAAAATTCAGCTATATCATTACTGTATTCATCTTTGTTACACTGAAACTGATGGTGTACATGATTTCCTTCCTCAAGCTTTAAAAGTAGGGGTTTTTATTAAAAAAAAAAGGCATAGGAAATGTAACAATGCCTACCTGTTAACAGATAAGACTTTGGTCACATTCCTATGTGGTGTTTGCAGCTACATTATATGAAGCTAAGCAAGAAGGGTAAGAGCAAAATTGGTCCATGTGAGGGGGACTCTGGAAGAAGAAAGATTTTCCTTCTCTTTTTTTCTTGCACCATAAAAAAAGACATAGCTCTGATCTGAGTGATGCTGGTCAGAGAAATAATCTTTCAAGATAAAAATGAGTCAATTAGATCCTGCTTGAAGTATTAGGACTGAGTCATGCAATAAGTATCTAAACCTTTTCGGTGATTGAAGCTTTTAGATGTAGATAATCATTTAAGCTTGCTCTGCTTTTGAACTGAAAATAGCGGAATAGTTATATGGCACTGTAATGGTAAGATGGGTGTAACATAAAAAAAGATTGGTATGAAAGGGAGGGTGAGCATGAAGCAATGAAAGTTCTAGTTGTTCCTTAAAGTGAAAAGCTGTTAACGCTGAAATAGTGATTCAAGATGTATGTAGTCTGCAGTCAGCCATTGGTTGTGCAGCAGATCTGTTAATTGCTGCTGCATCTTGGAGAGTGACCCTGCTTGTAGTAATTAGAACAGCATTATCTCTGAAAGGGAAGTGGAGAAAACACTTTGCCTACTTTGCTTAGTGTCCAGGCTGTGTCAAAAATGAGAGGTGTCTCAGTGATGCAGTGACAAAAGTGTATCACTTTTGTCCTTCCTCTTCCTAGTGAAAGAGAGATTTGAACTGGGACATGATTGTTCTTACCATTATGTCACAGCAGGATTTCTATGATGGGATCAAGTAGCATGATAAAGCTGGGGAAGATGTGTTAGCAGTAGGTTTGGATTTGTGTGCCATCATGGAAGAGACTACAGGGGGAAATCCCTTGGAACATCCTGTGCTGTGCTTGGGGTGGATGATGCCTCTGCAGTCACCAGGATGTGATCAGTCTCCCCTAACCAGGTCATCTAGAAGTTGGGTGTCCAGTCTGTCAGATGTCAAGGCTTCTTTTAGAGTCATCAGAGACAGACTGATACCTTTTGGAGACTTGGATATTAATCTTAGAGGATGAACTGCCGCCTAAAGAGATGTGCGCTCTTCTCCTTTGGCTGACTATGGAGAGAGTCTAGCCTGGCCATCTAGAAGTTGTACATTCAGTGTGAAGTTTAGATAAGGATCTTGCAGCTTACCATTAATGGGACCATTAAAAACACTGACACAAAGCAGGAGAGGGCTAAGTTTTCCAGTGTATTAACACACCAGATAACCATGCTGTAAATAATTTAGTTTCAGGTAAATGTTAGAAAATTATTTTAAAAATGGCTGTGACTTGAGTTCTTGCTGGCTGAGAGGCATCTTGTTGAGTCTTTCAGAGACAATAAATTTTCTGCTGGTAACCTGAAATGATGGAATAAGTTCAAGCTCTTGGCTCTGATACTCAAATGCAGACAAGGCAGCCACTACAAATCATTGCTTTACCTTTTGCATTTGACTGCAAAAATGCAAATCTTCTTTCAGGACCTTGACTTTCAGCTGTAGTGCATAAATAAGTTACCTGGGAGAACGGTCATCGTGTACAAAACCCAACTCGTCATAGAAATACAAAGTGCCATCAGGGAGAGTGTTGGAGTGTTGTTTGTTTTTTTGCAAAAGTTTAGAGCAGGTCGACAAACAACGCAGCTGAAAGTTGATATTACTTTCTCATAATGGCTATTAGTAACTGGTAATGGTTCAAATGAATTTATCTTCCAAACAGGCATGCTATTAATTAATTATTAATTCTTATTAATTTGCTTTTTGGATTTTTACTGATTTTTAACTGCAGTATTTTTCTGGCTTCACTGGGAAAGAAAGGTATGCTGTTGTAGGGAGAGGGGGGCGGAAAAAAAGCCTAATAAGATGTGATATGCTAGACAAATTAATTTTGAATCCCAGCACGTTATGAAGGGCATGGAGCTGCATTTTTTTGAGGGGAAATAAGTAGATTTAGCACTGCATAGTTCTTATCTGTTTTTGCTTTGGAGACTTGTACAGGTGATTTGGTCTAAGGAAACTTTCAACCCTATGAGTGGGGGCCATATTAAAGGGGCTGTTTGAAGAGTAGCCATCCTGCTCTACAGGTCTTTCTCTGTCCACCTAGTGCACCCGTAGCATGTCCTCTGTGAGACTTTTTTCTCTCACTAATTTATCTCTGCTTTGTGATTGAGTGTATAGAGTCTTACACATCCGTGTTCAGTTTTTTTGCAAAAGATGCTGATGAGTTGGAGTGCTTACATTTGAATGATGCAGTCTTAGTTCTAGTCTTAGATGATGTTAGTCGTCTCAGTTGTTAGCAATTCCTGAGCAATACAAGACAGAGTCAAATATTGTAATGTGTTTCACTTTATTGTTTTCCTTATTTCTAGTTTGACACCATTTCTAGAATAATTGAGACAGGAAGTGAGCTAATAAATGATTTCCAAGCTTTTTTATTGATCAAGCATAAAAGATAGATAAATGCTGCTGTTAACGCATTGCACTGTTCATTATCTTGTGTGGCTGAACTGTGGTTTAGTTTCTGCATGCTACAGCAAAAAGATACTTGACTGAAATCTATGCTCACAGTTCAATAAATCGGGTCTTTTCAAGCTAGACAATTCACTCAATTTATTTCAACAGATGTTCCTGTTCTGCTATGTTTTTCATGCTTTCCTAACGCTGTTCAGGAATCTCATTCTGAAATGTATTCTTGGTGCATTTCAGCTGAAATTTAGGCAGTGAGGTCTATTATTTTGACATGGGAAAAGCTGAGCTGATTATTGCTGCAGGCTTTGGAAAACAGAACACTTATTCGGATGTCTGTTACATTCTGGACTAATTGTTGGATATTTGTATTTGTTACCCTGATAAATTTCTATAGCTTAGAAGATAGTACTGAGACCCACTTGTGTTTTGGGGGGTATGTGGGTTTGGGTTTTTTTATTCCCATTAAATTCCCAAATAAACATAACTGACACTGAAGTTTTCTGCTTTTTATTCTATTTGTTATCAACCTGAATGGGTATAGCTGTGGTAGGAATACAAGCTAGTTTTAGGACATCCAGTTTTCTTTGCATCTGGGTGTAAGGGAGGTCTAGTGATATCTTTTGTTTTGACATGGGATCCCAGCATAGGGAAAAACAAAGATTCTATGAACTATTCTAAGTTTGATGCTTTTATACATTATCTATCACAGATGCAGTGATTAGTCACATCCTACTTGCTCTCTTTTGCACCTAAGTATGAGGACAGCTCTCACATTTTTTCTATATACTTCCATGTCTACCAGTCAGTTTTATTTGACACAAACAGCTCAACAATTCTGCTTTGAGTGGCTTTTGACAATGTGCCTTTTTTTCTTTCTTCACTATGAAGTTGTCTTCTAGCCATTCTTTTCACAGCCACAACACAAAAGTCACTACCTAGATTCTCTGTGCAATACTGTTACTCGCCTTCACAGCTTCTGACCCTTGATATTTTGGGAGAACCACTGATTTCCTGTGGTATAGTGAAGAGTTTCACCCTGTTCTTCACGTTCTGCCCAAGTTCCTATAATGTCTTAGCTGGTAAAGGTCCTTCCTGTTAACCAGCTTCACTTAAGCTGGGTTTCTGTTTGATAGGTGAACTATTGAACTAGCCTACTTGGTTAGCATGTTAGTTCTTGCTCTCTGACAGCTTGGTGTGTATGTTGGCAGAGCCCAGCAGTAACAGCCCTGAGTTAATTTGGTTTTATTATTCTCAGAATTTGGCTTTGGCCCTTCTTTCCAATGGAAACCTACCTCCAACAAGAAGACAAGGAATTAACATCTGCTGGTTTTGTTGAAATTTGAGTAGGTGATGTAACCGTGCTTCCCTTCTAAATGCCCTTTTCAGGTCAGGTGGCATAATCTTCTGCTGTAAACCTTGTTGTTTTCTTTATCCTAGGAGTAGCTTTAGAGGCCAGCCATGCTTTTCCTTAGGAGCTGATAGAAAAGTCTGAGCCAGAGGTATATTTGGAATAGCTTGCCATCAGGGAGAATAAAGAGAGCAATTGATTCAGTCCTTAGTATTTTAGATTGCAAGCATTTGAAAGTCAGACTGGGTGCTTTGGATTTGTGCACAGAGAGTGGCAACAGCTTCATTTATGATATCTGGAATCTGATGTAAGCTCCATTGCTGAATAAGTTGGAAAGGCAAGGAGCAGAAGACCTCAGTCTGCTTATACACCGGAGAGTATAAATTCAAAAGATTATTATGTGAAGATGTCTGAAGAACAGCAGTCACCAAACACAACTGTTTTTATATAATCAGGTGGACTGATGCCTTGTGTGTTCTGTCAGTGATTTTTTTTCTACCAACTCCAAAGAAAAAAACAGTGCTGGCATCTAAATATCAAATGAAGGTGTTTACCGAGGTATTTCACAAGCTGTTCTGGCAAACGTCCAAGTAGACATGGGAGATGAGTTACAAGGCTGGGATTTCTCAAGATCCTGCAGTGTCATCATTGTAGAGATAAGCAAGTAGTAATGACTTGGGCTTTAAAACACCACTACATTTTCTGTATTACTATTTCAGAAAGTCTTATTCATCGTAGCTGTAGAGCCTAATACGGTGTCAGCTAAAACACTGGAGGAGACTTATGCTTCTGTAGGCAGATATTAGCAGCTCTGATGTAGAAACCCATTTGAGAAGCAAGTTCCAAGTATTTTGCTAGCTAATGCATGCTGGGTGTTCCCGAGATGAGGAAATATTTTCTGACATCTCCAAGCAGGTTTAATTTTGTTTGTTTGCTTCCCAGAAGCTTGGTTTGCTGTCCTTCCCTCACTTTCTGCTGGAGTTTGTATTTTTAATGTGTGACCAGGGTGCTCAAACTGAAGCTCACTCAAGAACCTGGACATACGTGTGCTGGTGAGGATGTTTCTCTCACTCGAGCAATTTTGAGTGTTGCTTATCTCTCTGTATATGGTGTTTGTCATGGCATAATTTCTGATGTTTCCTTGCAGCTGTGTAATATTCCAGCTGATTATGTGGCTTTATGGCTTGTTTTTCTTTGTACTCTATGAATCGCCTTCCAAACTGAAGCTTTTTGGAGAGAGTGGCTAGTGTTTTAGGTGTCCCTGGTGCATTTCCAGCAACACTCTTGGAAGACTTCCGTCATGTGGAAAGAGGAATGAATAGTGTTGCAGTGAAACAGCTTTCTTGCGAAAGGCAGACCTCAGATTTCCTTCCTTGTGGACAAATCACTAAACTACTTGTTGTTGCCTTTGAAAAAAGGAAATAATAGCACAGGTAAACACTGAAAATTAATAGCTGGTATGTCTTGGTGCACCATGCCACCAGGTGTTGTGCAGTAGGCATCTCTCAGTCTCTGTTTTCTGTGCTACTTCATGTAAACAAATATTCCCTGGACCAGTTCCCTTACAGATTTGTCTGGAACGCTCATGGATCTCTCTCTGCTGGTTTGAACCCTAATTTTTTAAGAGCAAATGTATATGCTGGCTAAAGTGTCCAAGGCTCCAGTTTTATCATCTGGGATTTACACACACACTCTCTCTATCTGTTTTATACTCCTCTAGAATGAGGAGTAGCTGTAGGGAAAAACAACTGAATCTATCCTGTCTCCTTGCTTTTACCAAGCAACTGAATTTCGGTGAAGCCCCAGGGAGAGATTCCGCAGCGGTAGAATAGATGCTCTGTGAGTTCATAATCAGGGGTTTTATTTCTTCTTAGACATTTGATCTAGCTGCTTATTGTTGCTTCTGCTTTAGGGGGGAAAAAAGGACTTGATCCTTCCTTGAACTGAGACAAAATGTCCTTCAGCACTGGTCACAAATAGCAATTTGAAATTGTTGTGGATGCAGAAAACTAGGAGGAAGTGTCAGTACAGATGTTGAACTGGATTAAGTGATGGCTGAAAATATACGGAATTTTGCTCTTTATCTGCGTGATAGTTGTTGCCATGGGGAAATGTTACTTTACAGAAACACTTCTGTAGTGTCCAAACTAGTCCAAAGAAATGAAGTAACTACAAACTGTGTTTGTAGAGTTTATTTATATTTTTTCTTATCTTCACCATAAAGGGGGGGGGGGGGGGGCGGAATCTCTTTTCTAGCAGAAGCTATCTATCTACAACATGGAGATGAACGCTGGATTGTATTCTCTCTCTGAAATACATACACCAGTGATGCTTTTATAAGAAGGCTAGAAAACTATTGTGAAAGAGAATCTATGTTCAATGATGTATTTGACTGCATGTACTAGGAGTCTTCGTGCTAGTAGTAGCCCATTGTTGTTTGCAATGTTTTGGGGTA